>NC_057749.1:23374085-23702132 GCF_004010195.1 Chiloscyllium plagiosum
AGGATGGGAGGTGGTGTAGTCCAGGTAGCTGTGGGAGTCGGTTGGTTTGTAGTAGATGTCCGTGTTGATTCGGTCGCCTGAGATAGAAATAGAAAGGTCGAGGAAGGGGAGGGAGGAATCTGAGACTGTCCAGGTGAATTTGAGGTCGGGGTGGAAAGTGTTGGTGAAGTGGATGAACTGTTCAACTTCCTCGTGGGAGCACGAGGCGGCGCCGATACAGTCATCGATGTAGCGGAGGAAAAGGTGGGGGGTGGGACCGCTCTTCAGCCATATTTCACTAGAATGCCAATGTCCACAACTTTTATTGGTTTGGACAAGAGGAAAACAGCAGGAGAGATGGTAACCAGAGGATACACATGCAGGATAGCCAGCAGCAAGTCTGACCACAATGCACAAGAATTCCTTTTCAATTCAGCAAATCCTTATGATCCAGAGTGCGCTGGGCTGCTCATCTCCGAAGAGAGACAGCACGAAGAGACACACAGTCAGTCACTTCACCCGACTTCTGTGACGGACGCTGATATCCATGATTCCTATCTGAAGAAGGTTGAGTGCAGTTTTGTGTAAGGAAAATCAACAGAGGGAATTAAAGAATGGGAGAAATATAAGAATGGCAGTAGTTTGAGGAACAGGGAGAGGTCAGTAAATCTCTCAAGCCTATTGTGTTCTTCAATTAAGTCATGGCTGATGAAGGGCTTTTGCCTGAAACGTCGAATTTCCTGCTCTCTGAATGCTACCAAACCTGCTGTGCTTTTCCAGCACCACTCTAATCTTGACTCTAATCTCCAGCATCTGCAGTACCCACTTCCGCCAAGGCTGATCTGTCACCCTGTGAAATCGACATGCCTCTATTTCACAATATTTGATATCTTTGCCGACCAAGAATCCAGATTTCCACAACTTTTATATCACATTGATGAGAGAATCTGTAGTAAGGGTGTTAACCAGAGGACGTTGAACAGTGGATGTTATCCAGAGTCCAAAGATGTGCAGGTTAGGTAGATCGGCCACACTAAATTGTCCATAGTGTCCAAGGATGTACAGGCTAGGTGGATTAGCTATGGGAAATGTGGGGTTACAGGGATAGAGTGGGAGGCCGGGTTTGGGCAGGATGCTTTTCGGAGGGTCGCTGCAGACTCAATGGGCCGAGCAGCCTCTTTCCAAACTGCAGGGGTTCTATGACTCTATGTACTTTCGAGACAAAAAGTCTGAGTGCAATACTCAAGAACGTCTTTTCCATTTAGCGAGTCGCTGAAACCCAGAAGATGCTAGGCTGTTAATGTGCTTTTTGTCATTTATACAAATGATTTGGATGTGAATATAGGAGGTATGGTTAGTAAGTTTGCAGATGACACCAAAATTAGTGATCTAGTGGACAGTGAAGAACGTTGCCTCAGAGTGTGAGTGGGATATTGAACAGATGGGCCGAGGAGTGGCAGATAGAACTTAATTTGGATAAAAGTGAGGTGCTGCATTTTGCAAAGGCAAATCAAGGTAAGACTCATTCACTTAATAGTAAGGGGAGTGTTGCCAAGCAAAGAGACTTTGGGGTCCAGATTCATAATTCCTTGAAAGTGGAGTGTTGGGTAGACAGGGCAATGAAGAAGGTGTTTGGTATGCTTGTCTTTATTGGTCGGTGTATTGAGTACAGGAGTTGGGAGGTCTTGTTGCGGCTGTACAGGATATTGGTTAGGCCACTGTTGGAATATTGTGTGCAATTCTAGTCTCCCTCCTATAGGAAGGATGTTGTGAAACTTGAAAGGGTTCAGAAAAGAATAACAAGGATGGTGCCGGATTTGGAGGGTTTGAGTTATGGGGAGAGGCTGATTAAGCTGGAGCAGTTTTCCCTGGAGCATTGGAGGTTGAGGGCTGATCTTATGGAAGCTTATAAAATCCAGAAGGGCATGGATAGAGTGAAGAGTCAGGGTCTTTATCCCAGGGTGGGGGAGTCCAAAATTAGAGGACAAGTTTAACGTGACAGGGGAAAGATTTAAAAGGGACCTAAGGGGCAACGTTTTCATGCAGAGGGTGGTGCGTGTATGGAATGAGCTGCCAGAGGAAGTGGTGAAGGAGGGTACAATTATAGCATTTAAAAGGCATCTGGATGGATATATGAATAGGAAGGGTTTGGAGGGAGATGGGCCAAGTGCTGGGAAATGGGACTAGATTAGGTTAAGTTATCTGGTCAGCATGGATGAGTTGGACCGAAGGGTCTGTTTCTGTGCTGTACATCTCTGTGACTCTGTGGTGGATAGAGATCCAAAAGTCACATTCAAAGGGGAATTGAAGACATGCTTGTGAAAGAAAAAGGAGCAGTCACTTTATTGGGAGTTTTCCACATGCCCCCTCAATGGCAACAGAGACACAGAGGAGCAGATTGGGAGGCAGATTCTGGAAAGGTGCAGATGTAATAGGTTTGTTGTCATGGGTGACTTCAATTTCAATTATTGATTCTAACCTCTTTAGTGCAAATAGTTTGGATGGAGCAGATTTTGTCAGGTGTGTCCAGGAAGGATTCCTGACTCAATATGTAGATAGGCCGATCAGAGGGAAGGCCATATTGGACTTGGTGCTTGACAATGAACCAGGTCAGGTGTCAGATCTCTCGGTGGGAGAGCATTTCAGTGATAGTGATCACAACCCCCTGACCTTTACTATACTCATGGAGAGGGATACGAGCAGATGGAATGGGAAGGTATTTAACTGGGGGAGGGGGAATTACATTGCTATTAGGCAGGAACTATGAAGCATAAATTGGGAGCAGATGCTCTCAGGGGAGTGCACAATAGATTTGTGGAGGTTCTTTAGGGAGCACTTGCTGTGAGTGCTGGATAGGTTTGTCCACTGAGGCAAGGAAGGGATGGTAGGGTGAAGGAACTTTTGGATGACAAGAGATGTGCAGCATCTAATCAAGAGGAAGAAGGAAGCTTACTTAAGGATGAGAAAGCAAGGATCAGACAAGGATTTAGAGTGTTACAAGGTGGCAAGGAAGGAACTGAAGAATGGACTTAGGAGAGCTAGAAGGGGGCATGAGAAAGCCTTGGTGGATAGGATTAAGGAAAGCTCCAGGACACTCTATGCTTACGAGAGCAACAAGAGGACAGCCAGAGCGAGGGTAGGGCTGATCAGGGATAGTGCAGGGAACTTGTGCCTGGAGCCAGAGGAGGTAGGAGAGGTCCTTAATGAATACTTTGCTTCAGTGTTCACTAGTGAGAGGGACCTTGACGTTTGTGAGGACAGCATGAAACAGGCTGATACACTTGAACAGGTTGATGTTAAGAAGGAGGATGCATTGGAAATTTTGAAAAACATAAGGATAGATATGTCCTGTGGGCCAGGGGAATATACCCAAGGTTACTATGGGAAGCAAGGGAATAGATTGCTGCATCTTTGGTGATGATCTTTGCATCCTCACTGTCCACTGGAGCAGTACCGGATGATTCGAGGGTGACACATATTATTCCCTTGTTCAAGAATGGGGATAATCCTGGGAATTATAGACCAGTCAGTCTTACGTCGGTGATGGGCAAATTATTGTAGAGGATTCTGAGAGACAGGATTTATGATTATTTGGAAAAGTATTGTTTGATTAGAGATAGTCAGCATGGCTTTGTCAGGGGCAGGCCTCATAAGCCTTATTGAATTCTTTGAGGATGTATTTGGAAAAGCATAGTTTGATTAGAGATAGTCAGCATGGCTTTGTCAGGGGCAGGCCTCATAAGCCTTAATGAATTCTTTGAGGATGTGACAAAACACATTCATGAAGGTAGAGCAGTGGATGTGGTGTATATGGATTTTAGCAAGACGTTTGATAAGGTTCCCCATGGTAGGCTCATTCAGAAAATAAGGAGGCATGGGATACAGGAAAATCTGGCTGCCTGGATACAGAATTGGCTTGCCCATGGAAGGTGGTAGTAGATGGAAAGTACTCAGCCTGGAGCTCAGTGATAAGTAGTATTCTGCAAGGACCTGTTCTGGGATCTCTGATCTTTGAGATTTTTATAAATGACTTGGATGAAGAAGTGGAAGGGTGGGTTAGTAAGTTTGCCAAATGACATGATGGAGTTGTGGATAGTGTGGAGGACTGTTGTAGGTTACAGCAGGACATTGACAAGATGCAGAGCTGGGTTGATAAGTGGCAGAAGGAGTTCAACCTGGAAAACTGTGAAGTGATTCATTTTGGAAGGTCAAATTTGAATGCAGATTACAGTGTTAAAGGCAGGATTCTTAGCAGTGTGGAGGAACACAGTGATCTTGGGGTCCACGTCCATAAATCCCTCAAAGTTGCCACCCAAGTTGATAGGGTTGTTAAGAAGGCATATAGTGTGTTGGCTTTCATTAGCAGGGGGATTGAGTTTAAGATCCACAAGGTTATGATGGAGCTCTATAAAGACCTGGTTAGACCACACTTGGAATATTGTGTTCAGTTCTGGTTGCCTCATTATAGGAAGGATATGGAAGCTTCAGAGAGGGTGCAGAGGGGATTTACCAGGATGCTGTCTGGATTGGAGGGCATATCTTATGAAGAAAAGCTGAGGGAGCCAGGACTCTGTTCATTGGAGCAAAGAAGGATGAGAGGTGACTTGATAGAGGTGTACAAGGTGATGAGAGGTCATAGATAGAGTAGATAGCCAGAGACATTTTCCCAGGGCAGAAATGACTATCATGAGGGGGCATATTTTTAAGGTGATTGGAGGAAGGTTTAGGGGAGATGACAGAGGTAGGTTCTTTACACAGAGAGTGGTGGGTGTGTGGAATGCACTGCCAGTGGTGGGGGTAGAGTCAGATACATTAGGGCCATTGAAGCAAATCTTGAATAGGCACATGGATGATAGTAAAATGAAGGGTATGTAGGTTAGTTTGATCTTAGAGTAGGATAAAAAGTCGGCAAAACATCAAGAGCCAAAGGGCCTGTACTGTGCTGGACTGTTCTAATTTCTGTGAAATTGCAGGATTATGGGGGCAGGAATATTGTGGGTTGTGGAGCTTATTAATTGGCTCAATCCAGGGGCTGGCAAAGGCATGATGGGTCAAATAGTCTCTCTGCTGCACGATGTTCCAAAACTATTTCAGTTCCAGCAACCTAGGGACAGGAGGAGGAGGAGGAGCTTCCTGTCCTTGAACCTGCTCCACCATTCAAGTGAACCATGGCTGATTTATGTCTTAATTGCATCTACCTGTTTTGGCTCTGTAACCCTCAATACCCTTGCTTAACAAAAATCTATCTATAGAACTGTGACAATGAGTAAAAAAACATCAAACTAAAAGTCACACAACAGAACTATGCGCCTGGCAGTCCTGTTGCACAATGATCTAACTGTGTCTGAGCTTGAAACTGTCTCATTAACTATGACATTGAACAAGGCTCATCTTTTGTCAGAAACCTGACACAGGGAAGAGAAATTTCCAGCTCTACTTGCGCAGTGCTGATTAAATCACTTTTACAAAAGGAGAACAGTATAACATCAGTTTAGACAGGAACATGTTTTAAATTAAATCACTAATATTTCTCAACTTGAGAACCGTCCTGCCTGTGACATGTGTTAGTTGCACATCCCTCCAGTCACTACCTGCCCCAACTGCAGCAAACACTCTATTACTCCTCTTTGCGATTGTTTTCCTCACCCAAATATTAAAAAGCTAATAGTGCTTCAATTACATTCAAGTAATCTGTAAGAAAATACTACAAGTGCCAGGCTTAAAATGTTGATTTTCAAAACACTCAGAAAATTATTTTGTCTGAAAACCTTGAAGATCATAAGAAATAGGAACAGGAATAAGGCCCTCAAACACGCTCGACCATTCCTTAGGATCATGTCTGATTCCCTCCCATCCATTTTCCTGTGTTTTTCTCTGTAATCCTTGATTCCCTTACTGATCCAGAATCTACCTCAGCCTTAAATATACACAAGGACTCTGCCCCCACAGCTCCCTGTTGCAAGATGTTCCAAAGACTCTCGCCTTTCCCCCGGCACCCCACCCCCACCACTCCCCCCACCCCTTTCTAGAGAGAGGAAATTCCTCCTCGTCTCATGATTTGGAGGAGCCAGTATTGGACTGGGTTGGACAAAGTCAAAAATCACACAACACCAGGTTATAATCTAACATGTTTATTTGGAAGCACTAGCTTTCAGAGTGCTACTTCTTCATCAGATGGTTGTGGAGTATAAGATCCTAGGACCACAACCACCAGTTCCACTCTCGGGCAACTTTCTGTGTGGAGTTTTCACATTCTCCCAGTGTCTGCGTGGGTTTCCTCCGGGTGCTCCGGTTCCCTCCCACAATCCGAAGATGTGCAGGTTAAGTGGATTGGTTGTGCTAAATTGCCCGTAGTGTTTAAGGATGCATGGGCTAGCCATGGGAATACAGAGATTGGGTGGAATGCTCTTCGAGGGTCAGTGTGGACTTGATGGGCCAAATCGCCTGCTCCCACTCTGTAGGGATTCTATGGTTGCCCCTGAATTCGAGGATGATGTCTACTCAGACATTTTGCCATGGGGTTTCAGGTGGCTGAACAGACCAATTCTCAATTCCAAGGATCGTTGGACAAAACAGAGAGGACCTAAAGATGGTGGATCCAAGTATCTCCTCACAGAAGTTTCTCTTTGAAACCCTGAGCCATTAGTTTGGCTTTCATTTTATATGTCTCACCAGAGAGCACTTCTTCCTACATATCAATCTCTGTGATAAAGCTTCCTGTCCCCAACTTGACGTGCACTAAAACCTTTACCACCCCGCCAACTCTTTCTCTTTGCCATTCTTTTACCAACTTATCTTTTAATTTATTTGCAGTCAGAAAATGCAGTACAACCTTTGAAAGTGGACCAGGGAAGTGAACATGGTCCTGGGAAAAGATTGTGGACTTTTCAATCAGACTCCCTGAAATATTAATTCTGACTTCTCTTCACAAATGCTGCCAGACCTACTGAGCCTTTCCAGCAATTTCTGTTTTTTGATTTACAGCATCTGTCGTTATTTCAGTTATTGATTAAAATGAGCTTGCTTGTCACAAGATACGTTCTTACTGTCTGTGTACTGTCACAGGGATTGGAGGTTAGTCAACCTCTGACAATGCAGTGCCTGAACTCAGTGGGTAGACAGGAGTACAGTGGTAACAGTTACTGAGTACAACCAGAGATCCTACCATCAATCTGTTAGATTGCTCTTTCCCAACACACAGTAATATAAGGACATTCACATTGACTGGATGGTCAGACAACAGGCCATTCAGCCCAGCCTGCCGATACCAACCCTTTGTAAGAGCAAAAAGCAAAATATTGTGGATGCTCGAAATCCCAAACAAACACAGAAGGTGCTGGAGAAACTCAGCAAGTCCGGCAGAATCAGTGGAGAGAAATGATTAATATTTCTCATCTGGTATGGCTCTTTCTTCAAAACAATTTTCTGAGGAAGGATCACTGGGCTGGAAATGTTAGCTCTGTTTCCTTCTCCAGATACTGCCAGACCTGCTCAGTTTCTGCAGCCGTCCGTGTGTTTGCCTTTGAAAATGATATCCAGTTCGGCTCACATCCCTGCTCTTTCCCCATGGCACTACAAATGTTTCTTTCTCAGATATACATCCAATTTCCTTAAGATTATTGTAGTTTAACCACACTTTCAGGCAGTGCATTCCAGATCATCATAACGCAGTATGCAAAACAAACTTTTTCTCCCCTCTTGTTCTTTTTTGTCAATTACCTTAAATCTGCCCCCTCTGGATAGCAACAGTTCTGCCAATAGAAACTGTTTTCAAATTAATTCATCAAAATCGTTCAGAGTTTTGAATGATTTACCCTCAACCTTCTCTGCTGTTCAGCAGCCCAATCCCACTTTCTTGAATCTTTCTCTCCATGCCTAAAGTTCCTGTTTTTTGTTATACTGTTGCCCCTCACCATTGTGCCTCTAACACAAGGATTACATTTCAAAACTACTTCAGCACACTTTTGGAATATTGTGCACAATTCTAGTCTCCCTGCTATGGGAAGGATGTTGTGAAACTTGAAAGGGTTCAGAAAAGATTCACAAGGACGTTGCCAGGGTTGGAGGGTTTGAGCTACAGGGAGAGGCTGAACAGGCTGGGGCTGTTTTCCCTGGAGCATCAGAGGCTGGGGGGTGACCTTATAGAGGCTTATAAAATCATGAGGGGTATGGATAAGGTGAATAGAAAAGGTCTTTTCCCCAGGGTGGGGGAATCCAAAACTAGAGGGCATAGGTTGAAAGTAGGAGGGGAAATATTTAAAAGGGACCTGAGGGGCAACGTTTTCACCCAGAGGGTGGTGTGTGTGTGGAATGAGCTGCCAGAGGAAGTGGTGGCGGCTGGTACAATTACAACATTTAAAAGGCATCTGGATGGGTATGTGAATAGGAAGGGTTTGGAGGGATATGGGCCAAGTGCTGGCAAATGGGACGAGATTAATTTAGGATATCGGGTCAGCACGGACGCGTTGGGCCAAAGGGTCTGTTTCCGTTTTATTACCCTGACCCAACTCCCACATCTCTATGACCCTAAGCCTTAAAACATGTTGAGACATTCTGAGGTTGTGGAAGGAGGCCTCTCAATCCAAATCAATCTTCAGCTCTGCCTATTTATTTAGATTTCCTTAAGAACTTAAATGTAAAATGTGAGACTTAAAAGAGAGTATAATGTAATATAGGCCAACCAGTGAAGTTAGCAACTTGAGTCAGTTTACATTTAAACGAACTTTAAATCCAGGAACAAAATCCTTTCCCATAATAACATTCACTGAGCATAAATGACTTTGATTGCAATTGCAAAGTAAATCCTGTTACTCACTAATTGTGACTCCTACATAGTTTAAATAATATGATTTCACTGACTTCCTATTTAAAAAATGATATTTTGTACAAGAGAGAGGGCGATGTCCACCTAAAAACAGAAAATGGAGTATTTTAACCTGTCTTGTGGTTTGAAATTTTTTCTATTATAATAAATCTATGTATCTAGGTAGCATCTTTTGATCATAGGAAGAGGGCACCTGGTCTAGCAGCTGGATAGCTTGACACACAAATATAGTGCAGTTCCACAGAAACACTTCCAAAATTACTTTCTTCAATGAGAAGAGAGCTCATGAATTAAAGATCGCTGTCCTCCCTCTATTATTGTGATGCTCTAGATACTGCAGGCAGCTCCGCACGCCTCACATTCCAAGCTGTGGCTGGTACAGAGTTTCTGAGGGACAGATACACAATCTGTTTTATTACCCTGACCCAACACCCACATCGCTAGCACCTTTCCTCCACCTCACCAGACACTCTCCTGACTGGAATCCATCAATTGTTTTGTGTGCAGTCATTGAGTCTTCCCTGAGCAAGATCCTGCCAATCCACTGGGACGCACCAACACCAGAGTCCTCGACCAGGCCAACATCCCCACCATCGAGGCACTGACCCCTCCCTCGATCGGCTGCGATGGGCTGGGCACGTCGTCCCCATGACCGACACGAGGCTCCCCGAGCAGGTGCTCTCCTCCCAGCTCCAGAACAGCAGGCCAGCCCCAGGTGGGACAGAGGAAGGGCCTCAGGGATACCCTCAAGGCCTCACTGGGGAAGTGCAGCATTCCCACAGACACCTGGGAATCACTGGCCCCAGACCATCCCAAAGTGGGGGAGGAGCATCTGGGAAGGTGTTGAGTTCCTCGAGACTCACCATCGGGAAAAAGCGGAATCCGGGGTGAAACAGTGAAAGGGGCACACTGCCACACCAACGCCCCACCCACCCCCTTCCTGTGACCACCACCTGCCCCCAGTGTAACAGAGCCCGGGGTAGCTGCATCGGGCTGTACAGCCACCTACAGACTCACCCTGAGAGTGGGAGAGAGTCACCCCCCGCCTCTGAGGGACTGGCGATGAATGAATGAGAAATAGGTTCTAACTTTATGATTCTACGGCTGCTGTATTAATGACCAGCTTCAATGTGAAGCTCACCAACAGTTCTGTGTTCTGCAGATTGACCGAGAAAGCAGCTTCACAGGTCTGTGAGGCAACCCTCAAACCTCAACTTCCATTTCAGGCTGAATAAAGTGTATCAGTTACACCTCGCAGCACCTCTAACATAGAAAGATAAAATTCCCGACGTGCTTCAGAGGGGCATAATCGAAACATAGAAGCAGTAGTCAAAAATATAGGGCAAGACTTGGACAGTAGCTTGGGCTGACAACTGCCAGACAATGGGCGAAGGTGAGGACTGCAGATGCTGGAGATCAGAGTCAAGATTAGAGTGGTGCTGGAAAAGCACAACAGGTCAGGCAGCTTCTGAGGAGCAGGAAAATCGACGTTTTGGGCAAAAGTTCCTTCATCAGGAATGAGGCTGGGAGCCTCTGGGGTGGAGAGATAAATGACTCAACTGCCAGACAATGGTCATCTCCAACAAGAGAGAATCTAAACATGTCCCCTTGGCACTTAATAGCATTACCATCCCTGAATCTTCTATCTTCAGAGTTCTGGGCATTTCCATTGACCAGAAACTGACTGGATGCACTATATAAAAACTGTGACTACAAGGGGAGGTGCTGATGGAGTGGTAATGTCACTGGACTACTAATCCAGAACCCCATACTACTGCAGTGGACATGGGTTCGAATCCCATATGTTGAAATTTGAATTCAGTGAAAAATCAGTGGAATAAAAAGTTTACTTAATGATGATCGTGTCACCATTATCGATTGTCGCAGTGAAAGAAATCTGCCCTTCTTATCTGTCCTGGCCTATATGAGACTGTTAACTGGCCTCTCGGTAATAAGTGCTTGCCTAGCCAGCAGTGCTGACATGCTACGACAGAAAAGCAGCTCAGAGGCTGGGGTATCCTGCAGTAAGTAGCCTCCCATCCACAAAGCATAAGTCTGCAATGGGATGAAATTCCCTGGATGACTGCAGCTCCAACAACATTAAACTCCATTTACAAGATACAGGGGAAAGCAGGCCACTTGCTCAATAAGTCCTCTAAAGGTAAGGTCATCACAGTCCCAGAGGACCACTCTACCATCTTAAACATAGAATCACCGAATCCCCACAGTGTGGAAGCAAGCCATTCAGCCCACTGAGCCTATACTGGCCCTTCAAAGAGCATCCCACTCAGACCCACCCCCTACCCTGAATTTCCCATGGCTAACCCATTTAGCCTGTGCATCCCTGGACTCAATGGGAAATTTAGCATGGCTGATCCATCTAACCTGCACACCTTTGAACTGTGGGAGGAAACCGGAGCAAACCCACGCAGACACAGGGAGAAATTGCAAACTCCACCCAGTTTGTCGCCTGAGGCTGGAATTGAACCCAGGTCCCTGGTGCTGTGAGGCAGCAGTGCTAACCACTGAGCCGCCAGTACATACATAGTTGTTTGCTCCATCTGCAAGATGGTACCATCCACAATTCACCAAGGCTCCCTCAACAGCATCATCCAAAGCTTTCCCATCTAGAAGGACGAGTGTAGCAGATACATTGGGACACCACCTACCTGCGAGTTTCTCTCCAAGCCCCTCACCATCCTGACTTGGAAATATATCACCATTCTTCCAGTGTCACTGAGTCAAAATCCTGGAACTATCTCCCTAATGGTGGCTCTAGCTGCACAAGGCGGACTGCAGAGGGTCAGGAAGGCAGCTTGACACCACCTTCTCCCAGACGACTACAATGGACAACAAGCGATGGTCCAGCCAGTGATGCCTGTGTCCCAAAAACGAATGAAACAGTTGCTCAAAGGGGTAGGCAAGTAAGACTGCCTTAAAAGAGACAACAGATCTGGGAGGCGAGGCAAAGCTTGAAGTTCAGACAGCTAAAGACAGGGCAGTGAAATCAGGTTGAACAGAACAAAGAGTATATGAGGGGTCAGAGTCAAAGGGATAAGAAGATGGTGTTTACAGATTGGAAAGTAAGAAGCTGGGAAGGAATTTAAACAAAAAGTATTATTTTCTTCATTTTAATTTTTAGGGGAGTAGAATTTAAAACAGATCATCAAGGATAGGGTGATGGGTGAGCAGAGCTTAGTGTGAGATAGATTCGGGCAGGAGTGGTTTGAATAAACTCTAGATCTTGCATAAAGGTTCTCTGTGGTCCTAGTGACCGACTGAAATTCTCTCAAGATGCATTTCTCTATCATTGCAAAAATTAAAAATAAAGCATGCAGTTGTACAGCCACAGGACTTCCCAATACATCTTACAACCACTGAAGCTTATTTTTTACCTCTGGAGTGCAGTCACTGCTGCAATAAAGTGGTAAACAATTCGTGCACAGCAAGATCCCAAAAATACCAATGAGCTCTTGACAAGATGCTGTGTTAGCGGTTCAGGTATAAGTACTGGTCAGTTCAACAGGAAGAAATCTTCTTTGAATAACATCCGATCATTCTGTGTTTAATGATGTTAGCTTGGTAACTGACCAATGCTCATTTTGCTGAATTTGGTCAGTGTGGATGTTGATTCAGAATTAGACATAAATACCGAGAGGCTGAGCTGAGATAAGCATTGGTTCAGATCTTTTGTGATTACAGAAATATTTTAAGGAACGGTAATTAAACCTGATACCACACTTACAAATGAATGCCCCTCTGCGTTGTTCCGAGACCCATTAAATATAGAAAATGTACAACAATTTAGTGAAACACAACACCATGTGATCTTTTACAGCAATGTGAAAGAGCAGATGGGGCCTCAGTTTAATAACTCTCCCAAAGGGTAGCTCCACCCACATCGCTGATATTAGTTAAGGGACAGAAAGCTGAGGGTGATGACAGAAGGTTGGTTCTCAGTGAGCGGCACAGTGGTTAGTACTGCTGCCTCACAGCGCCTGAGACCCGGGTTCAATTCCCACCTCAGGCGACTGACTGTGTGGAGTTTGCACGTTCTCCCCGTGTCTGCGTGGGTTTTCTCCGGGTGCTCCGGTTTCCTCCCACCCTCCAAAGATGTGCAGGTCAGGTGAATTGACCATGCCAACTTGCCCGTAGTTTTAGGTAAGGGGTAAATGTAGGGGTATGGGTGGGTTGCGCTTCGGCGGGTCGGTGTGGACTTGTTGGGCCGAAGGGCCTGTTTCCACACTGTAATGTAATGTAATCAGACCAGAGGGAAGTATTAGGACCATTGCTGATTTGTATACATATACATAGCTAATAAATACTTGATCAGGACTCAACAGGATAAATGTAGGAAGGATGTTTCCAATGACCGTGGTGTACAGGACCAGGGGTCACAGTTTAAGGATCTAAGTTATAAGGAAAAGTTGGATAGGCTGGGACTTTTTTCATTGGAGGTTGAGGGGTGACCTTATAGAGGTTTATAAAATCATGAGGGGTATAGATAAGGTGAATGGCAAATGTCATTTCCCTAGGGTGGGGGATTTCGAGACTAGGGGCATTTTTAAGCTGAGAGGAGAAAGATTTTAAAAAGACATGGGATTTTTTTTATACAGAGGGTGGCATGTGTGTGGAATGAACTTTCAAAGGAAGTGGTGGATGCAGGCACAGTTACAACATTTAAAAGACATTTGGGTAAGTACATGAGTAAGGGTCGTTTGGAGGGATATGGGCCAAGCGCAGGCAGGTGGGACTAGTTTAGTTTGGGATTATGGTCGGCATGGACAGGTTGGACCGAAGGGTCTGATTCTGTGCAGTATGATACAGGAGACGACATTTAGGACTGAGATGAGGAGAATTTTCTTCACCCAGAGAGTGGGGAGCCTGTGAAATTCTCTGAAACTGAATGTGATTGAGGGCAAAACATTGAACTTTTGCAAGAAGGCATTAGTTATAATTCCCAGGGCTAAAAGGATCAAAGGGCATGGGGGAGATAGCAAGAAGAGGGGACTGAGTTGGAAGATCAGTCACGGTCACATTGAATGGGCTTGAAGGGCTGAATGGCCTATTCCTGCTCCTGTTTTCACTCTTTTTAATTTAATTATAGAAATATGGAATCCCTACAGTGTGGAAACAAGTTATTTGGCCCAACATGTCCACACCAACCCTCCAAAGAGCAACCCACCCAGACCTGTTCCCCTACCCTATTACTCTACATTCCCCCTGACTAATGCACCTAACCTACACATCTTCGAACACTATTTAGCATGGCCAATTCACCTAACCTACACATCCTTGAACACTATTTAGCATGGCCAATTCACCTAACCTACACATCCTCGAACACTATTTAGCATGGCCAATGCACCTAAGCTGCACATCTTTGGATTGCGGGAGGAGCAGCCGGAGGAAGCCCATGCAGACACGGGGAGAATGTGCAAACTCCACACAGACAGTCGCCCGAGGCTGGAATCAAACCAGGGTCCCTGGCGCTGTGAGGCCCTTACGGACCTGTACTTGACTGTACTGGTGACTAGCAGAAAGTGAGGACTGCAGATGCTGGAGAGTCAGAGTCGAAAAGTGTGGCGCTGGAAAAGCGCAGCAGGTCAGGCACATCCAAGGAGCAGGAGAATCGACATTTCGGGCATAAGCCCTTCATCACTCAGAGCCTTTAATGCAGTGAAAGGTCACAAGTCAATTTGCAGGAGAATTGACAAACAAAACATGACACAAAGTCACATCAGTAGATAATAGGATCAAAGGTTTGTCAAAGACTTAAGGTTTCCGGAAGCAGCCTAATAGATGATAAAGAGACAGAGAGGTTTAGGGAGTGAAATCCAAACCTTTGGGTCTCAGCAGCTAGACATAACGACCAATGGTGGAATAATATCAAAGCAGGAATGTACAAGTGGCCAGAATTGGAGCCCATGAAAGTTTGTTTGAGTAGAGATAGGGGGAGGAGAAAGCATGGAAGGATGTGAAGATAGGAGAATTTGAAATGAGAGAGGACTGGGAGCCAATGTCAGTGAGAGAGTACATGGATGGTAAATGACCAGGACACAGCAGGAGATGGTGCTGAGCTGCAATGTTAAACCTGAAAAGGTGACATGATTAGGTTAGATTAGATTCCCTACATTGTGGAAACAGGCCCTTCGGCCCAACACGTCCACACTGACTCTCCGAAGAGTAACCCACTCAGACCCATTTCTCTCTGACTAGTGCACCAACGCTATGGGCAATGTAGCATGGCCAATTCACCTGACCTGCACATCTTTGGACTGTGGGAGGAAGCCCACGCAGACACAGGGAGAATGTGCAAACCCCACACAGACAGTCGCCCGAGGATGGAATCAAACCAGGTCCCTGGTGCTGTGAGGCAGCAGTGCTAACCACTGAGCCGGTGTGACATCCCTACCCACGATGCTGAGATGGACTCTGTTTTCTTTCTGAGCACCATTACCAGTCAGCAAGGAGATATTTTTATCCGCCTGGCAATGATGCGCTTGGGAGCTGAAACTGTTACCGATAACTGGTTAAAAAAAGGACTAAAATTACAGTCTTCAAATGACTCCCAGACACAGGAATGTAGCCAAAATGCTGAGGCATTGACATGTGTCTACGCTGTAAGAAAATCACTGAACATTGTGATCAGAAGAGTTTACAAACTGTCCTTTCCCTTGCTTCAATGGCTTTATCACACACTTTCCCCCTTTTTTTGGATTGGCCTCCTTTATTGTCCACTTGTGCTGTTTACATAAGGCGCACATTACTGAGCATGCTCAGTTTTAGCATCTTAGATGTGCACCTCCTAACACATTCCCCAGTGAAGTAGATCCATCGTTCCCAGTCCCGTATTCACAAGAAATACCCTTTTTCTTTCTGGAGAGGGTGCAGAAGAGGTTTACCAGGATGCTGCCCGGATTAGAGGGCATGAGCTACAAGGAGAGGCTGGAAAAAAAGGGTGGTTTTCTCTCGAGTGGTGGAGGCTGAGGGGAGACTTGATAGAAGTCTATAAAATTATGAGATGTAGAGATAGGGTTAATGGTCAGAATCTTTTTTCCCCCAGAGTTGAAAAACTAGGGGACGGTGCATTTAAGGTAAGAACGTGACTGTTCATAGGAGGTGTGAGGGGCCAGTCTCTTTGCACCGACAGTGGTAGGAGTCTGGAACAGGCTGCCAGGGGTAGTGGTGGAGGCAGATATGACAGGGGAATTTAAGGGACTTTTGGATAAGCACATGAATATGCAAGGAATAGAAGGATATGGACCAAGGGCAGGCAGAAGGGATTAGTTCAATTTGGTGTCATGTTCGGCACAACATCGTGGTTCGAAGGACCTGTTCCTGTGCTATACTGCTCCACGTCCGAAGGAGATCACATGAGCGGATGAACTTTAAACTTTCCATGCCTCCTCAATGTTTGGACCATATTCGCTGCACATGCTCAGAGCACAATCTCGTGGAGCACAGTCACCAAGCTGCAATCGATGTCATATCCTGTGTGGCTCTGTACTACAGACTCAGTCTGTAAGATCAGTACAATGAAGCAGGTTTATGTCCTCGAGCCTTAAGCCACTGAGAGAAGCCAGTGTCTTCCCTGACAATTAGATTCATGATTTAAAAAAAACCTTTTCTCTCTTTTACCAGGAACCTTGTTGTTAATATCTGTTAGTCCACTCAGATTAACGATTCAGACCAGATCCCAACTAGATCTGTGATACTTCATAAATATTTGCATTTTAATAATGCCTCCCACAACCTCAGGGCATCCCACATAATGAAGAGACGTCTAATCCAAAAAAAGGCAGCAAATCCTGCAGTCCTGCACGGGTGTTTCAGGAGTTAATAGCAAATTCCTTCTCAAATCTGATCCTCAAGTATTCATACAAAACCCCTGCAAGATCAGATATGATGGAGTAGAAATTGTCCAGAGAGCTGTGACGTATATCTATCCCGTGTTCTCAATTCTCAAATGGTAACGATCCTAAAGAACGTTCTTTGAAGACACTCTCAAGTTCTCCTTGGACAACATGGACCTTAGTGACTGAGAGGCGCTTGCCCAGAAAAGTGACTGAGGAAAGCATTAACTTGCCCATCAATGAGTATCTTGCTTCAAGTCGCAAATGTCTCACAGATGAGGTGCAGCAGGGAAAGAAAAGAAAGAAGCTCTGCCGTCCTGGATCTCATTATCCCATCGCACTTCTTGTCCATGTGCCTAAAATTAACCTGTGCACATGAAATCAGACAAAACTCTGCACCAGCAATCTTGAATAGGCATCATCCCTGTATCAAGAACCAGGCAAAGTCAGCCTGGATTACACACGCTTGATTCCCTACAGTGTGGAAACAGGCCATTCAGCCCATACCATCCCTCTGAAGAGCATCCCACCCAGACCCATTCCCCTATGCTATCCCTGTAACTCTGAATTTTTCATGCCTAACCTACCTAGCCTGCACAACCCTAGGCAATATGGGCAATAGCCAATCCATCCCAACCTGCACATCTTTGGACCGTGGGAGAGAACCCACACAGAGACAGGGAGAACATCCAAACTCTACACAGACAGTTGCCCGAGGGTGGGATCGAACCCAGGTCCTTGAAGGTGTGAGGCAATAGCGCTAACCACTGAGCCACTGCTTTACTCCTACTCTCTAAACCTTCCCCCTCACCTGAAATACAGAGAGCCTCAGGTTAAACCATCACCAGTCATCTGGATCTATTGAGAGAGCCGCCCTATTGTCTGTAAAACAGGGTGACTTTGTCAAATGTTAAACACCAGAGATAAATGTTAGTCAGATTTCTTCCAGATATATTCTTTTCTGGTCAGAATTTTATTCCAACTTGCATCAGAAAACTCCAAACATTGATTCTTTGTTCCCCATGTAAATAACACACTCAATGCTCACTCCATTAGTCAAATAACCTGCTTCCACACACTGTAGGGATTGTATGAAAACAGACTCAGTAATGTTTGATTTATATCCAACATTTGGAAAAAGACCAGTTTCTTCTTTATTCTGGACCAGTGTTAGAGGTTACACATTTTGGAGTTTGTTTGATATCAGGTGGGTTCATGTGTGGGGAGACATCCAAAACACACCGACTCTTGAGAGAGCCGCAGATAAGATCTGCACTACTCAGACTTTGAAACTGCCTGTTTCGAGAATGGGAAATGTGACCACAAGCAGTTGACAGATTTCTCTCACCCATGTTTTTTGCTGGTGTGGGAGTCTCCCGGGTTCAAATACATCAAGATCCTTCACACAGCGTTCAGATAAAACTCCAGCTTTCCCCTTTAAGATTTTGAGTCCAAACCTCCCACCTAGTTTTGCAGTAAAAGTGCTCAAGGCACAGAGATAGGCACAGGTGCAAAACAATGAGGGGCAGAGTCGAGGGAAAGATATATGTTGTCCTCGGAGAAGGGGGCTGGAGGAGCTTGGCTTCCCAGGGAGTGGAGCTGCTGCTCACTGAGTAATGATCAGCATGGGCTCCAACACACAGCAATCTCAGGGCCATCTGCTGAGTGCTACTGCCTTGCCCTCGGGGTGAAAGCTGACTCTGACCTTCAATAACTTTATCCCCTTTCACTTCAACCTTCTGCGTGTTCCACTTGTTCTTCATTGTGTTTAATTCTGTTCAGTTTCCAGCCAGTTTACGGTGCCAAAGAGTGTGATACCTTCAAGTGAAAAAAAAGTCAGTTTAACTTCTTCACCAACATCCCCAGCTCCAGGTAAACTGCTCAGGTCTCTGGGGTGTCAGCACGGTCGTGGTTTCGAGTCCCACATGGAGACTGAAGCGCATTATTCCGACTGACCATCAGTGCTGCTGTCTCTCAACGGAGACATTGAAATCCCTCATCTACCCTCTCAGGTGAGGATGAAAGATACTATATCCATCCTCAAGGCAAGGCAGTGAAGAGCAGCTGTTCAATGTCTTTCCCTCAAATAATATCTCATTGATACAAACCCAAAGAATGCAGGTAAAACTCAGCAGGTCTCTGCAGAGAGAAACAGAGTTAACATTTCTCATCCAGTAGGATTCATCTAATTGATACTTAAAGGCTCAGTTTGATTGCTGTGTTTTCACAGAGTGTTGTGGGCGCTGATAGCTGTCAATATTTGATGGCCATCCCGAATTTTCTGCAGAAGATGGTGGTGGTGAGCTGTCTTTTTGCTGCAGGTAGACCCACAATGCAGTGAGGGGGAGTTAAAGTCATTCGCCAGACCGGACAAAAAAGGGTTCAAACTTTCCTGTTAATCATTGCCTTTGATTTGATTGCAATGATGCATTAGGAACAGTTTTACACATACCTCAGTTCATATACAATTAATTTTTCTATCCTCATGGTGTATCCAATGTGCCGTGGTAGGGGTCACTTGGCAAGAGGGAAAAGCAGAGTGCTCAATTCAAATATAAACATGCCGTGATAGGATTAATTTTGTCAACTAGAAATTCAGCAGATCAACCTTACATCCGCTGACTGGAAAATAATTTTTTGATTTGATTTGATTTATAATTGTCACATGTACCTAGGTACAGTGAAAAGTTTTGTTCTGCACGCAGAAGGTCATACCATACAAAGCGTGTTGGGGTAATAGAACAGAATACCAACCAAAGATGGCGCCCGGTTATGGTCAACTCCTTGCGAGCTCTTATGTGCAGATCTAAGTTTCCTATTTCCTATAATCGTTCTACACCCTTTAAACTTAATAGCATACTTCTAAAACTTACTAATAACTACTGAATGGACTTGCAAACTCTTAACATTCGCCTGTACCTGTGTTTTTGTTCTTGCCGCTGTTTACCTATTATTTACTATCTATGCTACTTAACTCTGAAATCTGCCTGTATTGCTCTCAAGACAATGCTTTTCACTGTGCCTCGGTACATGTGACAATAAATTCAATTCAATGTTACGCTGCAGAGAAGATGCACAAAGAGTGAGATCAATATTAAATTAAAAATGCAAGAGGTACATTCAGAAGTCTAATAACCACGGGGAAAAGCTGCTCTTGAACCTGTTGGTCCACGTGTTTAAACTTCTGTTTGGCAGAAGAGGGTTGGGAGAGATTATAACCGGGGTGGGAGGGGTCTTAGATGATGTTGGCTGCCTTCCCGAGGCAGCGGGAAGTGTAGATGGAGACAATGGATGGAAGGCTGGCTTCTGTGATGGACTGAGCTGTGTTTACAACACAGCAGTTTCTTACGTTCCTGAGCAGAGCTGTTGCCATGAAGAGACGTGAAAGACATCAGATTCCATCAGAGAACTGGATCACAGAAAGGTTTCTCTAGATGATGGGAAACAGGTATTCACTGTCACCTTCCATTTCCTGCAGGAAAGAGTTAAGTTTAAGAATTACTGTCAACTGATGTATTATTTCTTACTATTCACTTCCACAAGACAGAGTCTTAGCTGCACATGATGATGTTTTGCTGCTTTCCAAATCAAACAAAGCTCAGATAAGAATTTAAGGTAAAACTAACATGAAAAGGGTGATTCCCTTGGCGTAAATCATCGGAGAGAGCTGGGTGAGTGGAATCTCTCTCTGGGACATTGTGGGCACAAGTTAAGTGCCATTCAGTGGATAGCACTCATATCTCTGCAGTTCTGCATTCAATTCCCACTCAAGAAACTTCAGCCCATAATCCAGACGGACACTGCGGCGCAGTGCAGAGGGAATGCTGCACTGTCAGGGGTACCTTCCTTCAGGTGACACGTTAAAACAATTAAGGACCTGCCATATTTCTGAGGAAGGGTCACTGGACCCAAAACGTCAACTCTGATTTTTCTTCATAGATGCTGCTAGACCCACTGAGCTTCTCCTGCAACTGCTGTTCTTGTTGCCATTCTTACCCGATCTGGCCGACCTGCGACCCCAGGCCCACAGCCGTCTGGCCAATTAGGGATGGACAATAAATGTAGCTAGTGAAACCCACACAGTGTCTTAGAGTCATCTCATAAATGAATACAAAACTCACTATTGAGGAGGAGGAGGAGGTGAGTTCCAGTCAATATTTGTCCCTGAACCACCATCAGTAAAACTGAATTTGCTGGCCATTGTCAGCTTGGAGTTTATGGGATCGTGCTGTGTAATCGCTGGCTGTTGTTTTTCCCACATAATACAATTAACTCAATTTGAAGAAATATCCCATTGAGTGTAAAGACATTTGGGGCGTTATGATTTTGCTTGATAAACATAAGTCATTGAGGGAGCACAAACAGAAACTGCAGAGACAGAAGCAGAGTTAATATTTTGAGTCCAATGACACTTTTCCAGAACTGACAACAGTTAGGGAAAGTCAGGATGGGGGAAAGCAGGGAAGAAAGGAGTCATTAGAGATGGAACCCAGGGAGAGGGAAAGACAGTTTGACAGACAAAGGGATGGTTGATAGTAAGCCAGGGAAGGAGAGAAGCTGATGATTGCGACAGTGAATAGGTGAAAATGGGTTTGCTGTACTGAAATGACAATGTGTCATGACTGGACCTGGCCTGTGGGGCTGGCTAAAGGACATGGGAGAAGATGATCAGGCCCTAAAATGGCTGAACGCGACACTGAGTCCTAAAGACTGCAGAGTTCCCAAGTGGAAAATGAGGTGCTGTTCTTCCAGCCTGTGCTGAGCTTCACTGGAGCACTGCAGCAAGCCTGAGGCAGAGATACTGATCAGGAACGAGGGTGTGGTGCTGGAAAAACACAGCCGGTCAGGCAGCATCCAAGGAGCAGGGGAATCGACGTTTCAGGCATAAGTCCTTCAGGGTTTACGTCCGAAATGTCAATTCTCCTGCTGATTGGATGCTGCCTGTCCTGCTGTGTTTTTCCAGCAACACATTCTCGACTCTGATCTCTAGCATCTGCAGTCCTCACTTTCTCCATGTTGGCCAGGGAACACGGTGGGTTACCGTGGCAGGCAACTGGAAGCTCAGGGTCCTTTTTACGGAAGTCATTGAGTAGGGGGTCTTATGGCACAGTGGTAATGTCCATACCTCTAAACCAGAAGCTCTGGTTCAAGTTGCATCAGCTCTGTCTGATTGGGTTGTATAAAATAACTATAAATGGTAACTGTTTCGTTGTGTAAGAGCGAAAACAGAGACAGTGTGTTGAAGATTAAAGCATTAAACCCTTACACTGGACTGAAACAAGGTAAAATACTTCTGAATTAGAAGCATGTGTCCACCAATGAAGCCAAGCTGACACTAGCAGGAAAATGTTTCAAGGCCAGTGATTGAAGTAAGATTAATTCATAGACAAAATGGATTTTAAAAAATTAAACAGTCAAAAACAAAGGAGTTGGACGAGAAACGATATAATTTGAGAAAGCTAGAGAGAGGCCAAACCAAATTAATTGGACAGAAAGGCTCAGATAAAATAACAGACCAGCAGCAAAATGCTTAATTGTGAGGTACATAAGGAACAGATTTCAAATGCAGTCCAACCGGAATAAAGGAATTAGCAACTTGAAGTCTATACTTTTACATCAGCGGAACATAGAAACAGGAGTAGGAAAGGCCACTCAGCCCCTCATCCCTATCCCCCCATTCAAATGGATCATAATTGATCTTGTATCTCAACACCTGCATTATCAGGAGAACTTTGTTGTGCTCCCTCTAAGGCAAGTCCACCCTTCCTCATATAAGGCAGCCTAAACTGAACACAATATTCTGCACCCATCAATCGCAAAGTTGTAGCTGGCAACATTTGGAACTGGCAACGATCACAGGAAAACCGATAACTGACAGCACAGGAGACCATTCAGCCTATCATTTTCCTGCCAGCTCTCTGCAAGGCAACCTCATCCAGTCCATTGTAAACCCCCTCCCCTCATTTCCCTGCAGCCCTTCAATCTTTTCCTCATCAAATAATGATCAACTTCTCCTTTAAAAGCTTCAAAATCGAATCAGCTCCCACCACACTCCCAGGCAGTGCATTTCAGATCGTCGTGTTAGATGGTTTTTCTCATTGCTCTTTCTGTCAGTAGGCTTCAATCTGCGCCCTCTGGTTCCCAATCCTCTTGCCAATGAGTACATCATTTCCCTTTCGACTCTGCCTCAGCCTCGCAGCTTTGAGCAATTTGATCAAACCTTCGTTCAACCAGGGGAGAAAGTGAGGACTGCAGATGTTGGAGGTCAGAGTCAAAAAGTGTGGCGTTGGAAAAGCACAGCTGGTTAGGCAGCATCCGAGCACCAGGAGGATCGATGTTTCGGGCATAAATGTCCCGATGAATGGCTTATGCCCAAAACGTCGACTCTCCTGCTCCTTGGATGCTGCCTGACCGGCTGTGCTTTTCCAGCGTCACACTATTTGACTTTATACAATCATCTCACCTCAGAGGGGAACAGCCTCAGGTTCTCCCAGTCAGTCCACATACCTCACCCCAGACACATTTTCATCGATCTTTACTGCACCTTCTCTCCTGCGTTCACATCTTTATGAAGAGTGCAGTGCCCAGCTAGTTGAGATTCTGAATGGGCTAACAATTGAAAAGTCTGATAAGTCTCTAGGTCAGATGGGTTGCAACCCAGGATTGGGAGAGAAATAAAGTTGAAAATTGTATAAGTGCAGTCCTGAATAATTCAATCCCTCTTAATGCTGGAGTGGTGCTGGTGAACTGGAGAAATGTTCCACCTATATTCCAAAAAAAGGGTGTAAGGGTTAGGATAATGCCAGTAACCCCGAGGGACTCAGTTTGGTGGTGGAGAGGCTGTGGTAATAATAAACTTAGGACAAAATTAATCATGTCATGGACTCACTCAGTCCCACACTAGAGTGTCAGCCTGAATGATGGACCTGACGTCCCTTTCGATTCCCACTGCAGCAATGCACTCGAGTTGATGAATCTAGGTTAAAAATCACACAGCACCAGGTTACAGTCCAACAGGTTTATTTGGAAGCACTAGCCTTCAGAGCGCTGCTCCTTCATCAGGTAGCTGTGGAGCAGGACCATAAGACACAGAATTTACAGCAAAAGATTATAGTGTCACGTAACTGAAATTATATGTTGAACAAACCTAGATTGCTGTTAAAGTCTTTTATCTTATGTGTTGAATAATTCCTCAAACCCTTTCCTGCACCAACAAACTGCTGACCCAATTTCCTGATAGCTGCCAATCCCTTGGATCTGGTTAGACAAAGGGAATAATTTCTCAGGTCACTGTATATAGCAGCACTCCAAATCAGAGTGGATAACGTAGCCAGCACGTCAGATGTTAAATTCCCCAATGGTCCTCCAAACGTTAATAATGCAAATTGTAAATTTCATCCAGAAATCCTGGCCCATATAATTTATTCATTTATAGGATGACATCTCACTGGTACTTAAATAAAACATTTGTTGCCCGTTCTTAGTCAACTGTGAGAAGCTGGTGGGGAGCCATATTCTCAAACCACAGCAGTCCTTGTCAAGGTACATCCACAGTGCTCTGAGGAAGGGAGTTCTCGGACTTTGACCCAGCGACAGTGAAGGAACAGGGATATACTTCCAAGTCAGGATGGAGAGTGGTTTGGAGGGGAACATCAAGGGGGAGGTGCTCCCTGTATTTGCTGGCCTTGTCCTTCCAAGTGGCTGAGCTTAAATCCCCACACTCTGGTTAAGAATGAATATTGTATGAGAAACAGGACCAGAGCAATCCATGCTTTATTGTTGTGTCAAAAATTTCCGAGCTCAAAGACTTGCAGTTCATGACAGCTCCCTACCTCCCATTCCCAAGTCAGGTTCCGACAGGGAGTTCTGCTGTGTCACCCATTCCCTGACTTTTTACCTGTCTCATTAATCTTGCATATAAAACCTTGTCAAAAACCCTTTGAAAGTCCAGAGCTATAACACCCACTGCATTATTCTTGTCAAAAATGGCAGTAATGCCACCAAAACATCGAGAAATGTAATTAAATATGATCACCCTTTCTGAACCAACACAGACAAGTTCCATTTTTATATTTGTGTCCATGTTGGATCCTCTACCGTGGCCTTAAATAGTGTCCTAGCTTCGAGCCTATTATCAAAGTATTTGTTAATGCGGTATGGGGCGGCACTGTGGTTCAGTGGTTAGCACTGCTGCCACACAGCACCACGGTCCCAGGTTCAATTCCAGCCTTGGGTGACTGTCTGTGTGGAGTTTGCACATTCTCCCTGGATCTGCGTGGGTTTTCTCCGGGTGCTCTGGTTTCCTCCCACAGTCCAAAGTTGTGCAGGTCAGGTGGATTGGCCATGCTAAATTGCCCATAGGGTTAGGTGCATTAGTCAGAGGGAAATGGGTCTGGGTGGGTTACTCTTCAGAGGGTCGGTGTGGACCTGTTGGGCCGAAGGGCCTGTTTCCACACTGTAGGGAATCTAATCTAATCATATTGAATAATAACAGTACATTCGCCAACTTGCTGAGGTTCTCTTGTAAATCATTAAGTATTACTTACCACATTTCTCTTTTAATTGTGAATGAATTTAATCAGGACAAATTTTGAGCCTAACTTTGATGCTGTATGAACACTGCCTAACCCCTCCTAAAACCATCCCTCTAGATCTGCTCCTGAATTTGCTTTCAGTTCTCTTCCTTCTGTAAAATTTTTAATAGCAATTAACTTAGCTGTACTCTATAAGGACACAATTCAGAAATATTCTAAAATGTACAGCCTTTGTATAAAACATACTGTTTAAGCTACATATATCACATCCTACAGTGAATCATTCCTTTTATTGCTCTGAAACTCAACCCTCATTGTTTCAGGAACAATTTTAAATTGATCATCCCATTTCGCTGTCTCCTCACACTGGAGAAACGTTTAATCACACAACAGACACCCTTCGTCTTTAACTTGCTTTAAAACTCTCTATTAAATCTCCAGTGATGCTTGTACCCAGGGAATAATTGAAATAGTCACAAGAGTCTACAATGTGAAGGACATCAGAGCAGAAAGCGTAGAGGACAACAGACTCATGAGCTCCTATTAGATCACCAGTGATCATACCCAAAGGATCTAGAATGGTCACAAAGACATGTTCTCTCAAGTCAGCCACAAATCAACTTTTCAAGTGAAATTTACTTGTCCTCTTGCTGTTAGTAAGCAAGGCAATTCTCAGTCAGTTTGTTGTACTCATAACTAAAGATTTTCCTAAATTTGCTTTAGAAGGGCAGCACAGTGGCTCAGTGGTTAGCGCCAGGGACCTTGGTTCGATCCCAGCTTTCGGCAGCTGTCTGTGTGGGGTTTGCATGTTCTCCCTGTGTCTGCGTGGGTTTCCTCCGGGTGCGCCGGTTTCCTCCCACAGTCCAAAGATAGGTGAATTAGAGGGGGTCAATTTAAAATGGAAATGAGGAGACATTTCTTCAGCCAGAGAGTGGTGGGCCTGTAGAATTCATTGCCATGGAGCACAGTGGAGGCCGGGACGTTGGGTGTCTTCAAGGCAGAGATTGATAAATTCTTGATCTCGCAAGGAATTAAGGGCTATGGGGAGAGTGCGGGTAAGTGGAGTGGACTCGATGGGCCAAATGGCCTTGCTTCCACTCCTATGCCTTATGGTCTTATGATCCAATGTCCTGTTGTGTCCAGGGATGTGCAGATTAGATGGATTAACTATGGGGAATACAAGGGTGGGTTTGGGTGCTCTCCGTACGGTCAGTGTGGACTCGATGGACCAAATGGCTTGCTTCTACACTGGAGGGATTCTTTAACTAGGTGTGCTTTCTGTTCCAGTTCAATCACATCCATAGTGGGGATTTCTGTGACAATCCCCTCTCAGAGATAGGTAAGAATCACACCAGTTGAATCCAAGCTAGCATCTCAGAAATGAGCGCTTTGTACCACAATGGATACAATGAGCACGGAACCACAAGGTCCCTCCCCTTCTCTTAGTTGAGGTTGGGAGTAATTCAGGTTTCACAGGACACATCAAAAGGAAGGACAGGACATTGGGAAAGGTGCAAAAAAAAGAGCTATAGGAAGAGGCTGAATAGGCTGGTGCTATTTCCCTGGAGCATCGGAGGCTGAGGTGTGACCTTATAGAGGTTTATAAAATCATGAGGGACATGGATAAGGTAAATAGACAAAGGTCTTTTCCCTGGGGTGGGGGAGTCCAGGACTAGAGGGCATAGGTTTAGGGTGACAGGGGAAGGGATCTAAGTGGCGACTTTTTCACACAGAGGGTGGTACATGTATGGAATGAGCTGCCGGAGAATGTGGTGGAGGCTGGTACAATTGCAACATTTAAAAGGCATCTGGATGGGTATATGAATAGAAAGGGTTTGGAGGGATATGGGCCAAGTGCTGACAAATGGGACTAGATTAATTTAGGATATGTGGTTGAGATATCTGGTCAGCATGGAGGAGTTGGACCGAAGGATCTGTTTCTGCGCTGTACAGGTCTACGACTCTACGTTCCTGCCTTCTAAACAGCTCGTTTTACAATTCCGGACAAGTACACGAAAGGCGAAGGTCATCCTACAACCCAATCAAAATAAGGAGCGGAGCTCAGATTGGAAATGTGTGAGTAATCCTCCTCTCCCCCCCATTCTGCAGTAATGGCAGCTTCCAATATTCAAGCCAACCACACAGGATTCATGCTTTTATTTGTTCAAGGAATGCGGGCACAATGGAAAGGTCTAAATTTGTTGCCCATCCCTGTTGCCCTTAAACCGAGTGGCTTGTTAACATATTTCAGAGGGTGGGAAAGAGTCAACCACATTGCTGTGAGTCTGGAGTCACATACAAACCGGAGTGGGTTAGGCAGACTTCCTTCCCTGAAGGACGTGACTGAACCATTGGCGTTTTAACCACCTTTGAATATAGTTTCTTGGTCACCAGCTTTCAATTCATGATTTTTAGAACGGCATTTCACTTCCACCATATCTCCACACCATCAGCTTGGGTCACGGGATTACTGGTCCAAAGGCGTCACAATGCTACCATCTCTAATTGAGCATTCAACAGTACTTTTCTAAGATTACATCTCTCTCCAAACAATATAAAGTCCCAGCAAACCTGCCATCTAAACATTTGTTGGTCCACGATAGAAATAGATCTGCCAAAATCTGGCATTCTCCACATTATTCACATCTAACGTTGACTTCTCAGCAGCACCTTCCAACCCCATGACCTCTGCCATCGAGAAGGACAAGAGCAGCAGATACACGGAAAAACCACAACCTGCTAGTTTCCCTGTGAGGTACTCACCATCCTGACTAAGTAATATACTGCCATTCCTTCACTGCTACTGGGTCAGAATCCGCGATCCCCAAGAGTATTTGGGTGTAGAAACCCAAACATATAAATAGAAAGCAGGGATCATGAACAATGTTTCACCTGGAGGCCCATTGAAGATGTTACCTAGTAGGGCGACGAAACGTCTGGAAATGAGCCTTCCAGCTTGGCGAGCAAACCTGTATCCTGAATGGACATGTTCAAGCAGATGGCCAACCTCCATCTTCTCAAGTACAAACGGCACTGTAAGTGTCAGTCAGGCCAATTATACCCCAGAGCTGGACTGAAATAGTCACAACAGTCCACCATGTGAAGGAAAGCATAGCAGAAAATATTGGAAAACAGATCCATTAATCCTTGGTCTTGTTAGTTACCATACCATAGAATCCCTACAGTGTGGAAACATGCCATTTGGCCCAACAAGTCCACACCAACCCTCCATAGTGTATCACCCAGACTCATCCCCTTACCCTATACCCCTACATTTCCCATGGCTAACCCACCCAGCCTGCACATCCCTGGACACCATGGGACAATTTAGCATGGCCAACCCACCTAACCTGCACATCTTTGGACTGTGGGAGGAAACCGGAGCACCCAGAGGGAACCCATGCAGACATGGGAAGAACGTGCAAACAGGCAGTCGTCTGAGGATGGAATTGAACCTGAACCTCTGGTGCTGCGAGACTGCAGTGTGAACCACTGAGCTATCATGCCACCCAAGTCAAAACATAAGTCAACATCTTCTGCTGAAAGGAGCAAGTGAGGACTCCAAATGCTGGAGCTCTGAATCGAGAGTGTGGTGCTGGAAAAGGCAGCATCTGAGGCGCAGGAGAATCGACGTTTCGGGCATAAGCCCATCATCCCCATTCTCATCTTCTGCTGAAAGTCTGTAACATGTTCTCTAGCTGTTGGTAAGCAAGTCAAATCTCTGGCATGTGTAAAGAATATTAACTAATGACCCTCTTAAAGATGCTTCAAAAGAGTACGACATCTAAAGCTTACCTTCAATTCCACTGTTCTATCGCCAAATTAATCCAACTTAAACCTACAAGAGTAGTGAGGAATGAGGGATGGTGATGTTTCTTTCAGAGGTTATTCTTGGGTATGTTCACTGACATTGTAGCACATCAATGTAAGTCACATTACATTTCAATTTCACTTCAGCTTGATGTGATTGTTTATTTCTCTTAGTCAAAAGGTTTCAAGTTCAAACTGAAAGTACATTATCAAGGGAGTGTTACACTGTCAGAGGCACCAACATTCAGAAGAGATGTTAAACCAAAACCATGTCCGTCCTTTCAGATACGTGTCAAAGATCCTGTGACGCTCCTTGATAAAGAACAGGAAAGTACTCCCTGGAGAAACTCAGCAGGTCTGGCAGCATTTGTGGAGAGAGAAAGGTTCAAGCTCAACATGGCGCCTTCTTTATAACTATTCTGAAGAAGTCATGTCGGACTTGAAAATGTCAACTCTGCTTCTCTCTCCTCAGATGTTGAGTTTGTCCAGCACTTTGTTTTTATTTCAGGTTTCCAGCATTGGCAGTATTTTCCTTTTGTTTGAGTTGTCTCTGGTGCCGTGATCATGATTTATCCCTGAACCAACATCACAACAACAGATTATCAGGTCGTCATCAAACTGTACGGTTCTGAAGGAGGGGAACCGGGTCTGAAACATTAACTCAGCTATCTCTCCACAGATGCTGCCAGATCTGCTGAGCTTTTCTAACAATTTCTGTTTTTGTTGAGGGGCTTGTGGAATCTTGCTGTGTCGAAATTTGCTGCTATTTCCCCTACATGACATCATCTAAAATCTGGTGGTCATAGAAGAAAATATTTAAATACATTCGTTTTCTCTTTCGTTCAGTTCTGAGGGGGTGCTGCACTGTCTGATGTGCTGTTTCTCAGAAATAAATTAATATCCCATTTCCTGCTCCAGTATATATAGAAGATGCTAAACCCCAAGAATTCCCCTGATGTTCTAACCAACATTAATCCCCCATTGCCAGAATTAGCTTAAGTGATCAATTAAGTTTTGCTTTGTGTGGGATCTTACAGTTTATGGATTCGCTACTATTTTTATCTCCAAGGCAACACTTCTTACTCATTTTGGGATTGAGGATGTCAATGGCTAGGCCATCCCTAATTACCCAGGGGGCAATTAAGAGTCAACTACATTGCTGTGGGTCTGGAGTCACATGTTGGCCAGACCAGGTAAGGATGGCAGTTTCCTTCCCTGAAGGGCATTAGTGAACCAGATGGGTTTTCCTGACAATTAATTCATGGTCGTCATTCGACTCTTAATTCCAAATTTTTACTGCATTCAAATTCCACTATCTGTCCTGGCAGAATTCGAACCCAGGTTCCAAGAACATCAGCTGAGTCTCTAGGTTAACAGTCCAGTGATAATACCGCCAACCCAATACCTCCCCCTTGTACTTCAATAGGACTGTGAGACATTCTAATGTCGGGGTAAGCATGTGTTCAATGCAAATTCTCACTCGCTTGTTTCTTCTCTGTACTAACAGAAAATGAAAGCAATTAATTTTCTGAAAAGCTCCAAATTGTTGCTTCACGTCTGATACGGGTAGTAGGTGTGGCTGATACATGTACCTCACCTCTGTGCTCTTTCGCAAATCTTACTCCTCTGACCTCACTTTGCTTTTTTTCCTGAGACAGTCACTCCTTCCCAATTGGAGATTCACCCTCACTACTTCATTAAAATGCCCAAGAGTCGCTCAGTAAAATGGCCATTTTAGTTCATTCTCTTCCCTTCCCCCAGGTTATTATTGAACAACATTCTTAACTGTACATGGGCATCACTGGAATTGTCAGCAGTTATTGACTGTCCCTAATGGCCCCTGAATTGACTGGCTTAGACAGACGTCCATGCAAAAGTGTTAGTGGGTTTCTTGGGTGGCACAGTGGCTAGCACTGCTGCCTCACAACGCCAGGGACCCGGGTTCAATTCCAGCCTTGGGCGACTGTCTGTGTGGAGTTTGCACATTCTCCCCGTGTCTGCGTGGGTTTCCTCTGGGTGCTCCGGTTTCTTCCCACAATCCAAAGATGTGCAGGTCAGGTGGATTGGCTATGCTAAACTGCCCATCGTGTTGTTAGGTCAATTAGTCAGTGGGGAGCGGGTCTGGGTGGGTTACTCTTCGGAGAGTCGGTGTGAACTTGCTGGGCTGAACAGCCCGTTTTCACATTGTAAGAAATCTAATCTTGAACCGCGGCAGTCTGTGTGACGTAGATACACCCATTGTTGGGAAGGAGCCCAGAGACAGTGAAGGAACGGTAATATAATTCCCAGTCAGGATGGGGAAGTGGCTTGGAGGGGAACTTGCAAGGGATGGTGTTCTCATCTATCTCCTGCCCTTGCCCTTCGAGAGGATGGAGTGTAGATTTAGAAGGTGCTGTCGAAAGAACCTCAGTGAGTTGCTGCAGTACATCTTGTAGATGCTACGTACTGCTGCAACTGGGCAATGGTGATTGAATGGTGGAGGATGTTGTGCCAATTAAACGGGCTGCTTTTGTCCTGGACGGTGTCAGGCTGCGAGTGTTATCAGACCTACACCCAGCCAGGCTATTGTTCCATCGCACTCCTGACTTGTGTCTTGTAGATGATGGACAGGCTTTCAGGAGTCAAAGTACTTGTCCCTGAGTTCTCAGACTGTGAGCTACTCTTATAGTCACATTATTCCCATAGCTGATCCAGATCAGTTTCTAATCAATGATAATTGCTGCAGTTCCAGCGTTACACATGCGTATAAATCTGATAGAGTTTTATAACTACTGATGTGATTTCACACCACCATTTCAAAGACTTATTTTCACAATCCAGATGTACAGATCATTCGGCCATAACGTGCGTTTTATTAACGCAAATTCACTGTAACGCGATTGCCAAATTAGGGACGTTGTTTCAAAGGCGCAAACTTGAAAACGTGTGTTGACTGTAATGCGATTACATCGCCAACACTAAGCGCTGTTTCTAAAGCGCAATTTTTCTATAATAAGAATGCAACCATTGCGTTACAGAAGAACTGTGTGTATGAACTGAATTTTAATTCTACCAGCCGCTGGTGTAGGAATTGAATCAGTGTCACTAGAGCCTTAATCCAGGCCTCTGTAAAACTAATCCATAGATGTCACTACTATGATACAACTATGAATATTTTAAAAGCCGTCGATCAATTTAATTTTTGGGTCATAAATCCTGAGAGGACACAAGGATTCTTTCTGGGTTTCTCTGGACTGGTGAAAACTGTCACCCTCACTGAAGAAGGTTGGGGTGCCATGGGTGGCTCAGTGGTTAGCACTGTTGCTTCACAGCACAAGGGATCTGGATTCAATCCCAGCCTCAGGCGATTATCTGTGTGGAGTTTGCATGTTCTCCCAGTGTCTGCCTGGGTGTGCTCCAGCTTCCTCCCACAGTCCAAAGACCTGACGGTTAGGGGGGTTTGGCCGTGGGAAATTGCTCAGTGTCCAGGGATGAGCAGGCTAGATGAGGTTAGCTATGGGTAAGGCAGAGTGGTTGTGGTGGGTCTAGGTGGGATGCTCTTTGAAGGGGTGCTGTGGAGTCAATGGGCCAAATGACCTGCTTCCACACTGTAGGGATTCTCTTTAAAAAAAAAAATAGCTGCAAGTCAGGACTGGATGCTATACCAACAATTCTGGCTTTTCCATTTTTCTCCAGAATTACAGGTTTAAATGGAAAAATGGAGTTGGAGTGGGTCGGTATACCATCATCAAAGATTCATTGGGAGGATGTTTGTGTCAAATCAGAATTCGATGGGTATCATTTAGATCAGTCCCATGTCCAATCAAAGGATCTCTGAGTTTCAAACTGTTTGTCACAAAGCAGCATTTGGATCCATCACCAGAATTCTCACAGCAGTCTCTGCCTGTCTTTTTGCTTTGTTCTATTATTAGAAACTAGTCAGTGACCACAGAACCCTGCTGAGCACCACCGCCTCATTGCTTCAGAGTGCTGTTATTTCCCTGTGCCCTTAATATGTATAGCGTTCACTGCTGACAATGGTAAGTGCCAGGTACCATTGATCAGTTGCTGCAGGTGCTCCCTGCATCCTTAATCAATGTCCCAGCAAAGAAAAGGACAAAAATTGAGATGGATAGGCAGTGAGAAAAATTCATCGTCCTGTCAATTGCCTCACAGTTGTGCTCAGCTGAGGCCATGCAATCAGCATGTGTAAATCCAGCAGCTCACGTCTTCATTTCCAAAGCTTATTAATGTGCAGAGCACCTGCACCAGAATTAACATACCGTGCCTTCCAGAAGGATGGTTATTCTCCTACGTCTTTGCTTGCGTTTGGGACAAGTACTGTCCAGTTAAGTAGCTGCATTTTCACTTCTCTAAGTCACACAGCCAGAATAAAATGCCTTAAGCTTTGTTGTTCTGTACAGAATTATCAAAGGCATGATCGATGGAACGGGTGATGTGCCTTTCAGGAGGTTTGGGGGCATTATGCAGTGGATTAGAACCTTTATAGACCACTGTCTGAACCACCAAGATAGAAATTGGCAGTGGAGGGAGCAGAAAACTATCATTATTTTCAGACTTCGTGCTGGACAGAATGGGAGACAGGGAGCAGAAGGGAGAGGCGAGTTAAATGGACAGGTCTCTTGAATTTATGGAGATCCACCAGCCCAGGCAAGACTTCTGCATTAAACCATGACCCTGCAGATATATCTGCATCATCCTTGACTATGCAGAATTGGGAACATCCCATTTGGGTCAGGGAGGGTTGCAGGCCGAGGAGGGATATCCTGATACACAAGGCGGGGAAAAGCCCACTAATTGAAAGCTCGGTTCAATATTTGGATGTAGGGTGGGCAATTAGAGCCATTCTTCCAACTGTCACACAGCAACCAGTTCGTTAATCTCTCAATAAGAATGATTTATATAGAATTATCCAACACAACACAGAAAAAGGTTATTCCACTTAACAGGTCCACGCCGGTGTTTATCTCCCAGCTGAAGCTTCTGTCATCCCTCTCCATCTCACCCAATCAACGTGGCTCTCATGTTTCTCTCATTTTCCCGTAAATCCAGCTCAATGTCACACTCAATCGACACCTCATCACTGTTTGGGGACAGAAGCCCCTTCTGAATTCAGGGACTGAAGACAGACAACTCATTCCCACACTTCTAGCTGTTTCCCCACTGCTCCAACAATGCTCCCAATCAAAACATTTACCAAATTTACTTTTACAAGTTAGGATTTGACCTGCTGTCATGAGCCTTTCAGACAGAGCACTGCAGCACCTCACTGTGAGAGATTGCCCCTTTCCGATTTATTAGTGACCATCTGATGACAGCTGACTGAACGTGCATCATCAGGCAGCGTTTCCTGGGGCAGAGTTTAATGGTGTGCCTTATCAATGTGCAAACTGTAACGAGGTGGTGATACTCATGAATTGGCACAAGTTGTTGCCTGACCTGTGTTCCTCCAGCACTTGCCTCATTATAATGTGACCCCCACCATCAACTGTCAGCCACAAGCAATTACTGGACTGACATCATGAAGATAAAGTCAATTCATTGCAGAAAGGGAGGTTTTGAAACAAAATGGGATCTTTCCAATGGAAACCTTTATTTTCCAGTGTTACCACTCAGCTCTGGCCTGGAAATGGACAATTGACACTATAGACTCGCTCTTATATGTTCTTAATATGTATCTTTATTAAAACAGCTTTAAGAGCAAAAGTAGGCCATACAGCCCTATAAAGCAAAACTTAGTTTGCAGAACAGGTGGTCGGGTCTCTTGCTCTAAGTCCCACTCTAGCCCACTGTACAAAATGATGCTCCGGGTCACTGCCAAGGGAGTGCTGCACTGTCAGAGGGTCAGTGCAGAGGGCGTGCTGCACTGTCGGAGGGTCAGTGCTGAGGAAGCACTGCACTGTCAGAGGGTCAGTACCAAGGGAGCAGGTCACTGTCGAAGGGTCAGCACTGAAGGACTGCTAAATTGCCTGGCAGTCAGTAGTGAGTGAGTGTTGCACAGCCAAAGTGTCTCTACTGAAATAGCAGGGCATTGTTGAAGGATCAATACTTCCGACACTGTCAGAGAGGAATTAATAGTTAGAGGGAAGCTTTGGGAGCACTGCATTGTCAGAGAGCCAGTACTGGGCAAACATTGCACTACTGGAAGGGACATCCCTGAGGGAATGCAGCACTGATGGAGGGGCAGTATTGAGGGTGTACTGGGCTGTGGAAGAGTCTACTCCGAGGGAGTATCCCACTGTCAGATGGACAGGACTGACGGATTCTCTGCACTATTCGAGATGTTATTTTTAGATTGGATTTTATATGGAATCTAGCCATTCAAGATCTCATAGCATTAACTGAAGAGGGGAGAATTCTCCAGGTGGTCCTGGCCAATATTTATCCCTCAAAAATACTCTGGTTAGTTCGGTTTGCCTTTTTTGTAAAATCTTACTGTGCTGATTGGTGCTGTAGGGAGTTGCAGTTGTCAAAGACGACACTTCAAAAGTATTTCATTGGAAAATCCTGAAGGAACCAGAGGCAATATATAAACACAAGGCCATTCTGGCTATTGAGGGAGTGCAGCGTAGGTTCATGAGGTCAATTCCTGGAATGGCGGGATTACCTTACACTGAAAGACTGAAGCGACTGGGCTTGTATACCCTTGAGTTTAGAAGACTGAGAGGGGATCTGATTGAGACATATAAGATTATGAAAGGAGTGGAATCAAGGGTTATGGAGATAAGGCAGGAACAGGATACGGATTAGGAATGATCAGCCATGATCATGTTGAATAGCGGTGCAGGTTCGAAGGGCTGAATGGCCTACTCCTGCACCTATTGTCTATTGTCTCTTCCCCCTTTAACCTCACAGCCATAGCTCCTGTACAGCAGTGACAAGTATTTCACAAAACCCTTACTCCAACAACAGGAAAAGATAATTTTAAAAATGGTTTCAACTGGATTGAGAGACACAGAACTACAAAATAAGGGTAAGAAGCTTTCGCCTCTAATGTGTTGTCTGGCTAGTTCCCTGAGGAAGAAAGTAAAGGCAATTTTTCATGTTTGCTCCCAGAATGAGAGTGCTGCTGGCTGAGCCAGCATTTATTGCCCATTCCCAATTGCACTCGAGAAGTTGGTGAGTAGCTGCCTTTATGAAGTGCTGCAGTCCATGTAGTGTAGGGACACACCCATAGTTCTGGAGGGGAAGGAGGTCCAGGGGGTTTGACACAGCAACAATAAAGGAACAGCTAGGTAGTTCCAAGTCAGGATGGTGCACGACTTGGAGGGGAACTTGCAAGTGCTGGCATCCCCATGTCTCTGCTGCCCATTGTCTTTCCAGATGGAAGAGGTCACGGGTTTGGAAGGTGCTATTAAAGGAGCCTTGGTGGATACAAATTGCCTCATGCTCCTGCAGACAATACACAAACACTGCTGCCACAGGCGATGGAAAAAGTGAATATTTAAACTGGAGGACGTACTTGAACTTAATGTTCTCTTACCGAGTAACCCCTTAACTAGGAACAAGAAGAATTATAAGAAATGCCCTCTTGTTAGCTCAGGTCCAGGATTGAAGTTGTGAATTGCCAAATTGAACATTAACATCAAGAAGAAAGGATACTCTGGTCACATTATTATTTACAAGATTTGGTGATACCAAAATTTAAAGAGAACCAACTAAATTAAATTGGTGTGCTGTCAAGTTTTTGATATTTACAGAAACCTCACAAACATTATTCGGACACTGTGGGGGCAAGAGACTCAGGGCTAAGGGTGAAGGAGACTCATGGACACAAGAATTAATCCTCAAAATGAAACCCAGTAAACACTCTGAAGCTGTAGAACCTCTAGAGCAAATTTCACTTTGGAAAAATAATGAGATTAAACATGAACTGAGATTATTTGTTAAAGAAATCATAACTTAGGCTGATAAAGTCAACTCACCCACCAAATAACTCTATCATTTTGGTTCTCATATGGTTCTGTGTGTTTCATGACGACAGGACCTTGTAATGGTTACTTCGTCTGTAGAATGTACGGCTCAACAGTTTAATTGTTCCTGATGCACTTATTATCAGCTGTCAGTGATTCTAATAGTGTTTGAACTTCTCTCAAAGGCTGCTCTAACATGTACACATTGATGACAATAGTAAAAGGAACAGGAGGAGGCCATTGAGCCCATCAAACTAACTCCAACTTGAAGGGCAGCACGGTGGCGAGCCTTGCTGCCTCTCAGTGGCAGGGACAAGGTTCGGTTCTTTAATAAGATCTGATGAGATTGTAACCTCTACTCCAATTTCCCAGTCACTTAACATATCATTAATAAGGCACAATCTGTTGAGCATAGTAGAACAAAATATATGTAAGAGCTTCAGCATTCAAAATCCTCTTGCAAAGACATCTGAAGAGTGCAGATCCTCCTGTGTGCACCTTCCTCTGCTTGGATCAGATTCTAACATCTCTGTTTGAAGCCTATTCCTACATGAGGTCTAAGCGCCCTCACATGGTATGCTCAGATACTGCAGTTGACATTCCTTTATAAAGAAACTGTCCTAATAGAGTCATGCAGCACATGGTCAGTTTCTTCAGTCCAAACCATCTATGCAACCAAGGTTCCCATGCTAGTCCCACCTGCCTGCATTTGCCCAAATCCCCCTAAACGTTTCCTATTCACTTACCTCTCCAAATGTCTTTTTATAGCTCCGTGGTTAGCACTGCTGCCTCACAGTGCCAGGGACCTAAGTGGACTTCCTTTGGGTGCTCCAGTTTCCTCCCACAGTCCAAAGATGTGCAGGTTAGGTGGATTGGCCATGGGAAATTGCCGCATAGTGTTCAGGGACGTGCAAGTTAGGGGAAATTAGCCATGGGAGTTACAGGGATAGGGTAGCATGGAAGGTTTGGGTGGAATGCACTTTGAAGGGTCTGTGTGGACTCGATAGGCCGAATGGCCTGCTTCCACACTGTGGCAATTTTATGATTCGATGAAACGTTCTAACTGTACCTGCATCGATCATTTCCTCTGGCAGGTCATTCCACATACTGGAGAACTCAGAATATTCATTTGATTAGTAAGAGTAGAAATGGACAAGTATGTTTATCTGTACAGTCTCCAACCAAGGACAGATTCAAAGCTCTGTCTTCAAGCAAAATACAATAGCTATTTACATAGAGTCATAGAGATGTACAGCATTGAAACAGCCCTTTTGGCTCAACTCACAGGTTGACCAAGTATCCTAAATTAACCTTGTTCCATTTGCCAGGATTTGACCCATATCCCTCTAAACCCTTCCTATTCAGATACCCACCCAGATGCCTTTTAAATGTTTTAATTATACCAGCCTTCACCACTTCCTCTGGCAGCTCATTCCATACGTGCACCACCCTCTCTGTGTGAAAATGTTGCTCCTTGGATCCTTTTAAATCTTTCCCCTCTCACATTAAATCTACGCCCTCTAGTTTTGGACTGTCCTACCCTGGGGAAAAGACCTTGGCTATTCACCTTATCCACGTCTCTCATGAGTTTTTAAGATTTGCCTGCGGATTGATCTGGATGAATGTTACTGCACTAACTCCAATCCTATGTAAACTGATCACTTTTTGTTCTTATAAAGTTTACAGCTTTTAACAGTGATTTCTGCCAGGAATGAACACACAAGCTCAAGTTACCCAAAAAACAATCTGCAGCACAAGCATTCAAATAAAGAAATTTTGAAAAAATGGTTTGCACATATAGAAATATCTTTGTTTAGTTGTTTCAGAATTACATTCAGATTCGAACAGAGTTCGGTATTGACACATTGTCTTCCCTGCAGCAGGTGGGTGTTTCGGTGGATGAGGGGGTGCTGCAGGGGTCCCAATGCTCAGTGAATCCTCCATCATCTACCTACCTGACACCAACCCATCACCTTCACATTCCGTTTCCTCAACATATCTCCTTCGACGGCTGCTCCTCATACCAATATGGCGGCCTCTCCCAATATCGAACTTCATCTTTCGCCCATCCATCCTCCCCGTTCCATTGCTACCACCCAATTCATTCACCCCTCCCCATTCGATCCTTGATTATGCATTCTGCTACTGAGGAGTTTCTTGCTACTAGATGCAACTACAGATGAAACTGAAAAGGATTTTTGGTAAAAGCAAGGGATAGAGGATTTGACAGATATTCGTAGAAAACCGACAGCATGGAAGCAGGCTATTCAACCCATCTAGTCAACACTGACACTCTGAAGAGCATCCCAGCCACCCACTTACTCTATCCCTGTAACCTCATTTCCCATGGCTAACCCATCTAGCCTGCACACCCTGAACACTATGGGACAATTTAGCATGGCCAATCCACCTCAGCTGCACATCTTTGGACTGTGGGAGGAAAGGAGAAAGTGAGGACTGCAGATGCTGGAGATCAGAGTTGAGAGTGTGTGGTGCTGGAAAAGCACAGCAGGTCAGGCAGCATCTGAGGGGCACTCTCGACACTTCACAACCCAGGAAGTACTTTTCCAGTGCCATCACTGTTGTAGTCCACAAAAATAACTTGGCTGACAATGTGCACAAAAGCAAGATCCAACAAGTAGCCATTAAGTGAGTGAGTATATAGTCCGACTATGGCAGGAAAGCACAAAGAATTCCTCAGTGGAATAGACCAGTGTTCAGGTTCCTAAGCCAGAAACTCATCTGCTCCATCAGCTTTTCTTTTTGGTTTTGTTTTCACTTTGTGGTTTTTTCCTTACCTTATGAAAAGCAGCTGCATCGGTGATGACGTCGGTGGTGGCAAGGTGGATCACCATGGACTGTGGAAGTGGCAAGCGAGCTTTTGGGTTCTGGGTGGTGAAAGGCAAGTTTGGGCCCAGTCTGGGACCCTATAGTATTGGCAGCAGCACTGGCGAGGTCAGACCAGAGTGTAGACTCAGGTCACCAGCAGCAGGATGGAGTTTGGACCCAGCGACATTGGATGCGGCTGCATCAGCGAGGTTGGCTCAGAAGGCAGTATGGAGTCGGTCGAGTGCAGGACCCAGGAGAATCAGTATCGGTGGCAGCAGTGTTAGTGAGGTCGGCCCAGCGAGGACCCAGGGGTGGTGGCATCAGTGGCGGCATGATGGTGGTGAAGAATGGTGACCGTGATCCAGCAGCAATGGTGTAGGGACTTGAGTCTGGCTGACTACTACGTGCTGGTGACGGTCTCCGCATCGGGGTGGAAGAGTGCCCAGATCCAGGTCCGTGACTAAGGCACTTAGGGCAGGCTGGAAAGTTGAACATTGTTTTCTGCACTTATATTCTACATTTTGGTTTACTCATCTGCATTTCAAGTTGGTGCCAGAGAATGGTGACACTACGCAAGTAGTTCTTGTATGACGTGATGGTTGCATTCTTGTGTAACCCAGTGTTATAGAAAAATTTTGCTTTAGAAACAGCACTTAAAGTGTTGGCGAAGTAATCACGTAACAGCCAACACCTAATTTAGAAGTTTGTACTTTAGAAAGTGTCCCCAATTGGTCAATCACATTACAGTGAATTCGCATTAACAAAACAAGTGTTATACCTGAATGACCTGCACAACATTTTCCAATGTATTTGGTAACAAAACACACTCGACAATAAACAAATCAAATGTGAATATAAAAGATTTCATGATTCCATTCTGAAGTGAGGCAGGGGAGCTCTCTCTGCTGCTTTAACATTTATCCCTGAAACAGCATCACGGAAAGCAATTTAAGTTTCCTGTTAATGAGGACCTAGCCATTCATTGACGGCTGTGTTCCTTACATTACAAGAACAGCTGCACTTCAAAAGAACGCTCCAGTGCTTGCAAAGTGCTACAGGCTTTCCTGGAGGTCATAAAAGGTGCTGCCCGAAAACAAGTCTTTCTTTCCTCTCGGGGTTCTTTAAAACAGTCACCGAGAGGTCGGTCAGACTATGTGGACATCTCATCTGAAGAAAAGTTCTCCCAGGCATAGGAGCTCAAGCTTTGCATTTTCAAGGCAAGACGGTTTTAGTTTCTGCAAAGTTAAAAAAATCACACAACACCAGGCTATAGTCCAACAGGTTTATTTGGAAGCAATAGCTTTTGGAGCGCTGCTCCTTCATCAGGTGGTTGTTTCTGCAGTTATGTTAGGCCAGTGCAGCTTGGACCCAGCAATAGTAAAGTGTAAGCAGTATGAGACACCCAACAAAAACAAAGTTAAAGATTGGCTTCCACTCGGTGTTCAGCCCAAAAAGCTTAAACCACGTGCCCTTGCTACATTATGAAGGACTCAAATTATTGATAGTAACTGGACATAAAAAATAGGCAATGGGATATGAAAATGCAATCTCTTCAAAGGTAAAAAGCCCAAGAGAATGTGCTAGAGGACCTTGCAGTGGGGAATAAACCAGAGGATCGAGCAATAAAAGGGGAACAATCTCTGGAAAAGCGACCAGAATACAAAGTTTTAAATGACATTAAGTAGAACAGTAATTGCTAGAACAAATTAGAGACAAGCAGATATTGAGGGATAAGAAATGAACATGGGGGGAAAAGAAACAGCAGTAATAGTGGCAGACAATGACTGGATAACAATGGGAAAGCTTTAAAATGGCATTAAACAGAATACAGGAAAAATAGAGTTTGCCTAAAGAAAAGAACAAAACTAAACATCAGTGAGATTCCACAGTTGAATAAAGACATAAGGGAACAATTGAAAGTTAGGAAAGAAGCATATAACAAGTACAGAGACACAGAGATGTGAACAATATAAGAGAATACAGAGAGATTAGAACAGAATTTAAAAATGGAAATCAAACAGTAACTATGCAATTGTTATTAAGGAGGCTTGTGTTTGAGAGAGAACCCCCCTGGGTATTTCTAGATTTTAAATAAGTGTATGCACAGACTAAGTGATTTTTAGTCACTGCACGTTTTGCCATAAGATTCCTTAGCCTTAAAATGCTGAGCTGAGTGAAAAAGGAAAACTATGTAAAAGCAGCTTCAGAAAGTTGTGTTTTGTTGTGCAGAAAATCAATGAGCTGAATTATGGCCCCAGCTGATATTAATAAAGAACAAGCCAGATCCCTGGTTAGTTACATCCCCAGTTTAGTTTTTTTTCTCAGTGAGGCTGAGTTACTAAACACAGTTATGAGACCACCAGTGTACTTTTAACACGAAGAATAAAACATTTATTAAACAAAAAATGTAATTACACCAAGAAAAAAGTATTTCGTTACAGAAAAGGATTCAAACTGTCATTACAGCATTTACCACAGGAAAACCTCACGATACACTTCACAGAAAAGCCCCTTCCCTCAGGGTCAGACCGAGACAGCTGACCCCAGTTTCATTACAGCGAGCGACTACGCAGCCACTACTTGCTTTTTCCCATCATACTGTACCTCCTCCTGAGGCACAAACTCAAAACTAAATTCACTCACACTTTTAACCTCAGCAAACTTGTGTTTCCTGAGCTGAGCAGGCCAGTTACCTTGCCTCCAATTTCTGGCACACCTGAACATATTTGCTGGCTGGTTCTGCTCCTTGGTATATCTGAAGTTCTGTCAGTAGGTAATAGCACCTTTTCCCCGACTTCAGCTTTCTTTTAATATTGCATCAAACAATTCAACACTAAATCCTGACTTCAGTGTTGTAAAACCTCATTTAAAGGCATGGAAATAGCACAAAACAGCAGACTTCTCTTAACCACTCTGATAAATTTAAAATGAAAAGCACACTTCCTCCTTAGGACACAGTACAAAAACAAATTCAACTTCAAGTTATATATTGTTTCCAACAGCTAGCTTTGCATGGCCGTTTGTTTATAACTAGTAGAGGTAGCTTTCCATACTTGATCAATATTTAAGCAAATCTATATGGTCGACTGAACAGTTAGTGGTTAAGTCAATCAAAAAAACTGAAACAGATGATTGTTGACTCTCTGGGTCGGAGGGATACATTGTACATGAAGCTTTGAATTATGTATGGAATTGATCAAATGCAACTGTGAAGATCAAGCATGGGCGTAAACAAATTCTTAAAACGACAATTTTCAACAGTTGAAAATTCTTTTCTGCGAAGGTAGAGCTGTCCATGTTGAGAGATTCATTGAGCTTCCATTACGAATAGAGCTGACATTTTGATTCTCAACCAGAAGCTCAGCATTTATCAAAGTGAGTGTATTAGTGACCAGATAAAAACATACAATCTATATAACATAAGCTTTTTATTTTCAACTTATACATGAATTTATTTTTAACACTTGAAAGATTTTTGGTAGTGCAAAATTAGCAAATCTTTAGAATATTAACTGAAACAATCAACATTCAGATACAAGAGAATGTTGATATCAGTACAAGCACGCCTATTCTTCTGCATAGAAAAGATACCAATAGTTCACAGAATTCATACATTGAGAATCATATTTCATTAGAAGTAAGAAAATATATAGTTGCAGTGCAAATTACAGTTTTGTGGAAAAGCAAACACTGGACATTAATTTAGTGCAAAAGGAGCAGGAGTGCATAACACCTCAGGGCTTCAAAAACCTCAGTGATTTTCGTTTCACCAGCTGTTGCTGCTGCCTTGCTGCCTGAGCTTCTTCAAGGGCATCGATCATCCTCTGGAATAGAGCATTCACATTCAAGTTACTGACTATTCTTGTAAAACTAAACGTCAAAAGCTCAAGCATGAAGTTCATCAAATTACGTGCTGCATGGTTAAAGTCATAGAGAGTTAAACAGTGCCTTTTAAATCCACAAAGACTTTGTGTCAGAGAACAAAGGACTGCTTTCTCCCCCTCCCCCCACCCCAGCCATTCATTATCCTGACTTGGAAAGGCATTGCAGTTCCTTCAGTATGTCCATATTACAAAGGAGGAAGTGCTGGATGTCTTGAATCACATAAAGGTGGATAAATCCCCAGGACGTGATCTGTACCCTAGAATTCTTTGGGAAGCGAGGGAAGTGATTGCTGGACCTCTTGCTGGGATATTTGGATCATCGATAGTCACAGGTGAGGTGCCGGAAGACTGGAGGTTGGCTAACATGGTGCCACTGTTTAAGAAAGGTGGTAAGGACAAGCCAGGGAACCGTAGACCAGTGAGCCTGACCTCGGTGGTGGGCAAGTTGTTGGAGGGAATCCTGAGGGACAGGATGAACATGTATTTGGAAAGGCAAGGACTGTTTTGGTATAGTCAACATGGCTTTGTGCGTGGGAAAACATGCCTCAAACTTGATTGAGTTTTTTGAAGAAGTAACAAAGAGGATCGATGAGAGTAGAGCAGTAGATGTGATCTATATGGACTTCAGTAAGGCATTCGTCAAGATTTCCCAAAGGAGACTGGTGAGCAAGGTTAGATCTCATGGAATACAGGGTGAACTCGTGAATCTGCTATCTCACCTTTTAAATACAGAGACAATGTAAACATTAAAATTATTTTATAAACTAATGAATTATGTGAAATTTATAACTGTGGGTTTCAAATTAGGTATATCGCTCTCGTTTGATTTTCTGTAAACACTCAATATACATTCATTCCAGCCATCTGTAGCTTTAACGTAACATGCACAGGATGCATCACAGCAATGCACCATGGTTATTTCCATAACATTTCCTCTCTGTAAACTCCTTCAACCAGAACTGTTGTAGAAAACACTTCTACATTCCCCTCCAGGCCCCCCACACACATGGGGGTCAATATCCTGTAAACTTTACTGTGACAATGCTATGACTTTAAGAGGTTATTTTGACCTTTTTGTTTGAAAGGGAGGTTTCAAGTTAGAGGTTCTAAACAATAGAAGCAGCCTGGATGGGTGTAGCCAGCTCTCTCAGAGCAGAATTTCTAGTTTGTGATTTTTTTTTAGCTTTGAGATTGAGCATCAGTTGTTGTTGGAGTCTTAACAGTATTGAAAGCTGCAGCAAATGTCTCCTGGCTGCTTAGTCTGAGTTGTCTTTTGATTTTTTCCTTCTGGGCTGCTGGAATTACCTGGGAGACAAATGCATTTTCTGAATTTTGCCAAGGATTGTGTTTAAAGGATATTGCTATATTGGAACAGTTAAATAGTAATTACTGAACCCCCCAATAGTCTGTTCAGTTTTTCAATAGAATCAAGTTATTTTAAATCCCTCTTTCTTTAGTTGTATTTCAACTATAGTGTTTCAATAAATTGTTTTGCTTAATGTTTGACCAGTCACACTGCACCTGGAACACGGCACTTCACATTTCCCTTTAAACTTGAAAAAAGTTCAGATCTAGGCTACCTTCTTCATATATTTTGAGAGGTCTTGTCTGGTCCATAACATTACATAACACCATGATGAAAGCACCATCACCATAAAGATTAGTGTTGGTCCAAGAAGATGGACAAGGTAGAATGAGCAATAAGTGTGGCCTTCTCAGCATTATCCAGAAACTGTTCTTAAATTACACAAAATGATTATAGGCAGATAGTTTTAAAGCTTCAAACATTTAATTAGAAACAAACTAGTGCATAATTAACAACCAAGAAAAATGCTTAGGGATCCATGGTTCTTACTAAGTTCACACAGCAGTGGTGTAACACAGCATCATGAATAAAATCGAAAGGAATTGCTTGAGAATATCACCAGACTCTACAATAAGTCTTAACTGTGACATGTAGTGTACTGGATTTCTATTAGTGAACCAGATGGATTTTTGAAACAAATTTCACAGTGACCATTAATGAGACTAGTTTTATATTCCAGATTTATTTGAAGGCAATTCAATTCCACCAGCTGCCACAGTGATTCCATAAAGTTCAAATCTCAATCATAGAATTTAGAGAATCCCTACAGTGTGGAAGCAGGCCATTTGGCCCATCAAGTCCACAACGACCCTCCGAAGGAAGGATAACCCACCCAGACCCATTCCCTTACCCTACTTGTGTGTGAAAAGCCTGAATCCGGTTTCTAGATCGAGAAATCAGGATTTGATATAATGAATTGAGTCAGTTTTATTTCTTGAATAAAAACAAAATATCCCAGTTGCTGGAAACCTGAAACAAATGCAGAGAATGCTGGAGAAACTCAGCAGGTCTGGAAGCATCTGGTGGAGAGAGAAACAGAATTAACGTTTTGAATTTGGTATAACTCTTGTTCAGAATGGATTCATACTGGATGTAAAATGTTAACTCTGGTTTTCTCTCCACAGAAGTTGCCAAACCTGCTGAATTGCTCCAGCATTCTGCATGTTGGTTTCAGTTTTATTTCTTCTTGGTCAATCACTGAAATCTGATAATATTGTTATGTAATTTCAGATGTGTTTTAGACTTTGTTAAGCACAGGATCATATCTTTAGTCCTTTCAAGTATTGTTGCACACAGCACCTTACCACAATGAGAAGGTTGACAATTTATAAATGAAACAGGAAAACAAGGAAATTATTATGCTTGGTTAAATAGGAACGAAAGGTAATTTGGGGAAAAAGGGAATGAATTTGCTAGTGCCTTGATGCTTACCTACAGTGCAAACAAAGCAGATGCAATATGAAGAGCCATTACAGCATCAATATTGGGAGGGTTTAATCACAGCATGGTAAGTTTGCATGGGTTATTTCCCATCTAAATGTGCACATGGGGATTTCTAATAAAAATGACAGACAATTATATTAAAAAATGACAATCGGTAGTCAAACTTTCATACAGGAAGTACTCATCTCATTTCTAATGTAATAAAGAAGTGTCCCTTCAGGAAATCAGGCTGGGTTCAAATACTCATTGCTCTTTTGATGAAATATTTACCTTCGCCATCTTCACATCCTGGACAGCAACTTTCCTCACAAAACCTTCAGACCCACTTTTTGGGTTTGAAAATCCAATTATCGACTGATCCTGTTTTAAAAAAAAACACACAGCTTTTCACCAATAATTCAACTGGAAAAATCTTTACAAACGATATTTTTGAATTATGTTTTAAATGTAATGGCACACTACCCAGCTGAGACATTGGCCAGAGATAGGAACAGGAATCGCTGCTCCCACTCCCACCTGGCTCCTGGGCTAGACAGCTGGCCCTGCCCCTCTCTTGTTACCCCAGTGGCCGCAACTCCATTGACCCAAGCATAGAGGCCCACCCCGAGCCCGAGGCCCAAGTATTATACTGAGAAGAGTGTCATGGGCACTGACGTACTTATAAAGTCAGGGTCGGGCTAAATTTTGAGCAAACTCAAGACACAGATAAATCATACTTTTCTAACAACCACTTTGATAAATCACTCAAACTCCTAAACCTTGTTTATATTCTGCTATGCACTCAGGGAGGTCTCTAAAAATACAGAAAATTGTTCAAAACTTACAAAAGCTTTAATATTTAATGATCAAACTTCCAGCTACATATTAAATCACAAGGAAGCATAAGAACAATAGCCTTTGAGAAGTATAGTGCTGCGGAAATCTGTAGTTCGCGTTTTTCATAAAGGATAACACTCTGATTATTACAGTAATTAAATGTTAAATTAGTATTTGCCAGTGAGCATAATATAATCATACGTGGAACGTTAATGTCACTCTTTGATCATAAGTAAATCATAGATGCTGGATGCTGTTTGAGAAATCAGTGTACCTTGATGTACAGACTCAACACATTGCCTTCTAAAGTCGGTGGTTGAACAAATTCTTCAAAAGTGTAATTCCAGTCACTACCAAGATGGCCTAGAATCTCATCAGACAGACACACCACCCTCCTAAAAGAATGACAGGGAAACAGAAGAGAGAGATCAATTTGTGCTTAGAATGCAGAATTACTACTGGTTTCAATTCACATAGTTTGTTTACTATTGACTGGTCTATCAAAACAATTAAAAACCAAATGATCAAAACAATTAAAAACCTAACTGAGCCATAGAGTGTGGAAAACCTTCCAGAGCCCTCATGGGCTCGGCTTCCCTCTGGTCAATGGAAATCATATACCACCATTTAAACAAACTTTTCACTAAACGTCCTCATAAACACTTAGGCTCATTGCAAAGCGATCAATGTATAACTAGCAACCACTTGACAACCAATAAAATTGTTAAAAATCACACAACACCAGGTTATAGTCCAACAGGTTTAATTGGAAGCACACTAGCTTTCGGAGCGACGCTCCTTCATCAGGTGATGAAGGAGCGTCGCTCCGAAAGCTAGTGTGTTTCCAATTAAACCTGTTGGACTATAACCTGGTGTTGTGTGATTTTTAACTTTGTACACCCCAGTCCAACACCGGCATCTCCGAATAAAATTGTTGGTATCTTCCCAAAGACTATCTAAACTTTCATCAGAATAAACACTCAAATTGATGCAAAAAATAATCATCCATTCTGGTTTTTAAAAACACAAACTGATGTCCTTTCACCGAGTATCATGGACTTGCCTTTCATAACATCGCCCATCACAAAGATCCTCCGGCCTCGAATCTTCACATCCTAGTGATTTCTGTGTACTGTACTTTGAGTAAATTTCAGCCATTCCTGCCCCTTTGCTTTGGTCACAGAAAACAGCAAAGCCATTGGTAATATGATACCCCTTCCTATCACCCCCCCAGTGACTGGTTAGCCAGTCCCAGTCTCCTTTCTAATGAGCTTCATGGTCAAGCCTACAAAAAGGCACAATGCTTGCGGTCACAACTAGCAATTCAGTTCTTAATGCAACAAATAAGGCCCTTGACTTCTTTTGATTACTCTCTGGTTGACGCACAGCCTTAGAAAAATGGCAGAGGAAGGACCGGCTGATAGCAGAGGAAGAACAATAGATGGAGAGGAAGAACAGATGGTGGAAAATAGAGAGATGGAAGGCAAAAAGTTCCAAAATCCTGGAGATGGAATTTTTAAGGTCATGCGAAACTGTTTGAAATCATGAAGAATTAGAACACACAGTCTAAGTATTGGTGAGAACCACAAGAGGTGAAAGATTTCAGAGCATTGGAAGCGTCTGAGAACAGCAGCAATGGGATTGTTTAGATTTAACAGGATAGTAAGGTAGAGGAGGGAATCAGCGGTGGGAGAGAGAAGCAGGAGGGGGAGTAAAAGAGAGATGGCAATTTTTGTAACCTACATTTAAGGCATTATCCTCCTACAGCACTTCAGTTTTCAGGTTCCTCCTAACTGTTAGGCTGCTAGCTAATATGGAAACACCTGCTTTAAAACATTTCTGAGTAATTTTTATCATTGTTGTCAGCTCCTGCTAGAAAACGGTCTCTCGAGGCTGTGATTTTCCATTTACTTAAAGAAACCACACCTTCCACTGCCTCTTGTGAAAATACTATTGCCTTGGGAAAATAAAAACCAGCACTGAACTCTCTAACACCCTAATTCCTTTCTGTGGAGAAATAGCCAACAGAAGAAAGGTTTGGCACAGACACTCTGGTGGGGGGGTGGCTTAACAATATGTGTGCAAGTGTTGTTAACACTGACAGTGTAACACTCATCAAAACATCCTCATTTGACAGTTGGGAAGTCTGAAATTATTACATGTCCCATGGGGATCATTTCTCTAAATACAACAGAAAACAGAGACATGGCCAGAGAGCAGTCTTTAGAATTACAAAGGAGTTTAAACAGGTAGTACACAAAGAAAATGTTTTCACTTGAGGGGGTGACAATGAACTAGGAATTAGAAATGTACAATAGTCACTAACAAATTAAGTAGGAATTTCAGGGGATATCTCTTTATCCAAGGAGTGGTGAGAATCCGAACTCTGTACCTCACGGTAAGGTGACTAATATAGATAGGGAGAGCGAAGCTAGATATATACTTGAGAGAGAAAGGAACACAAAACCAAGTTGAAACAGTCAGAGGACATGAAGTAAGCAGCAGCTCATATGCAACATAAACAATTAATTACAAGGTCCAGTGGAAGCAAATAGTTAGCTCATGTGTTGTAAATTTACAGTTAAAATACACGTGCACCATTAGAAAACTAATTGTGACCGTGTTAACAACTGAGAGATTAAAGTTTTGTTTGCGTTATGCTTTATTTAAATTGGTTATACAAAACTATTGACTCTGCTGAGAACCAGTTGGTGTTTTGTGTACCTGTTTGTGATGAGCAGATGAGCCTTTTTTCTCCCATGCAAGCGACAATGAATCCGGTAGTGCTCTCCTTCAAATTTCTGAATATCCAATTTCTGTCAAAAAAAAATTAAATTTCAGTTGTCATTTTCTCCAGCACCATACAATCACAGTTACGCACCCAGTGCCCATCAAGCCCATTATGTGCAAGCTCCATACTCCTGGCAGAATGGTTAATTTGTTAGCTCTGATCGCTTGCAGTCCAATCAGTATAACCAGGTTGGACATAATTTAAGAATGTTGCCTTGAAATGCTAATTGTTAAGATTCAGCAAGTGGTGCAGGGTATCAAATCATCAACGATTCAATAAAGTGACACACACTTCATCTCCATGAGTTCCCACTGTCTACTCTCAATATCAGCAAAGTGATAAAGGTGTTGACACCAATGCGAACAATAACCTACTCACTGATGTTCTGCTTGGTTTCTGTCAAACCCACCCAGTGCCTGACCACATTAAAGCCTGGTTCAATCCAATGGACAAAAAAGCTGAACTCAAGGGGGAAGGATGTCTTGCCTTGACATGGAGAGACATTTTGACTGAATGTGGATTTGAGGAATCCTAGCAAAACTGGAGCTAATGGGAATTGGAGGAAAATGGTCCACTGGATGAACTAACATAGGACAAAGAAAGATGCTTGTGATCATTGAAGGTTAATCATCTCAATCTCAGAACACTTCCGCAATAGTTCCTCAGGTCAGTCTCCTAGGCCAGACCATCTTCAGCTGCTTTGCTAATGACCTTCCCTACATTATAAAAACAGAAGTGGTGATGTTTGCTGATGACTGCACAATGTACAGCACCATTTGAGAGCCTTGGAAACTAAAGCAATCCGTGTCTAAAGGCAGCAAGACCTGGACAATATGCAGGCTTGGACTGCTAAGTGGCAAATAACAGTTGACAAACCACAAAAAGTGTCAAGCAATGACTGCCTCCAACAAGAGACAATTCCAACTACCTTACTTGGATTTTTAACCCCACTATTCTAAAACTAAACTAAATCAGTCATATAAATATTGAGGAGAGGAGACCAGGTCAGAGGTTGGGAATTCTGCAGTAAACACTTCCTAGTCCCTCAAAGCATGCCCATCATTTTCATGGCACAAGTCAGGTGTGCGATAGAATACTCTCCACTTTCTTGGATGAGTGCAGCAACAACAACAGTCAAGATGCCAGACACCATCCAAGGCCAAGCAGCCCACTTGATTTGCGACAATCCTAATACATTTAACATTTGCTCCTTGCACCACCAAAACACGGTAACAGTAGTATGCAACAACTTACCAATGCTCCTTAGGCAGCACTTTCCAAACCTGCGACCTCTACCATCTAGATTCCCTTCCAAACCACATACCATCCCAACTTAGAATTACAATGGCTGTTTCTCCACGGTCAAATTCCCCAAACTCCCTTCCTGTGTGTGGATCTACACCGCATGGATGCTATGGTTCAAGACGGCAGCTGACTACCAGCATCTTAAGGGCAATTAAGGATGAATGGAAAATACTGGCTTAACCAATGACACCCACATCCGATGGATTAATTTATAAATAAACAATATTTGAGGAATATACACATTGCGTTTATTGGGGAGGGGAGGAATGAATTACTGAAAGGATATATCCCATGTTGTAGAATACTAGCCAACCACTTCAGAAAACTTTTGACAACAAAACCTGCAGAAACAATCTGAATGCGCTATATTTTCATCTATTTCAGTGCCGTTTCTCAAATCTGTACTGTCCCAAATGTAATGCAAGAATTAAATTCTACATTCAAGCCAAACAAAAGCTTCAATGGCAAAATCTAGGCTCAATTTGTCTCATTACAGAGAAACGTCAGATTCTAGACTGAAAAAGAGTTCAGATCTCTAGAATGGATCACTTGGAGGGGTTGTGTTAACAATTCTAAGTTTCAGCTGAGTATATACGTTAGGACAAATACAGGAGTATTTGTTAACCATTCAGCATTACCTGAAGAGAAAGCCAATGCTTTTTTTTTGGAAACTGAGTTCTCAAATGTCAACATTTTCTGTTTTTTGTAGTCCTACTGCTCAAAATTATATCTGAGGAAATTTCATGACAGAAATGCATTTTGAAAACTGCAAAGGGTGCACAAAGCACTTAACTGATTTGATTTTAACACCCTATTGTCAACTACATTTCTCTACTTCTCTTAATCGACAGAGCAACATGATGTAAAAGCAGACAATTGTAGAGTGAAGGCAATGGATATAGTCTACTATGGATGTCGCAGAATTTAAGTGTATGCAATGTTAAAAGCATCTCTGCCAGAAGCCTTAAGCATCAATCCTTTGTTTTCCAGTTGCACAGAAGCACAATCAAAACACAGGTTTAAATTAAAACCCCTTTCTCGGAGGAGCAGCTATCCTTATAGACTAACTTTGCAAATGAGGACAAACTGGAATTCTATCTTTTGACTGCTTGTTAAGTATGTTCTGCATGCAACATTTGGAAAGCAAGACAGTAGGAATCAAGGGGTGTGTCACTCGAGTCAGGCAGAATTCTTATTTCTAAGGAGAACTGCAGCATTTTCTTTTGTCAATAGGTTTCCTCATAGGCAACTAAAACGCACTAGCTCTCAACCAGTATTGCAATGGAATCTTTCACGCAAGCAACTCAAGCACTGAACAGCATGGAAACTTGATCGAGATACTCAGCCTCTTCCTTCATCACGAGTGACAGGTAACTCTCCCTTTTCATGGATTGACAAAACTGGGGAAAACACAGGACAGAAAGTGAAAGAAACCAGGACAGAACAGTCAGGACGTTAAAGACAGATACACACAAATTAAACACAGATTTTTGGAAAACAATGCAGAGATAACAACTAATATTCAGAACTTTTCAACATCCCAAGTTACACCACAGAGGAATCAGACCAAAGTAAATGTCGAGACAGAGGGGAAACTACAAAAGACTTGGCCACAAATGTCAGCCTTAACAAGGGTCTTAAAGAAAGAGAGCTAGGTGGAGTGGGAACAGACTGCTCTGGAGCTTAGAGAGTAGACAATGGAAGAGATATGACAACTGTTGGATCTTCAGGAAGGAAGCCACGCACAAAATAACTTCTATTCAAAGCAGTGAAAATAGTTCAACTGGATCACAGAGGTATCAAGGGAAAATCTAACCCACACATTAGGACAGGTAGCCAAAACATTTGATCATAAATTAGATTCATTTTGGAAGAGATTAGCAGTAGTCTTTTGTGGAGAAACTACCTGTCTTTTGAGTCGATGCAAAAGGGATAATAGTGTTAATAGTGATGAAATTCAATCCAGAAGCAAAGTTCAAGGGCAAACAATTGGAGGACTCCAGGAGGTCACACCAAGATGGGGGAGGGGTTGGGAGGGGTAGGTGGTGATGCCACAAGCTAATTTTGAAGTGGAAATGTAGAAGATTGGGAGTCTATATAGGTAAGCCAAGACACAGGTGATGAGTGGCTCAGACACAGGTGACTGAGACATAGCTCGCGATGGATAAGAGCTCTGGGTGAGTGCTCAAATTTAGGGTACAAGGTGGCCAGTCAGCAGAGTATGAGAATAATGAGCTCTGGGAGGTGAGAAAGAGACAATGACAGTTTCAACAGCAAACTGACTGGTATGCAGGATGAAACAGATGATGTTACAGAGGTGGAAATGGGTAATCTTAATGACGAAGAGGATGAGGCTGGAGGCTAAGCTTAGGGTCACTGAGGTTGTGAACAGTGGGACAAAGATATGACTAAAATTAAGAAATCACATCAACTGACATACAAAGCAGATGTAACATAAAAAACAAATAAATAAGTCGCAGCGACAGAATGGCATAAGCATGCTTTTGTGAAAAATGGTATGTACAGCACAGCCTAATTGAGTGTCATGGAGTGCTACCTATTTTGTTGTTGCAAGCTTAAAACAATTATCCTCTCTAATCACAGATCAACAGCAAGTGCATACAAGGTACTAGCTTTCGGCTAAATGGAAGAAACCTTAGCGAACATGGATGCATGTTGTTGTTTACATGTACTGAAAACACTGATTCTACTAAAGTTCAAGTTCACTGTACATGTGAATGACAAATATATGTTGTGTAAATATGTAATTTATATAAAAAGGAAATATCTTAGTAAACAATGTAGTGGCAACTGTGTGTGTGGTTGGTATAACACAGGCCACTACAATCTGACAGGATAGGCACTAGAGTTTTCACTGATCCACCAGGATTCATAACTCATTGAAAAACAAGCTCAATGTTACATCATGTTTTATCCAATGCTTTTGTTTAATACCAAGAATGAGAAAAATCAAATAAAGTATGTGGGGATGTAAACTGTTTTATTAGATAAATGCTAGGAACACAACCAGCCAAAAAGATTTCTGAGTGAAGTAAATATGCTGTCGCTCCTTGCTCACCATTGATAAATTCAGCAGCAGTTAATTCTGTTAACTTTTTTTTTGAGCAGTGTGGAGTGAGAGAAATAGAAAGTGAGAAGGAAAGTCACTTACACCTCACTCAAACCTTCATATCCCATCAAAATACATCGTTACATCCCCAAAGCTAATTTTTAAAATGGGCGGTCAAGGAACAAAATTGAAAGTTATAAACATTGAGGAAAAGCTATGCACTATACAGATTTTCATACAAAGTAGCAATTTTGGTGCTTCCCTGTTGATAAATACTGATTGTCGTCACTTCACATTCACCCGTGCAACAGGAATTTTGATCTCAACATGTTGGAACGTGCAAAACAAAGATATTGCAATCGGAATATCTCTTATTCTAAAATACCTTTTTGTTAAGGTTACTTATTGCTTTCTTAATTAGTAGATTATGAAAAGAAATAAAGTTTGACTGCAAGGTCAAAATGTGAACTGAAACGTACATTTTAGTGGTAAGTTAGAACTCTTTTTGGTTTCAGCAGGAATAGATCGTCAAAAATATAGATACTTCTACTGTTCAAATATACACATTTCAAAATCAATGAGATAAGTGATTATCCTTTCGAAACTGATGCTAACTTTAGAAACAAAGAGGTGACTTAAGAGTTACTCTATAAATTTTATATGTAAGTTTATAATGTTACATCATTTTAATCTGTTTGGTACATTCAATTATCAATTAAAACTAATATTCCACAATTAAACATGCTCGACACATCAGAAAGCAAATTATAAAAATGCATTCAGGACGCTCAAAGTCAGGCTTTAAAATACAATTTATTTTTATTTTAAATCAAAGTATCCACTTATTTCCTGCTGCTATAGTAAGAACAATCATAATATAGAAATGAATCAGGTAGAAATGTACATGAACAAGACTACATGTGTTTCATAGCATGGTTCCTTCATGTTCATAGGTGTACTAGGCTTATCGGTGAGACAACAGAATAATTTGTTGGATACAAGTTTAAGCGATGTACAAACCCATTCAAAATATACCCGTCCATCATAATATATATATATATACCCACTATTTATCAGAACTTGTATGATAGAGATAAGAAAGTTATGTTACAAAATGAATATATTTACATTTGATGCTGAGACAGTAAATCAACAGGTTAAGAAAAAGCTTACAACATAAAATTAGCACAAGCGAAGAATTTTAAAATCTCATTCCATGTCTTGCTGCATGTTTAAAAAAAAGAAAGAAAAAAGTAAGAATCTTGCCACATTGAAAGGCTGAAGTGCAAATGCATTTTCATTTCATAGTTTTATTTTGCGATAAAAGTAAAAGTGAAAACCTGCAATAAAAAGATGACTGGAAAATCGCAGAAGATTTACAACATGTGGGAAAAGGAGGACCAATTTAATTTTTGGGACATGGAATCAGCAGCAACAGTAGACATTACATGCAAAGAATATGTATCTGCAACATTTCTCAAACCAAAATTGTATTTGGAGGTTGTAACGATAGTGAGGGGATGCAAATGCAACAGATTTTACATCTGGTTCAATGATACAGGAAAGTAAGGGGCAAAAATACATCAGGACTAAGTGATGAAAAGCTAAACAAGGGTGTTGAGGATGGAATGGGCCTCACCAAAAAATTCCAATTCTTCTGATTACAGTTGCTATTCCATTAATGCTAAAGTCACTTTTTGAGAGCATCCATGAGATGATCAACAACATTGGAGGTTCCAAAGCTCAAATGATTTGGATACCACTTGCAGTGACAACTTGGGCAGGCATAAAAGGGCTCAATACTTTGTTACAGAGTGGAGGTCGGGTGTAAAGTCTACACAGACCTTGAATTATCTAAATTATTCAGCCAATAATTACCAGGGATATCCAACTGTGTTTCAAAGATATTAATGTGGTGTTGATATTCAAGTAAACTGACATGAAACAAAAACCCTTCACCTTTACATTAGTAACTGGAAATAATGGATGAGATTGTTAAAACAAATCATGAGTACCACCTGTATGGAAATAAACTAGGAAGTGACATTTCACATGATAATATAAAAGGGCAGATTCTGTTTGACTTCTGTTGAGGAGATGGCATTGTAAGTTGGACCCCTATAGTATGGCTAACCAGGTGTGGCTTTCAATAAACCTTTGCATGAATAACTGTGGTGCAAGCACAGGATACTGGGCACCTTTGGTAAAGTGTGAAGGTGTACAGACAAGGAGCTGGCAAAGGGGAAGCAGTGGGTACCAGTGAGGAAAGTGGCACAGGGCTACAAGCTTGTCAGGAGCAAAATAACCCAAGCCAGCTTAACTGTTTCACTTGCCACAGATCATCTGATTTGGAAATGCAAACTGGTCACATTAGCAGATAAATACCAAACCGAGAGTTGGTTAATTGTGCTGGTAAAGCAGCCAAGAAATTACTCAAGGAGATGAACAATTTCTGAGCAAGCTACAGCAATAAAACCATGGCAGGTTACACCCATACAGATAAATGTGGGTGGTACATAAAGAGGAAAAGTGGCACATGTCCTTATAGTAAATTTGATCCAACACTGAAAATGCCAGCTCAATGCTAACTGGAAGCAAAAGCAAACAGAATAGATATTGGCAAAGCACACAGAAGCAAGTCTTTCAAGGCTGCACCATCATCCAATCACATCGCGGGTGAAATGTATTTCAACCCGATTTACCCAACTCTGGCTTTGTGTGACACAAGTAAAGCTATTAATCTGTCTTCAAATTTTCAATTGTCCCCCAGACTCAATTGACTATTCTGAAGTAAGAGAATGCTAGATATTCTTCCCTCTCCCCCACCAGAGAAAATAGTTCCTCTATATCTACCCAAACAAATTCCACCACTATTTTAAAAAATTACCATTTAACTACAAGTCGTTCTTCTATAATTTGCGTTTTATAGTCTGAATTAGCTATGACACAATTGATGATGGTGGATGGTTTTGGAGAGCGCAAACGTTCTGAAGGGTTATAGCGGTTTCTCCATACCACGAGCTTCTACAGCATGATTTCCATAGCAGTTTCCCATAGTACGAGGGTACAGAGGAACGCAACTGTCATGTTATAGCAGAATGATCTGTATCTAAATTTAGATGAAAGCTCTGTTTATATATCCTGTGACATTTCAGAGAAATATCTAAGTTACATGTCAGGGAAACCAATTATATTTAAAGAATATCAAAACACCCTGAAAACACAAGAACTCCAACAAGATCAGTTTTCCATGGGGATTTGCTACAATGATAATTAATCAACAATTAAGTACATCCTCAACTATGAGACATTCACAAGTTCCAATAATTGCAGCATGGCTGAATTAGAGTCAGAGAGAAGTACAGCGCAGAAACAGACCCTTTGGTCCAACTCGTCCACGCCAACCAGATATTCCAACCTAATGTAGTTCCATTTGCCAGCATTTAGCTCCTTTAGTTGACAAGTTCAGGAGAATCAGGTGACATTAACATGTGATGGAAAGATGAACACATTATTGTCATAGACTGTGCAACAGAACCACAGAAAGGGACTTCGCAATTAAAGAGGAAGAACAGTGAATGCACATTCAAGCAATATTTAAGCCATACTGGAAAAATAAACTACAACAGGATGATAAGCAACATACAGAGCAAAACAGGGCTAGCCCAGTAAAGGTATAAAGAAACACACACTCGGCCAGAGGCGATATGCACAGTCCAACCACAGGGACTGCAAACAAACAGTTAAGTGAGGGGAGATATAAACAAACAGCTCAGTGAACTGCAATATAACAAATGCAGGTCAGCCAGTGGCAATATTGCTTGACTTTGGAAGTGGTTTAAGTGAACCAGCTTGAACTTGTGTGCCCTTCATAAGGCTGGGAGCAAACATTGCAGCTGTTTGTAATTTGTATAAAGTAGGGGTCGTTCTGCTATAACGCGACAGTTGTGCTCTTCGGCAACCTCATGCAATAGAAAACTACACAATGCAAACCCGCTATAGAAATTGCATTGTAGAGACTGCGCTGTGGAAAAACTGCTATACCTATTCAGCAGGAAGCTCATATTATGCAAACAACATCCTCAATTCATCAAGTGCATTATACCCAATTCGCGTTGATGAAACTGTACGTGCGTTATAGAAGAACTATCTGCAGTGAGCATGATGCTATCTCCAGCAGCTGGGTCACTCCCTGCACAATTATGTTGCTTGCAGCACAACTTATGACACCAAAGCTCTTTGACTTGGAGTCTCACAAAATAATAGAGGATTTAGGACCCTGTTTGCCCCGTACTTTTCAATTTCCAAACAAATGCGACAGATGTTACCTCAAATAAATGGCATCCCTCGGATTCTGTGCGATCATAAGGCCTAATGATTCCATCCTCACGAATACACCGTGGTGGGCGGAGTTTATTTACATCTTCGGTCGATTCTGCAACCCTAGTGGAATCAGATATTGTAATAAATGACTGATAATTAAAGAAGGAGAAAATTATCGATTTTTTAAACCCATGATTTCACTAATGGTGCAATCCACTACAAGCCCACTCATCATCGGCAACCTCCAAAAGGATTTCTCTCACTAAACGGCTAGAAAACTGCAGCAAGTGTGTAGCCTGTGTAAGACGTACTACAGTAATTCACCATGTTTGTTTCTAAAAACAGCATTCCCCAAGCCGATAATCTGCAATAACTAGAATGGCAAGAGCAGTATGTGCACAGGAATACTGTCATTTATATTTGAAATAGTATCCTGACTTGGAAACAGATCATCATTCCATTGCCATTGCTGGGTCAAATTCCTACAACTCCCTCCCTAACAGCACTGTCAGAGCCCCTTCACAGAGGCAGCACATCACTACCATTGTAAGGGCAATTAGCGATGGCCAAAAAATGCTGGTCTTGCCAGCAATGCTCACGTCCTAAGAATGAGTTAAAATAAAACTGCTGAAAACAAATAAAAACCGAGGCAAGGTCTGCGCATTTTAATTGGTGCTTTATTCCGAGTTTAAGACATTCGTCATTTTAACTTACTTTGTGCTCCTTGTGACTGCTGTTAGTGCATTGTGGACAATAATGTCTGAATGTAACAATCAGGATTAGTTAAATATTTTTAAAATCACAGTTATGCTAGAAATCCAGTTTTTATTAAAGCATAAGCTAATGAATAGATTTTTACTCCAAGTTAGAAATAGCTTCTAGCGTCCCAGTTGGTAAGGGCACTATTTACAAATTTGAGACTTCTCAACAGGCAAGAGCCATTTTGGGTGGCACAGTGGCTAGCACTGCTGCCTCACAACACCAGGGACCTGCGTTCAACTCCAGCTTGGGCAACTGTCTGTGTGGAGTTTGCTCATTCTCCCGGGGTCTGTGTGGGTTTCCTCCAAGTGTTCCACTTTCATCCCACAGTCCAAAGATGTCCAGGTTAGGTGGATTAACCCTTAACGTGTTCAGGGATGTACAGGTTTAGTGGATTCACCATGAGGAATGCAGGGTCACAGGGATAGGGTTGGGAGAGTGGGATGCTCTTTGGACAGTCAGTGTGGACTCAACAGGCCAAATGGTCTGCTTCCACACTGCAGGGATTCTATGCTTAGTAGAAGATTCAGATAAATTCAGTTGGTTCAGTACATCTTACTTTTTAATTCCTTGTAAAGTGCTGCTTGCCATGTCAACGATCCCACCAGTTGGCCGTGCAACGACACCAACCAGGCCTTTGCCCACTCCTTTGAAGAAACCAGCTGCGCCTTCTTTTTTGGCACCTGTTGTAGGAAGTGCTACTTCATTACTTGGAAATGGTAATTCAATGAGTGGAACATATTCAGAACAGATACTGACACCAGCTGCTTACATAAATTAGACATTACACACTGGGGTTTGGCTTTCCTGTCAGATTCTCTCACATGGACACACAGCACAACTCAAAACAAAAGAATTAAAAAGAACTGGGCAGAATTACATAACATAGGCAAAAGTGAGGACCGCAGATACTGGAAATCAGTGTCTAGATGAGAGTGGTGCTGGAAAAGCACAGCATCGGGTTCATTCCTGATGAAGGGCTGCTGCCCGAAACGTTGATTTTCCTGCTCCTCAGATGCTGCTTGACCTGCTGTGCTTTTCCAGCACCACTCTAATCTGGACCCAGAATTACATAATATGTCCATATCTGCATCAAGAACCATGACAACAACAATTACAGTCAAGATTTTTTCCAAACAAAGAAGAAAACTAAGCAAAAGAATCACGGAGCACTTAGACCATTCTTGTTTAAACATCTGTCTCAAAATGTTGACTGAAATGTGCACATCAGCCCCTGGCCTACTCTCCAGAGCAGGGATGCCCCTTTAAGCCTTCAAGCTACAAGCTTTGTGGGTTTTGTTCAAAACAAAATCCTCTTAAAAAAAAAAGTGATAAAATTCCACAATCCCACGAACCACACAGAGGTTAACATATTCAATTGATAACTAGTAGCCTGAATTACCAAGGAATGGAGGCGCAGAAAGTAATGCTCAAAACACAAACAATTCTCCAATAAAAACAGAATTGGACTGTCACTTTAATCGTCTTTACAGGGCTTCCATTTTTCGGTGATCTTCATTAAAAGGATTTAGAAATAAAAGATACTTAAGTTTTAAAACAAAGTGATTTTACACATTTTGAAATGCTGAAAAGGTTATTTATTCCTTCAACAAGTTAAACAGCCATAAAGCTAAAATTGGAAAGGAATAATACCAGAATAGCTGAAAGCATCACAGAAGCTGAAGACAAATAGCTGAACACATTATATGAGAAATGTTTCTTTGATAGACATTCAATTGCCTGTTTATTACAATACTGTTTCAAGACATTTATATAATTCTACAAAGTTTTTATGCAATTTACCTTCAACTGGTTTTGTGACTATTCCTGTAAATCCTCCAACCACACCCTAAAAAGATACATGATAAAAACTTGTAATTGTTTTTCATTGTGGAATCTATTACTTAATTGAAATCATCAGACTGCAACATAATAACAGGGCCATTATGTCCGAAATGTGAAGAACGTTTTGCTGAGCCAGTACACCGAAAAGAAAATACAAAGTTTCATACGTGAAATTGCAAACATATTTGTTTTTAAGATTCCCGATGGCTTGGGAAATCTGCTTGAACACTCCACATGCACAGACAGAGGTGAAAATCAGATGTTAGAGAGTCTATAAAGAGGATGCTTTCACCCATGCTGCTAATCCAAACCAACAGCTGCAAGATGTTGGAAGCAGGTTACAAGTTCACAAGCTATAGAACTAACTTGGGTGAAGCAGAGCAAAAATTACTGTACTCATCGCACAAGATAATGGAAATTGGTGTTGTTCCAAAAGGTGTCTAGAATTTGGCACAATAGAACAAGTGGTACTGAGAATAAAACCAAGATCCAATTTGAAGTTACAGTTTCAAATGCATTATTTTGGGCTTTGAAACAACACTTAATGAATTTAAATATAAAAGACTTCAGAAAAACATACTACCAACGTTAAGAGTATGGCCAACTACATTCTCAGGTCACATTCACATCTATTTTGATGTAAGTTCCTGCAGATCACAACATCTCGCCAGGTTAAGGTTTACTTAATTTTGACAATTCAGGTTATGGAACGTAATATAAATATTCAAAATTACAAAAGGATGGCTCAGAATAGGCCATGTTGATAAAATGTCAATCATTCATAGAGTCATACAATATAAAGGCCGTTTGGCCCCTCAAGTCTGTGCTGATCTTTCTGCCCTAATCCCATGACCAATAGCACGGAATGTCGTGACATCGCATGACATCATGTACTTAAGGGTTGTGAAGCACTCTGAAAGATTTAACTTTTAGAGCTTGGACTATAACCTGGTGTGCGATTTTTAACTTCGTCCACTCCAGTCCAAAACCGGCATCTCTACATCATCACTGTCCTTCCAGGCAGTGCATTCCAGACCGTCACAACATCTGGGTTAAAAACGCTTTCCCCAAATCCCCACTATACCTCCTGCCCTTTCCTAAAATTATGCCCCCTCATTATTCACTTCTCAATTTAGGGGAAAGCGACTTCATATCTGCTCTATCCATTTCCCGCAATCTGAGGGACCTCGATTACGTAACCCTTCAGTCTTCTCTGTTCTGTAGTGATAGCTGTTTCTCTCTCCACTGATAATGACTAACCTGTTGAGTATTTCCTGCATCCACAGCATTTTGGTTCAGATAGAATCAGACTGTTTCTACTGGGAGAGAGTCTAGGAGGAGTCGTAAATACAAAAACCTCATGTGAGAGACACTGTGGAATTCCAAAAAGGATTAGACAGTGAGACAGAAACTGTGCCGCATCCAAATTTACACCAGTTAGATGAAAGCGTATTGGGAGAATTTAATTACGTAGAGATCAAAGTCCGACATGAACTACTCAGGGAGCAGACAACACGATGAAGGGTGACACAGCAGTGTTAGAAACACGTTCAAAAAGAATACTTATCCAGGCTATACCTTAGAGAATGGCGCTGAAGCTACAGGGCTGTGTTTCAGTACCACAGTAAATCACGAAAAAATATATACATTTAAAAGGGATAAATCTACTGAAAAAACTGCCAAGGTGGTTAATTTCTTTTCAGTTGCATCTGGTACAAAAGTTGCTTTCTCAGTACAGTCTCAGACATTCTTGCTCTACATTTGGTTAGATGCTCTGTAGTTTACAACTTGTCCAGAAGGTGGAAGTAGTAGACAGTGTCATTCATAAATGTCCTACCATTTCACTCGCAAGGCAACAAAGTATTACAAAAAGAAAGTGATGGTTTGTTTCAAAGATGTGATATCAGGTCACAAGCAAGGTAGTACAACACTGTAGTCTACTTTAAATTTCTGAACACTTGATTACAGTAGGACTTTGCACGTTCAGTTATTTTGTAAATCTTTATGAAGCAGATTTGTACAAACATTTTTGATGGGTTTAAATTCATTCATGCAAAATGGGTGTTACTGGCCAGGCCAGCAGTTATTGCCTATCCCTATTTGCCCAGAGAACAGTTATGGCTCAACCAGATTGCTGTAGGCATGGAGTCACATAAAAGCCAGGCCAACTAAGGACAACAGATTTACCTCCAAATGGGGATTAGTGAATCAGATGGATCTTTACAACAATTGATAGTAGTTACATGGTCACCATTAAGAGAGCTCTTTATTACAGATTTTTGTTTTATTAAACTCAAATTTCATCATCTGTTGTGGGGTAATTTGAAACCATTTCTCCAGAATATTGGCCTGAGGTTCTGGATTGCTAGTCTAATTATATTACCGCTACACCATCGCCTCCCCATAAAGATTATACAGTAAGGAATAAAAAAAACTTTTTCAAGGTTTAAGACATAAGAGTTAGTAAAACGAGTATAGGTAAAGTTACTGTGGCCCAGAGGAGCCCAGTTTGCTCTCTGATTAGAGAGAGATGACTGCTGATGCTTTAACCAAAAGATCACAACGCCACAGGTGAGGGGAGAGGTTGAGAGGGACAGACCTATGTGGTAATCTCAGCTGGTGCAGGAATGGAACCTGCACTGCTGGCATCACTCTGCATCACAAACCAGACATTCAGCCAACTGGGCTAACCAACACTATTAGTTCACTAGAGAGTGAAAATATGGATGAAATAAAGAGATATTTTGCTTCCATCTTCCAGGTACCTAGGCACATTTCACAAATACCAACTCCTAACAGGCTTTGGCAAGAAGGAAATGGGCCAAGTGCAGGGAAATGGGATTAGTGTTAATGGCAACTTTGGTCGGCATGGACCAGTTTGGATCAAAAGGCCTGTCTCCATGCTGTAGGACTCGATAACTCTAGTAAAAAAGATTGGTCAAAGGTTGCATTAATGAAGGCTCCATGAAAAAGAGAAACAGGACGAAGAGGAATGTTGCTTGATAAGAAATTCAAGCTAGCAGCTGAAACACACCTACAAGTATTGAGATGAAGGGAGAAGATTGGATAGAAGTCTTAATGTACAAGTATGATTTGATGATAGCATATTTCAGCTTCTAAAAGGCATTCAATAGGGTGGCACACAAAGGTGAAAACAGCAGAGCTGAGAGGTGGAGATCATATATTAGCATGGTTGCAACATTGCTCAACAGCTGGCAAGCAGAAAATGCAGAAAAACAGGGTAATTTCAAGTTGGTAGGATGCAACTGGTTGAGTGCAGCAAGGATCATTGCGGAGGCTTCAGCTATTCATGATCTTTACTAATAACTCAAACACAGAGAACAAGAGTAAGCATTTTCACAATACAAAATTACAGCTAGGAGAAGGTTATATACAGGTTCTAAGGTGATATAAATTGGTTAAGTAAGTGAACACATAGGTGGGTTGGAACATAAATACAAGGAAGGAGAAATTATTCACCTCCACAGAGTGCCATGTACTCTTTTTAGTCACTCACGGGAAGTGGAGTCGCCAGCTGGACAGTATTTATTGCCCATCCCTAGTTTCCCTTGAGAATTATAGAATCCCTCCAGTGTGCAAGCAGTCCATCTGGCCCATTGAATACCCCCCTGCCCTATTCCTGTCACCCTGCATATCTCATGGCTAACCCACCTAGCCTGCACATCCCAGAATGCTATGGGCAATCTAGCTTGGCCATTGCACCCAACCTGTACATCTTTAGACTTGATCTTTCAGAATGTGGTCATGAGCTACCTTCTTGGGCCACTGCAGTCCACATGCTGTAGGTTGACCCACAATGTCCTTAGAGAGGGAATTCTAGGATTTTGACCCAGCAATAGTGAAGCAAGTGCACTATATTTCCAAGTCAGCATGGTGAGTGATTGAGCGGGTTGAAGTGGTGGTATTCCCATGTATCTGCAGTTGTTGTCCTTCTAAATGGAAGTGGTCATGGGTTTGGAAGGTGCTGCCTAAGGATCTTTGGTGAATTTCTTCAATACATCTTGTAAATAGTACATACTGTTGCTATTGAACTTCAGTAATGGAGGGAATGAATGTTTGTGGATATGGTGCCAATCAAGTGGACTGTTTTGCCCTAGATGATGTCAAGTTTCTTGAGTGTTGTTGGATATGCAACCATCCAGGAAACTGGGGAGTCCGGGGATGAATTATTCACCAGAGTATTCTTAGCCTCTGACTTGCTCTTGTAGCCACTTTGATTATGTGGCAAGTCCAGTTGAGTTTCTAGTCAATGGTAACCCCAAGGATGTTGACACTCGAGGATTCAGTGATGGTAACATGATTGAATGCCAAGGAGCAGTGGTTAGTTTGTATCTTATTGGAGATGGTCAATGTCTGCATTTGTGTGGTGTGAATGTTACTTGCCAATTGTCAGCCCACGCCTGGCTATTGTCCAGATTGCATTGCATTTGAACATGAACTGCTTCATTATCTGAGGTGACTCAAATGGTGCTGAACATTCTGGAATCATTAGCAAGTATCCTCACTTCTGACCTTATAGTGGAGGGGAAGTCATTGAGGAAGCAGCTGAAGTTAGATGTGCCTAGGTCACTATCCTGAGGAGCTCCTACAGAGATGTCCTGAAGCTGAAATGACTGACCTGCAATAACCACAATCTTCCTATGTGCCAAGTATGACTCCAACCAGCAGAGAGTTTGCCCCAAAGACCCATTGATGCCAGTTTTGCAGAAAAGAATAACATTGCATAAATCACTCATCAGCTGTCAAGTTCTAAAATGCACGTTTTTCTTACTCGTAAGAAGCCTTTCCCTCCTTTGGCCAAACTGTCTCCAAAGTCCTTGGGTTGGCGGTTCATTTCCTCTCTTCGTTTCTGCTGGTATTCTTTATCCATGGTAATTGCAGCCAGCCCTTTCCCAACAGTGCCTGTGATTCTAGATACCACACCAGCTGCACCACCTGAGAGTAGCAACAGGACATGCATGAGGCACACAACTAACTAGGCAGTGTGGAACTAAAGTCGGATTCAACACAGTACATGATCATGGAGATTAACAAACTGATTCTACTCCTCAGCTCCAACATGTGCTAACACTGAAGGTGCATCGGAGAGTTATCACCTACCTACAGTGTGTCCAAGCAAACTCCTCACTCCTATCACAAAGCCCTCTGCGAATTCCTCTGGTCCCTGAACAGCACCCTAAAGATTCACAATCACCATTGTTAGAGGATAAAAACTGGGATCTGCTTTGAAAGTCATTTTTCATGAGTCTTCCATGCTCTTCTCAATTACTTACCTGAAAGGGCTCATAGAAGAACGCCTCAACACCTTCAGACAGTCCTCTGATCAGGCCAACTGGGTTGCCCAGAACATCCAGCCCCAAAACAAGTACGTACATTTGCTTTAGAAACTGAAAAAGGATTTTGAAGGATTTGGTTAGCAATGCAATTCAGGCTTTTTATTTCTATTAATGAGAACACTTTCACCACTTAAAAATGTAATGTCAGTCCAACCACTTGTATTGTTACATTCCCCTTCTGCAAAAGAATATGCATGAAGTGTCACATAGATCCAAACCAAACAAGTGTTACAATCCCAGTTGGTGTTATTACTGGACAATTTTGACCCCAGACTGAAATGTGGCTTGATAAATCATATTTTGTTTTGGTCTTGTTTAATGAGGTGGCTATTTCACTGAAACACAAGAACACAGTTCAGCTGGTTTGGTTTTTAACTATAAAACAAATGTTTATTATGAAAAATAAGAAAAATAAAATAAGCTAGGCTATTTACATTAAACAAAATTTGAAAATTTCAAAACACAAAAAAACAATCCCATTCATCTTCACACAACTGCCGTACAGTATTCTGACACCAGAGAATTCACTTCACAAACACAGCTATAGGTTTGACCTAACTGTTTCTTTCAATTCCTAGTCTTCAGAATTTGATAGCCTTTTCCTCGAGTCCCAAACTTAAACTTTAACTTCAAATAAACCTTGGAAGTTGTGACCAAATTGCTGGTTTGTGACTTTCTCATTAAAACTGTTAGACTGAGATAACCTGGTTCCTAACATCTCTAAAACCAACTCCATCCTCCAGAAGAAACTAAATCAACTCCTGACACTGAATGGAAGCTTTTAAATTTTTTACTCAGTCCAATAATAAAAAGCAACCTTTTTCTTAGTGACTGAAAATTGTAATTCCAGAAAAGTAGTAATATGGACACGGCTAGAAAATTAAACAAAGAGAACCATAAAGTTACATACCAAAGCAAATACCTATACTTTTAGGGATACACTGACTGAAAGTCTGGCTCCAGATGCTAGTGCAGAGATAATAAGGACTAAATAATGATGTCGGCAAAATAGAGAGAATGACTGACAGCATTAGGGTCACTCAGTAACTCTATCTTGGGAATTCTAAATCAGAAAAAAAACTCACAAATCAGTTCCCTCTGTCTGTCTCTCTCTTAAATCATCCTCTCAACTTAAAACATGCCCTCGCCTTGAAATTCCCCCATCCTCGGGGGACAGACACCTGGCATGAACCCTATCTATAGCCCTCATGATGTTATAAACTTTATCAGTAAAGTGAGTGGGGTGAAAATAATGGAAACATCACATTGGTATTAAAAAGCATTCCTGCCTCTGGATCAGGAAGCTTGGGGTCAAGTCCCACCTGTAATAACATCCCTGAATAGTATGATTAGAAAGTATCAGGAGGCATTTGCTACTGCACCTCAATCATTTGAAGAACCCTATTCATAATCTCTTGATCATTGACCCAGAACATGCAAAGCAACAGCAACGTCAGAACCTTTAGATATTCACACCTGGGCACCACCTTGAAAAATAAGCAACCTGCAGGATTATTTAAAAGAATAATCACTTACTTGTTCACTATAATGCGAAATTACAGCCCACATTAATTGATCCCGCTTTTGGAACTGGAATTTCATTTCAAAGAATGCAAGCCTGCAACACAAGAAGCTTTTCAGCTTTTCTTCAAAAGTGACTAAAATATATTCTCAAAGATCCATCCCACCCTAGCAATATTTTTCTACAACCTCTACCATTGGGGAGAGGATACAGAAGCCTCAACAGATGCACTAGTCAGTTTCAAAACAGTTTCAACCTTCCTATTGTTAGAATACTGAATGGACTCCCAAACTCTTAACATTCGTCTGTATCTCTGTTTTTGTTTTTGCTGCTGTTTACCTATTATTTACTTATCTATGCTACTGAACTCTGATCTGCCTGTATTGCTCACAAGACAAAGCTTTTCACTGTGCCTCTGTACACACGATAATAAATTTAATTCAATTCCTCACCTTTTCCTCCGCTACATTGATGACTGTATCAGCGCCACCTCAAGGTTCCATGAGGAGGTGGAACAGTTCATCAATTTCATCAACACATTCCACCCCAAATTTATGTTCGCCCGGACCATTTCAGACACCTTCCCCGCCTTCTGGACTTCTCCATCTCCATCAATGGTGACTGTTTCAACATGACATTTTCTACAAACCCACCAACTCCCACAGCTACCTGGATTACATCGCCTTCAACCCTGCCTCCTGTAAAAATGCTAATCCCTTATTTCTAATTCCTCCACCTCCACCACATCTACTCCCAGGGGGACCAATTCCACTGCAGAACACACCAAATGGCCATCTCCTTCAAAGACTGCAACTTCCCCTCACATGTGGTCGCTGACCGCAACAAGGACAGAATCCCCCCGGTCCCCACCTTGCACCCCACCCACCTCTGTGTACAGTGCATCATCTCTACCGTTTCCACCACCTACAAATGGTCCTCACCACCAGAGATATATTTCCCTCCCCAGCCCTAGCCTGCTTCCATAAAAACCATTCCCTCAGTGACCCCCTTGTCAGGTCCATGCCCCCCACCAACCCACCCTCCCGGCAGCTTCCCCGCCACCACAGGATTTGAAAAACCTGAGCCCACACCTCCCCCTCTCTCCATCCACAGTCCCAAAGGAGCCTTGTACATCCATTAGAGTTTTATCTGCACTTTCACACATCATTTACTGTATCTGTTTCTTCCAATGCGGTCTCCTCTCCACTGGGGAAACAGAATGCCGACTCGCAGAGCGCTTCAGAGAACATCTCTAGGACACCTGCACTAACCAACCCCAGAGCCGAACGCTTCAAGTCCCCTGCCCACCCTGCTGAGGACATGCAGGTCCTGGGCCTTCTCTATCACCACACCCTAACCACCTGACGCCAGGAGGAAGAACACCTCATCTTTCCCCTCCGGACCTTCCAACCACACAGCATCAATGTGGACCACCTGATCCCAGTTCCAACTTTCCAACTCTGCATCATCCTCATGAACTGTCCATCTTCCTTCCTATCTATCTGCTCCACCATCCAAACTATCGCCTTTACTCCCAAGTCTATCTACCTATCCCATTCTCAACTACCTTCCCCTCAGCCCCAACCACCTTCTATTTATCTCTCTACCCCCTTGGCTCACAAGCCTCATTTCGGACGAAGGGCTCTTGTCCGAAACGTCGATTTTCCTGCTCCTTGATGCTGCCTGACCTGCTGTGCTTTTCCAGCACCATATTCTCAAGTTCGGAAGATACATTAACTCTGCTTTTACGACACAGATGCAACCAAATCTGACAAGCACTTCAGCAATTCCTGTTTCTGTTTCAGATTTCCAGCACCTGAAGTTCATTGTTCTTGGTTTGGTGCTTTGATTTTACTGTCTACGGGCGTTAACTTGCAGTGCCCTTTATAATGACATATGAATGGATACGTTTAAACCTTTACGCTCCTCTATCAAATGAAAATACCCATGGAACCAACCTTGTTCCTCTAAGTAAAATGCGCAAAGTCACCTTGATATTAAAATTAATTAGGCATCCACAATTTTGCAATTTTATGAAGTCAGTCAAACAGCTACTTGACTAGCAATCATGCACGCAGTTCAGACAGTTACTTGTTGGTAACTACAATGTTAAAAAGTTAAATTTGCGGCTTTGGGCTGTCAGAAATACATAGTCATAATATTGAAAAGCAATACTTTGCACTTACTTAAAGATGAGATCGTCCACATCTGTTAATGTTGCTCCAATGCTTTTGAGTAAGATGTGGAGGGACTGCAGTGGCACTGCTTCCTGCTTTTCTTTACTGGACTCATCTCCTCCTGAGTCGAGAGATAAACTTAGATGCAACTGTTTAGAAAAAAAAAAGATTCTAACTGACCGCACCCACACCTGAGTAGAGGAGTCAATACCAGAACCAGTATTCTTGTTGCCGGCATGGTATCATACTCAATACAGTTTGAAGGTTTACAGAAAACTGTAGATGTCTTATGAACTAAATTCATTCATTGTTTCTCAAGTTCAAGATATGCTTTCTCTGGAGGGTGAAGATGAGGCAAGGCAGGCACTATAAGAGAAAGTAGGCTGCAATTCAGGAAATAAGAGTCTCTCTATGAACATAATAGCAAATAAGAAAAATAGGCCATTCGGTCCTTGGAGTCTGCTGCCCCATTCAAAAAGATCGTGGCTGATCGGATTTTAACCTCGAGACTACATTCTCAATAATCTTTCATCCCTGTGGTAATCAAGGATGTAATTCTGTCATTTAAATTTTTTAGCAGATTGTACATCCACTGCCTTTTGAGGAAGCAAATTCCAAACTGTTTCCATATTGAATGACTTAATGACTCTCAACTCAGAAAAAATACTTCCTCACGTGTTGTAAATGGCTGTGCCGTTATTTTTAAACTGTGACCCCTAGTTCTGGATCGAGACTTTAGATTTGATTAAAGAATACAATGAATTATGGGATGTACAAGAAAAACTACTACATATTTATATAAATTGTCAACCCACCATTAATTTTCCATACAGCAATAGGAAGTCAAATCAGAGCTAGGTTTTATTGTCACGTGAAGTCACACAGGAATACAGGAGTACAGGGAAAAGTTTACAATGTTGCCATTCCCAGCACCATCTTAAGTACAAGGTACCTCGGTATAAATTCTGGGGTAGCAAATAGAAAAATAATGAAATACATTACCAGTTCAACATGACAATTCTTCTCAGTATAAAGTAGTCAATATGAAAAAGTTAAAAGTTCCAAATTATAGTCCTTCTTTGGCAATGGGCCTGCAGTCTCGCCATGCTGGCCTTTCCCTACGAGGGATCAATCTCTCTCCTGCACTGGATTCAATCCTTTACTAAGATAAAATTACTTCACAAAAACACCAGCAAGCCTGAAACCATTTTGTATAGCAAAGTTCCAGAGATTTTTTTTTTTTTTAAACTTTAGTTGCTTTTCATTCAAGAGATTACTCAACTGATGCACAAAAGGTGAACAAAGTCAACAGATATCACAAAATAACAGTCTCAACTTGGCTCAGTGGTCAGCGGTCGATCTTGTATCATTCATTCCTGTTCATGTTTACACAAAGACAAAACAAATCAAAATATACTTCTGCCTGCTTTCTAAGTTTATGCTTACAGCATGGACCCTCTGGTCACGTTTAACTGGAAAAATCACTGTACATTGATTACAATGGAAGGAAATGAAAGCAAACGAACAGAAAGTAATTAATGACACACTTTCAAAAACTTGTGCAAAGATTCCCATGTGGTAGTGAAAATCAATCCCACTACTTCTGATTGAGAGAATTAAACATTTCCATAGACATTGCAGCTAAGAACCATTACAGCAGGTATGCATGGAATGGAAAACAATGATAAATGAAGTACCAAAATACAGAACCACTGCTCCTTTTACTAAAAGGATCTGAACAGATTCTGATATGTAAACAATATTAATTCCTTATTGAGTTTGAAAGAGAGCTAAACTACTTACTTTGATTGGTGAAATATGGAAATACTCAAAAAAGCTAAGTCTTGAAGCATCAGTCATTGATGTTTCCATCAACTCTGTCTTTAGGGCTTCCATGTCCTTATCTATCAGATTAGTCTGCAAAATAAAACCAAAGTATTTTAAATAATCCAAACAGACCCAGCTGTGATTGAATTCATTTGCAACAATGAGCAACAGAATTGTCACAGCTGAAAGAGAGGCCATTCATCCCGTCACATAGGCACTGGCTCTCCAAATGAGAGAATCACTTCATGCCTTGCTCCTGCCAATCTCGCATTCATGTTAAGCTGATATTTTAAGTTTTCCAGTGACAATGGCTATTCTACATAGCCATTGTTTCCTGAAGAAGGGCTTATGCCCGAAACGTCGATTCTCCTGTTCCTTGGATGCTGCCTGACCTGCTGCGTTTTTCCAGCAACACATTTTCGGCTATTCTACATAAGTGAGCTTGAAGACAGGAGTACATGTTATGCATTGAAGAAAATTTAATGACTATCTGTAAACTAAAGCTATATTGATACTTGATTAGGTAAATAGTCTCATCAAGTTTACACTTTCCCCGTGAATACATGGGTTTCCTCCCACAATCTAAATACTCTGGATTGTGCAGGTTAGGTGGATTGGCCATGCCATATTGCCCAGTGTCCAGGGCTGTGCGGGCTAGGTGGATTAGCTGTGGGAAACGCAAGGATAGGGTGGCGTGGGGTGGTGGTCCGGCTAGGATGTTGTTCAGAGGGTCAGTGTGGACCCGATGAGCTGAAAAGTCTACTTCCGTACTACAGGGATTCTATGATTCCACGTTGCTTACCAACTGAAGATGCTTTTTGTGAATGCTGTTTCTCTAAAATGGGATGTACTAATACTGGGAAATGCTTCCATCTGCATGGGTAGCTCCAAAATGCAGTAAAGGAGCATCATCATATCCTTACTGGACGATGGGCTGCTCTCTCATTAGATAGAAATGATTGGTGGCAGTTTAACCTGACAGGCACCCCCGCTCAGTTGAGATGGAGTGTCCTTCCTGGTAAACTCAGTGGGCACAAGCAATGAACCACTGTCCAGCTAACTGAGCTATATTTCTTCACGTGAAGCAGGACAGTAAAGCTGAATACATGACTATGAAAAACTTCACAACAGAACCCACACTCCACCCCTCAAGGTTAATTTCTTTTTAAAAAGTGAAGAATAGGATAAGTATTGAGTACTTCACACAAATATCATTGTTATGCAACACAGATGGTAATCTTTCGTGTGCCTTAAGTGCTGTATCAGGGCATTGGACTGGATTTGAATAAACTCAATGATTTATATTACATTTCCCAGGACATTCTTTGAACTATCTTGCATCGAGTAAATAAATATTGTCCAAATGCTCCTTTAAATGTAATTTTCATTGATTTCTTGTCATGTCTTGAACTCTCACATTGCTGGAATACTCCTCAGCAATCATTAATACATAACTGCTGGACTTTCAGAGGCAAGGCCAAGTTGATCTTTACATCATAAAAATCAAAAGAACTGCAGATGTTGGAAATCAGAAACGAAGAAAAGGGAAATTGCTGGAAAGGCTCAGCAGGTCTGGCAGCATCTGTGGAGAGAAATCGGAATTAATGTTTTGGGTTCAGTGACCCTTCCTCAGAACTTAAGTTCTGAACTAAAGACCTGAAACCTCTGCCAGACCTGCTGAGCTTTTCCAGCAATTTCTGATCTTTACATCAAGAAGGTAAGATAAAAAGGGGGGACATGTGATCAGGGTCTGTATAGGAAGTAATTTAGCTGCTAGGGCTTGTCAATTCTTTGTGCAACAAGTTGTGAAGTATAATAACATAAGACAATGCATGCTCTTGGATTAGCAAAATCAGTTATACTTTTAGAAGCTGAAGGCAACTACCCAGAACCAGTTGATAAAACACACCAAGCCCTATTGTGAATCAACAGCATTTTTATTGACCTAGATTTAACAATAACCTAAAACCATAATGGGAGGAAGGGTGGGGTACCCATTAAGTGGGAGTAAATTGACCCGCAGCACAAACAAGTTCAGATTGGAGCCAACTGGCATTAGGCAATCACCTGAGCTGCATTTATGAACACTGCATATGACTATCACTCCATTAAACTGGTCAATTATAAAACTGTTTTTGTTACTAAACTGATACAAAAGTTTCTAATAATAGAACTCATGATTGGGCAATGAAACCAACACCAATGAGTAAAAACATGACAATAACAGGCATTACCTTTTGAGTCACTGTCAGAGGATCTGATGCGGAGGTAAACAATGCTATAACTGCACTGAGAAACCCTTGATCGATCTTCACAGCCATTTCCTGAATCAGGACCATAAAGTATCTAGAAGAAAAAATACATCATAATAAGGTAATGACATATTTAAAGACTTGAACAAAAGGCACATGCATTCCAAACAAGGCATCATTTCAAAAACATACAAGTACATATCACCACTGGTCTTTTAACTTCTTGTTTCCAAAGAGATTCTAATATGGCACAAGTGATTAGTAGTACCAGTGAAGTTTACACTGTGGTCCTGCCTGCATACTATTCGGCCAACACCTCTGATGGATCTGTCCTGCCAATGGGAACAGGGTGCACTGAAGGATAGCTGGGAGTTTGGAACACTAGCTGAGAGGTTTAATTCAGTGAGAATGGCTGGCAGCTTTTGTCTAACTATCTGAGGGGCAAAGTTGCCACTTGACTCCAGGTTATAGTCCATCAGGTTTATTTAAAATCACAAGCTTTCAGAGCACTGCTCCTTCATCTTTGTCCACTCCAATCCAACACCAGCATCTCCACAACATACCTGAGGGATTCCCAGCTCTGGTGCAACTCTTAGCAGTGGGATGTGAGCAAGAGTGGGAAGGTTGGTGATAAAACAGGAAGGAAAGGGAGTTACATGCTGTGAGGTCTATCCAGTTTGCGTATTGGGACAGGCCCCCAATATTATGGCCTCATTTTGACCTTGCCAGAATTTACCTGTGTCTGGTCACCATCACTATTTGTTATGGTGTTGCTTGCAGTCTTGGTATGACTTCCAAAGATGCTGGGACTGCACGAACTGTTGGCCAAACAGACTGAGAATTGGACTTGCTTCCACTGAGGAGCAGATGTCCCAATCTCTGCTTGTTAACGTTACCACAAGTAACACAGTTGCTGGGGAGCATTTTTTAAAAGATCATTTGCAATAGGCAAGCAATATACCCAACCCCCAGTAAAATTAGAACAGAATACAATATCCTTTATTGTCACGTATACAGGAATGCAGTGAGAAGTTTTTATTATGGTTGCCTATAATGACACTATCTTAGGTACAAGTATCTAGGCATAAATCTTGGATACAAAAGAGGAAAAAAAGGAAAAGTCGTAGCATTCCCTAATTAAGGCCACGTTCTTCTCTTTGGAGGTGGTACATTTAGTTTAATTCTTAGTGAACTCTTGAGTGTCTTGCTGGACCGTTACTGAGTAGTTAAAAATCAACCACATTTCCATTGGTCTGAAGTCACATGTAGGCTTGATCCTTGGATAAGGACTGCAGATTTCCTTCCCTGATTGACATCACTAAACTAGTTTTTTTTTTAAAAACAATCCAGTAGTTTCATGGTCATCATCACTGAAACTTGCATTTTATTCAAGCTTTATTAATTGATGGAATTCTATTTGAAACTGGCGTTTCTGAAGTTGAAGTCTTGCCCTCTGGATTGACAGTCTAGTAACATTATCTAATCTCCTTCAAAAATGGAACCTATTTCAACTCATTTACTCTATCAAAACCTTTCAGGATTCTGAATAGATCTTGTACATCTTTATTTAGCAAGGGGAATAACCCAGGCACCCCAATCTCTCGGCAATAACTGAAGTCCCTCAAACCCTGGTACCATTTCAGCCAGCTCCATCTGAGTTCTCTCCAAGACCTTTGAAATCCTTCCTAAAATCTGATGTTCAGAGTCGATCACAACATTCCAGTGAGGTCCCAACTTGTTATGATCATCAAAGGTTCTGCAACATATTTCATCCCAAATCTGGGCCTGACCCCAAATCCCAAAGGACGGAAGTTCACAGTCTGATCGGACAGTCCTCAATCAGAGAGGACAATCTCTGGTCTGCACTTGCAACTGCGTTTGACCCCCAGTCACCAAAGATGAATCTGATGAACAGCTTGACTCTACCGGTGCGGTGTTTGATGCTTATTAATAATTCCTAATAGCTACGATAATTTAATAATTTTCTAATAATCTAGTACATTAGTCTTAATGGAAGTAGCACTGTTACTAGTATGAAGAAAAGATACTCACTTGAACTGCATAACTTGACTGTGTTCATTAAATCTTGTGATGATGCTTATATCTACAAATGGTTTTGGTTCTAAACAGAGGACACATAAAACTATCAGCATGAGTAAATGATTGTAATTATAGGTAATAAAGTATTGATTCACTTGATTACTGACCTGAATCCAAAGCAATGGACTTCGGAGGTGGTACTGGATGGAAAGCTATTGGAAATATTGCACCAGGCAACTGGTTATCAACCTGTAACAGAGAAATTGCTCCAAAATTCAACAGAACTATACCTTGTACTCCAAAGCATCAAGACTTTAAACTGTTTATTTTTGCTATCAGTCATGAATTCTCAGTGCAGATTCTCTCAGTTTTACTGCACCTTATGACTGTAGAGCACCTTCTGGTAGTCTTTCTACAGGAAGGATGTTATTAAACTTGAGAAGGTGCAGAAATGATTTACAAGGATGTTGCCAGGACTGAAGTGTTTAAATTATACAGACAGACAGAGCGAATAGGCTGGGTGTTTTTCCCTGGAGCATCGGAGGCTGAGGGGTGATCTTATAAGGGTTTGTAAAATCATGAGGGGCATGGATAGGGTAAATAGACAAGCTATTTTTCACCAAAGTAGAGCCCAAAAGGATAGGTTTCAGGTGAGGGGAAAAAGTTTTAAAAAGGACCTGTGAAGTAACATTTTCATGCAGAGAATCACAATCTTTCCAGTGTGGAAGCAGGCCATTCAGCTCATCAAGTCTACACTGACCTTTTGAAGAGCATCCCACCCAGACCCACCTCCTCCACCCATCCCTGTAACCCTGTATTTCCCATCATTAATCCACTTAAGCTAAATGTCCCTGGATACTATGGGCAATTTCCCACGGCCAATCCACCTAACTTGCACATCTTTTGACTGTAGGGGGAAACCCACACATCCAAAGGAAAACCATGCAGACACAGGGAGAACTTGCAAACTCCACACAAAGTTGCCAGAGGGTGGAATTCAAGCTAGGTCCCTGGCGCTGTAGGACAGCAGTGCTAACCACTGAGATACTGTGCTGCTGTGCAGGGTGTTACAGGTATGGAACAAGCAGCCACAGGTGGAAGAGATGGGTACAATTACAACATTGAAATGGTATCTGGATGGGTAAAATGAATAGGAAGGGTTTAGAATGGGTCAAATGCTAGCAAATGGGACTAGGTCAGATTGGGATGTCTGGTTGGCACGGATGAGTTGAACCGAAGGAGTCTATTTCCATGCTGTACTACTCGAAGTACTTCATTCTGTTTTCTAATCCCATACTCCTTTTCCCAAAGGTTGGAGACATGCCCTTCTTAATGAAAAGTTCCAGAATTAGCACGCTCCAAATCCCACTCACTTGCGTGTCTCATGTAAGAACACATAGGAACATGAGTAGGCCACTTGGTCCATCAACCTTGTTCCATGACTGAATAGGGTCATGGCATGACTCCTTTCCACTTTCCCGCCTGTTCCACAATCCTCTACTCTGTTGCTCAGCCTTGAAAACGTTCAATGCACGAGCCTCACATATTCTCCAACGTAAAATTCCGAAGATTAATGACCCTCAGAAACAAAATTTCTCCTTATCTTCATTTTCAATGGGACACCTGTTACTTTTAAATTAGGCCTCAAGTTCAAGATACACCAAAGGAAAACACCCTCTCAGCCTCTAATCCAATCAAGCCATCTCAGCATCTAATGTCTCAGTTAGATTGTGTCGCATTCATCTGAGCTTCAAAGCTCATCTCCCTAACTTGGCTCAACTACCATGCCTGCTGCAGGCTCTCCAAATGAGCATTGTGATATACTGTAATTCTCCTGCCTTTTCCTCCACTCTTGCACATTAATTCAATAAAAACAATCATCCAATCCCTCTTGAGTGTCTCAACTAAATGTGCCTCCACCACATTTCCAGGCAGTGCATCCCGGTGCTATTGTGCGCAAAAGATTTTTCTCATACTGCAATTGCTTCTTTTGCAGATCATGTTAAATCTTTGACCTCCCATTTTGGATCCTCTCATAAACAGTAAAAAAAGAAATCCCCCACATCTACTCCACCCAGCACCCTCATTATTTGAAATCTCTTAGCCTTCCTCTCTCCAAGAAGAGTCCCAGTCTCTTCAATCTATCCTCAAAACTGCAACTCCTTATACCTGGAACCATTCACTTATATTGCTTCAGCACGCTCTCCAGTACATACAGATCATTCCTATAGTACGGCATCCAGAACTGGGCATAATATCTCCTGAGATCTAAATTATCTTATGCAAATGTTTCTTCGTCACTAAGTACATGGAATTATTAAGACATTAACTGGATAGAAACTTTGGTTTTCCCTTTGCTTACTCTGTTATTGTCTGAAGGTGTGGACCAGTGCACACCTGATCACCAGTGACCTTTGCATTCAATGAGTGCACCTCTGCAGTGAGTGCATATAACACAGGATAAGCCCATACTAACAACAGAACATGACCAGCTGGATTACGGACATATGAAGTGAAGCAAAAAGCGACAGCAGTGCTTCACAAACTATTTCCCAACGTGACCTAATTTTAGCTCACCACCACTTTCAAGAATTATTTGAAAAGCAACAAAATCTGATCCTCCCAGTGATATGCACCTCACAGCCTATTAAGGCAACTCCTGAAAATTAAAGTTCCCTCAGAAGTCAGCAAAAACACAACACAACCAGGATAACAACATTCAGTATACAGTCGGTTCTGTATTGCTAAAGCTAGACACATCTTATAAAAGACTTTTTTTTCATAGAGTCAGAGAGATGTACAGCACCAAAACAGACCTTTGGTCCAACTCGCCCATGCCAATCTGATATCCTAACTTAATCTAGACCCATTTGCCAGCACTTGGCCAATATCCCTCTAAATCCTTGCGGTTCATATACCCATTCAGGTGCCTTTTAAATGTTTAATTGTACCCACCTCCACCACTTCCTCTGGCAGTTCATTCCATACACGTACTACCCTCTGTGTGAAAAAGTTGTCCCTTATGTCGCTTTTATATCTTTCCCCTCTCACCTTAAACCTATGCCCTCTAGTTCTGGACTCCCCTACTCCAGGGAAAAGACTTTGTCTGTTTATCTTATCCATGCCCCTCATGATTTTATAAATCTCTGTAAGGCCACCCTTCAGCCTCTGATGCTCCAGGGAAAACAGCCACAGCCTAATCAGCCTCTCCATATACCTCAAATCCTCCAACCCTGGCAACATCCTTGTAAATCGCTTCTGAACCCTTTCAAGTTTCACAACATCCTTCTGATAGGAAGGAGACCAGAAAGGCATGCAATATTCCAAAAGTGGCCTAACCAATGTCCTGTACAGCTACAGCATTACCTCCCAACTCCAGTACTGAATACTCTGAACAATAAAGGAAAGCATATCAAGCGTCTTCTTCACTATCCTATCTACCTGTGACTCTACTTCCAAGGAGCTATGAATCTGCACTGTCTTGCACTCTTCAGGGCAATTCTTAAGAAGGCCAGCATTTACGCTGCATGAGAGGAAATTGCTGATCAGTCAGCAAATGGATTATGATTGATAGAGGCATTGAGACATGGATAGTGCTCCAATTAATACTGATTGACACTTAACTGACAGGATTTAACCTTTAAACGAAAGAGGTTGTCTCTAAGTGGTCAAGTTGTCCATTAGGTTATTGAACACTAAAGACGCAATGTTTCAATGATATCGGGCATTGGTTAGACTCCATCTCAAAAACTAATTGCAAATTTCTTGTTTTAGGAAGGATATAAATGCAACGGAAGTGTTTCAGAGCAGGTTTACTAATGGTTGAACAGAGTGGGCTCATTTCCAATGAAGTTTAGACAAGTACAGGAGACCCGATTGAAGTGCATAATGTGCAGAATGGCCTTGACAGACAGATGTGGAAAGGAAGTTTCCTCTTGTTGAGGAGTTCAGAACAAAGGTTGACCTTTGAGAACAGAAATGAAGGAAATTTTTGTTTCTGCGGGCAGCACGATTTTGAAATACTCTACCTCAGAATGTGGAACTGAATAGATTTTTGTTAGGATCAAAGGTCATCAGGAGTAGATGGGAATGTGGAACTCAAAAAACACATCAGCCACGATTTTATTGAATGGCAGGGGAGGATTGAGTGACCGAATGGCCCTTATTCTGCTCGTTTTTCAAACTTTCCTCATAAAACATTTTAGATTATCAAGCAACTACAGATTGCCTCTGAACACCATGTTGCACCCACATCATCTTTTAATTTGCCAAATATTATGCACAGCCTTGTAAGCCATTATCCCTTAAACTGAGGTTGACTATTTTTAAATGCCCAGCAGATAAATTGAACAGTTAGTTGCACTCTACTTAGGATATAATCGCCTTTACAAAACACATTCACAAACATAACAAGAACGAGGGAAGCCCACGCAATAATCTGACAAACCAATGTACATTACCTGCAGCCAGTTCAACTGGGCACGCAAACTCCTGTGATGAGCAGACTGCTTAAATTCAACTTGAATGCCAGATAAAAAGTTTCGCCTAATGCTCAATCGCTGAGGCAAACGGATTTGCATAACATGAAAATTAACCTAAAAACACAATAAACATGGAATCTCAAAACAGGAAATTCATTGCATCACCTGAAACAGTTTTCATTATACCATCTGGTGCTCTATTACATTATATACAAAGGGATAAATAAAATTTAAAAACAGCACATAAGAAAGATCCAATTTCCCGTGATGACTGAAGATAGCAGAAATGCTCTGCCATTTGCCTTTTAAATTGTGCAGAGCTCTTAAAACATCAAGTAGACTTTGATTCAGCCAAGGCACAGGAGGGAAGGAAAGAAAAGTTGTATTTGTTTTACTCCATTTCCACCATTAGGAATACTATAAGCTTGTTGCATGATGATAATTTTGCTTGGTTGTGAACTAATGGCATTCACCTTGTTTGAACTAATATCATGAGACCTAACAGAAAACAGCTCACCAAAGATGACAATCTTGAAAGTAAACAACTTTCTAAATGCTTACCAATGCTGTTGTTGAAGTGGGGCAGTAAACAAATTTTATAAATGTTAATTATGTGAACATTCAAAGAAGGGAGCAGCAAATCAAAATCATTAAGATTTTGTTCAGTTTTGGAAATGTCAGTAAATTGAGTGGAAGCAAAGAGAAAGCTTGAATTTCTGGTAAGATAAGCAACTTCACAGTCATGAGCTGGCAGGTCCATTGGAACCTGATCTTAATAAGACCATCCATTTGCATGTTACCTCCAAGTTACTGTCCAACTTGATCCAGTGTTCTCCAGCCTTTTCAGTCCGGTGTGTCTGGTAGCTCTGTTCCAAAAGATTGATGTGCTTTTGACTAAAGGGCCTCCATCGTTGCTTCCGTTTCATTTCCCAAACGACTCCAGAACTAAAGTTCCAATGAAATACCAGTTAAAACAAGGAAAATGCAAATCTAGTATGCAAAGATTATTGAGAACAAGGATAATAAGGAGTCCTCCATCTCTTCATACATCAACCCTCTTTGTTAGCCACACTTAAATCCCGTCTCTCTCCAAAGACTACAGAGATATGCGTCAGCTGGAATGGCTGCCATTGTTAAGTTTTGCTACAATGGTTAAGCACAATGTTTTGGTAAACATACCTGCTGGACTTGAATTCTTGTTTAATTTCTACCTTTTCCAAAACTGTATTTTGTCATTTGACCTTCCCATCACAGTGATTAATAAGACTTTTTTTGACGGTTCCTACTGTCAAGCTTCTGAAGCCAACCTTCTGAAGTTGAAATGAGAATGGCACAGGTGTATAGATTGATACTGTAGCACGTTCCTCCGATGTTCTTTACAGGCTGCACATTCCACATTTAGACCTTACAAATGTCTGGCTTCTATACTAAATTGTAACTTGGTTCATGATTCTTGACATGGATTCTGAAGAACCAAATATATAAACCAACTGTGACTCAACTATTCCATAAAGTGTTAATAAGGCCTTGCCATCCTGAATCCACACTTTCCAAGCGATCACCTGTTAATCTCAAAACAATTTACAATTTGCCTTAAATTAGATGTTAAGCTTACTGCTCGATAGTTGACACACACATCCCAAACCTTTACCAATAAGTTAGCTTTAGATATATGCCGATTCCAAAGATTTAGAATTGTTAAATTCAAAGGTCTAACATCAAGATCATTCTTCTTTTTGAGCAAGTATTTTGAAAGAATCCAACCTTTTAAAATCTATTGCCATCTATAAGCTGCTTAGTTCCTTCTCCTTTGCACACAGACATTAGATATGGGCTCTTCCCTTCAATAAGAGTGATCTGAAGGAACTACTAAGCAATTAATTATTCCTTGACTGCAGTTTTAGATTACTTACATGATTAGATTACTTACAGTGTGGAAACAGGCCGTTCAGCCCAACAAGTCCATACCGACCCGCCGAAGCGCAACCCACCCATACCCCTACATTTACCCCTTCACCTAACACTACGGGCAATTTAGCATAGTCAATTCACCTGACCTGCACATCTTTGGACTGTGGGAGGAAACCGAAGCACCCAAGGAAACCCACACAGAGAAGGGGAGAACGTGCAAACTCCACACAGACAGTTGCCCGAGGCGGGAATTGAGCCTGGGTCTCTGGCGCTGTGAGGCAGCAGAGCTAACCACTGTGCCACCCAGTTGTGCAACATTTTACATAGACCACAACTTTTATTTGGCATGTACATATTTCTTAGCAAACATAGTAGGTTTTTACTTGGTCTTATGTACTTCTAAAAAGAAATTGCTTTTTTACAACTTCACAACACCAATGTTTCCTGAATCATTGGAAATTTGGTTTACAGCATTTTCTGCATTTCAAATTTATAGCATGTGTAGTATTTTGCTTTTATTTATGAACATCTCATCACCTTCAAAAGGTTTGTTCATTTGAACTTCCAAGTCTCTCCACTCCTACACGCTATTAAAATTGCACTATATACTTGATATTGTTTCTCTTTTTTCTGCCTTCATTCTAAAATATATTTCAGCATTTGAATGCTTTAAATTTAGTCTGCCGTGCTCCTATCCATTTTACCAGTCTTTGATCTTCTGCATTCTACTACAATGCACCTCACAGTTTGTGTAGTCTTTGAAAATGTGCCCCCATATCCAAACCCAGAAAAGTTAACATTTCTTAAAATTAGAGATTTGTCCCAATAACTGCTCAGAAGACACAGTGCACTCCAATTTGAGAATAATCTTATTCTATTCACATTACCACTACCCCTTCAATCCCACTGACTTCATTTCTTCTACCATTCATCTTAAAATCCTTTTAAAAGTCCATACAAATATATTAACGCACTAATATAACTGCCCCCTCCATACTTTCACTGAAGACTTGAGTGTGAAAAATGACTTACCTTTAAAAAAATTAGTGTATTATTAACTAACGTGTGGTTTTTTTCTGAATTAAAAAAATTCTTACATATCTGGTCTTCTGCTCACTAGTACGAATAGTGAGTGCAATGTCGACAGATTAAGGCATTTGCCTTAATTAATTGGTTCATAGGTCATCCCTGCACTTGCTATTCAGCTGTTGACACTTTACTCACAGCGTCTGACACTTTTGATCACCTGCAGAGACTTATTATTCAATTTGTCGACACTTCACTCACTATTTGTACATATCTGTTGACACACTTAATTACCTGGAATTATCTTGCCATTATATCTTCACCTATATACAGCATTCTGCATCTGCGTGCTTCCCTCTACTGCACTTGATGAAGGAGCAGCGCTCCGAAAGCTTGCGATTTCAAATAAACCTGTTGGATTATAACCTGGTGCCAGGTGACTTCTAACTTCGTCCAACACCAGCACCTCCACCAGAAAAGCACAGGTCCATTTTAACACCACACAGGGGAGGACACAGGATGCAGTACATCAAACTCTGCATAATTTGCCTGGTAGAGAGGGGCCTGGAATTACTCCTGATCTTGTCATATGTTTGATGCAATAGTTTCAGTATACGTACTTAAGCCTGTATTTGAACTGCTGTAATGAATACATTACTAGTTTTGTAAATCAGAAGTCTGTCAATGGGGGACTGATTGGAATGACACAAGAGTTTTGTTTTTGATTTAAACTTGTAAAAACTGCATCAAATTAGGGTGCATTCGTTTCTTTAAAAACGAGTATTTTCTTTTCCTCTCCACATTCGTTTGGAATCCCAAAGCAACATTCACCCTTGATTACAAAAGCAAGTGCCAGTGAACTATTTGCTGTAATTCAGCCCCATTTAGTCCTCAAATCAATGCCAAATACACACTTTTACAAGGCTTTGTTCGCCAAACCTGAGCTGATAATTTTTTGCTAACATACTAGCTCTGAGGAAGAGTGCAGCTCCACAGCAAGTTAATGCCGTGGGAGGAGAACCACCAAGAAATAAAAACAAACGTGAAAGGTCTAAAATATCCATGTGAACAATAAATTCACTCCTATTTTTTCAAAGTGAAATTCTGTCATGGTTCCCAAAACAGTAACACACAAGAAATGCATTACAAACAGAAGCACTACTCTTTTTTTTTAACAGAACATAATGGAAAAGATGGATAACGCTCATTGTCAGTTTTGAATCATACACTCATGATCTAAACATACAGTGCTGAATTTAATAGCCGTAGCAGCAGGTCAGTGTAGTTAGGTACTGGCAGCACTTCAGTCTCAGTAGTGCAGCTGGGATTGGTCACCATGGCCGGAGCTACAGGACACCAAGAGCAATAGCATCCATGGATGATACAGAGGACAGGGCAGTGGAGTAGGAAGAGCTCTTCTGCGAGGGTGCCCTGACACTGACTGCTCTCATGGGGTACAGGATACCTGATCCTCAGGACCTGTCTTCTTGTAGCCCTCTAATATGGTGCAGCCCAACAACCCTGCTCCAGCACCTGGTACAAGTCAATGGCCACCCAAATGGCTGGAACTTGTTCCCGAGAGTGTAGGAGTTGAGGGGTGACCCTATAGTGTTTATTAAATCATGAGGGGTATACATAAGGTGAATGGCAATTGTCTTTTCTCTCAGGTCAGGGATTTCAAGACTAGGGGGCATATTTTTAAGGTGAAAGGAGAAAGATTTTAAAAAGACATGAGCATAGATAGTGTGCAGAATGAACTTCCAGAGGAAGTGATGGATACAGGTTTCGTTACAACATTTCAAAGACATTTGGATAAGTACATGACTAGAAAATGTTTGGAGAGATATGGGCCAAGCACAGGCAGATGGGACTAGTTTAGTGTGGAATTATGGTCGGCATGGACTGATTGGACCAAAGGGTCTGTTTCCATGCTGTATAACTCAATGTCTGAACTGGGCTAGGGCCATGAGGCCAATCTCTACTTTTCCCACCATGACTTTTATTTGGGGTATGCTAGGATGGCGCAGCCTTTCCACATTATTTCCATATTTTTTGGGGGTGGGCGGCCGACAGAGGTTGAAGAGAAGACAGAAAGAAGGGGAATGATTAAATTCTATCCAGTGTGTACAGCACAGCCTCTCCAATTGGTGCACTCCTCAGCTACTTGACACTAAAATGCAAGTCCTGATTGTGTTGCAAGGCAAACCTTTTACCTTTTCATCCATTGTGATAACTGTACAGAATTAAGTGCTCACACTGGAACAAGATCAGTTTAAGTGAAGCAAGTATTCATATCCATGAAAAGACCAGGAATATATTTTATATCTCTTGTGGAATCACAGGTAAATTGATGTTTGTCCACTCAGGCCATGATGAGACTGGGATCCAAAGACTAACTTTCTATGTTTAAGATACTGAGTTTAAAGTATAGTGGAGAGGCGCTCTATATCATTACTGTCAATTTAATCCTGTAAAATGTTTTATCATATGTAGGGAAAAAACAAACTAAGGTGAGAATGGCTGTCAGAAAATTTAACGTGATAGTAACTAAAATGTTAACTTGAAGTCAAGAACAGAAGTATGACATAAACATTAATTTTAAAATTTTAAAATAAACATTATCAAAAGTACACATTGCACATTCCAAAAGCAACATGCATACATCACATATACTAGTGTAGATAATCTTCTAATTTCCTATGCAAAATCCATCACTTATGTCAACATGACAAAAGTTCTGTTGACCAAACTCTGACCTTGATTTGGCTGATTTTCTCTCTATGCTTTGCTTAAAATCAGAATATTCCCATCAGCTATTGCAATCATGTGTTTCATTCAGCTCTCTTAACATTGCATAATTTTGATTGCATTACTCCCTCTTTACTTCAGCTGTTAAATTGCCTCATCATGTGTCCTGCTGAGTTGTGTCAAAACACACCAGCAGTACAGATATTAACCTTCGCCAACACGCAACCCAGAGGACAGGTCTCCTCATCTACACAAGTGTTCATGATACGTTCAAAAGAGGAAAGCATGGCTCAACTTTAGACCATTTGTGTAATCTTATTTTTGGTATGGATGATCCTAGTTTTACTAAGAAAATATATATTGAGCGAGTTGCCTTCCCATTGTCAATTAGTCCCACTCTCTGCATGCACAGTCAAGGCTTAGACAGACAAATGCGTATTGATCAAAAGTGTGCCTTAAAAAGATAGGAATTGCTACTTGTGTGTGTCTTTGACTCTTCCCCTCTCAAAGGAAGGTTGTGCATGCAAAGTAAACTATAGTGTCTCTTGCACAGTCACCAGTGGAGAAAAGCAAGGCAGAAATGCAGCATTTCTAATTGTCACAGATATGATGTGAACTCATTCTTACATGCAAGGATCAATGCTAACCTGCTTGTGAACCAGTGCTGCTGAGCTACTGCATTTCAAAGATTGTGCTTTCATACAAACTGCACAAATTCTTCCCAAAAAAATGCATCATCAAGACATTTTGTCTACATTACGGGCGGCATGGTGGCACAGTGGTTAGCACTGCTGCCTCACAGCGCCAGAGATCCGGGTTCAATTCCAGCCTCAGGCGACTGACTGTGTGGAGTTTGCACGTTCTCCCCGTGTCTGCGTGGGTTTCCTCCGGGTGCTCCGGTTTCCTCCCACAGTCCAAAGACGTGCAGGTTAGGTGAATTGGCCATGCTAAATTGCCCGTAGTGTTAGGTAAAGGGGTAAATGTGGGGATATGGGTCGGTTGCGCTTCGGCGGGGGCGGTGTGGACTTGTTGGGCCGAAGGGCCTGTTTCCACACTGTAAGTAATCTAATCTAATCTAATCATTACCATACAAGACAACGCAAGATAAGAGAAAAACAATAGGCATTACAATAGGTGATGTTCTCTGTCAGTTTGATAAGTGACCTGAATTCAAAGCTTAGATAACACACGCTTTTACGTATTTTCTTCAGACTTCATAAGACCATACATCACAAGCAAAGATGAATTAGGATTAAAGGTAGGCCATTTGGCCCACTGAACCTGCCTGGTTTTCACAGCTCATCTATGTGTGTTTTGAATTGCTCATTTCAATCCACCTCCAAAAATCTTTGATTCCTTGACCGAATGAGAATCTGCTACCTTCACCTTCCAATATTGCAAGTATACCTCCACTGTGTTCTACGGTGGAGAAAGGGAGAGATGATGGTGCAGTGGTAAAGTCATTGAACAGCTACTCCAAGAGGGTCAGGCTAACACTCTGGGCATATGCATATGCACGGCAGCTGGTGGAATTTAAATTCATTTCATCCTTCTGGAACTGAAGGCTAGTCTGGGAGTGATGGTGTCCGTGAAATTATCATTGGTTGTCACACGACATGAGAAAACATTCACTGAGTCTCAAAGCTGAGAAGACAGGACATTTTACACTGTAGTTAAATTGTTTTGGTAGACATGACTTAAGCTGCACTTGAAACTAAGCCTCACTGTAACCTTTGAAAGTGCTGGCTTCTTTCCCTGCGTAAAGTAATAGGAGAAGCTGCTCTCCTTGTTTGTGACAGGCTGAACACTTACCAACGGCAAAGCATTGATCAACTTGCTGGAATAAGTGTGCTAATTACTAATAAATCAAATCAGGAATTCAGGAGCAACTTCATTAGCCAATGTGTGTAGTGAGAATGTGGAGCTCAATACCATAAGGAGTAGCTGAAGTTAATCACTTTTTTAAAAATTTAATTTGTAGGATGTGGGTGTCGCTGGCTGGCTAGTATTTATTGCCCGTCCCTGATGTTTTTAAACGCACTTAAGGCAAAACTTCCGAAACATTTTCCCCCTCTAGTTCAAAACTAGAGGGCATAGGTTTAAGGTGCAAGGGGAAAGATTTTAAAGGGACCTAAGGGGCAACTTATTCATGTCGAGGGTGGTGTATGTATGGAATGAGTTGCCAGAGGAAGTGGTGGAGGTTGGTACCATTGTGACATTTAAAAGGCACCTGGATGGGTATACGAATAGGAAGGGTTGGAGTGATATGGGCCAAATGCTGGCCAACGGGACTAGGTCAGATTGGGATGTCTGATCGGCATGAACGAGTTGGACCGAAGGGTCTGCTTCCAGGCTGTATAACTGACTATCTCAAAGAGGGCACCTCTGACAGCGTTTCATTTTCTCAACAGTACCAGTTGATTATTAGCAAGATTTATAGTTAGTCTTTCATCTAGAAAAAAAGTAGAGGCAAAATGTAACAGTAAACAAATTGTTTCAGCAATTCAGCAGTCAGAGGCAAAGAAATTAGAAAACTTCAAGATGTAAAATTAAATTGAAACCAAGATGCGAACAAGATGGCAAATATTCCAAATGACTTATGCTAACTCAAGAACAATATGTCCTTTCTAATGACTCAGATGCAAAATTAACAACTTGATATTAAAATTCAATATCAGACATCTTGAAATGGCTAATTATTTTTAAAAATTTCCACAAGGTACTCATTCCAATTCTTACAGATAAAAAAATAGTTTTAGGTACAACCAATAAAGTGGGAGTTATTGGACAAAGAGGAAGGTAGAATGGAATCAGGTTGATCTAGTGCCAAATATGGATTCAAAAGATATATCTTTAGGGTTGAAAGGATGACCTGGATTCTGCACTTCGGCACAGTGATTCAGTGGTTAGCACTGCTGTCTCTCAGCACCAGGATCCCAGGTTCGATTCCAGTCTCAGGCAACAGTCCGTGTGGAGTTTGCACATTCTCCCAGTGCCTGCATGGGTTTCCTCCCATAGTCCAAAGATGTGCAGGTCTGGTTAATTGGCTATGCTAAATTGCCCGTAGTGTTAGGTGCATTAGTCAGAGGGAGATGGATTTGGGTGGGTTGCTCTTCAGAGGGTCGGTGTGGACTTGTTGGGCCAAAGGGCCTGTTTCCACACTGTGGGGAATCTAATATAATCATGAAGGGATCATGAACAAAACAAGGCTGCATTGTGAATATCAAATAATACCAAACCCACATCAATAAGCACAGGGCAGATGAGTTTCAGATGACATATTCACAAAGCATATAAGCAGGCAGATTGCCTGCATTGGCATTGTGAAGTCTAAAGATGACAAAGGGAGTCATGAGGACAGCTGAGGTCAAAGCTGAATCAGATGGATGTGAGAGTACGCAGTCTTTGTGATGCTAACAAGAAAACTCATTTCATGTCAAATATGACAGCAAGGCTGCAAAAAAGCTGGTTCTGCCTCAGACTCTTCCAAGGGAGAGGAGTGGAGTCAGCGGCAATAGAAGAGAGTTTGGAGCAGAGACAATGGATGTGGGCTTCTCATTATTAATGCAGAAATTTTTTGTGCACCCAATACTGGCTATTGGATAGAGTGGGATGATTTGTCAACACTGTAGGTGTCAAGAGAAATGGTACTGAGGTAGAGCTAGAAGTTGTCAGCAGACAATGAAACAAACAACTGATGTAGTTGAGGTGAAACAGGTAGATGAGAAGTGGTCAGGGATCAGAGGGAAATAGATTTGCATTTAATGAACAATGTTAACAGACAAAAATGAAACAAAATCCTGAGGAACTCAGTGCCTAAAACAGTCAATTCACGCACAGCAACAACCAAAGCTAATAAAAATGCTGAGCCATGCACCCAGTGCTGTCGGTGACACGTTAGAGGAACTTACGACAACACTATATTCTGAAAAGACCACTTTAGCTATGTGTCCAATTCTGGACAAAAATGCACAAGCAGCCATTTGGCAGTAGTGCAGGCTAAAGCCACATGGCCATTCACCAGTGTTGAATGGTTGAGCCATAACTGATCATTGAAGTAACATGTGAACAGAAAACCAGAAGTTGGATACGAAGTAAAAAAGGCACCAAAGTAGCAGCTTCGGGGTTTTACAGCATCTGAGATGGTGTGGAAAAGGTAAATCCAGAAAACTATTTCCAAGCAAAATGCAAAAGCAGGACAATGGGATCAAGAGTTAAGCTATCAACAAGGAAAAAATTAGGAATGACAGCCAGATATTTTTAAAACACCAATATTGATTTGTTTCAACTATCATAATGCAGTAAAAATAATGTGGATTGATGCTGCAACCAGTCTTGATGGTTGGATGAATTAATACATACTGAATGGCCTTTCATCTATCAATTCTGTTGCATTCAGTGAACAGTCTTTACAAGTGGAAGTATTACCAATTGAGCCAGACTAAATTGCAAAACTGCTGAATCAAGAAGATTACGGGCTTGAAGTAATTACACTGAGTTCAGGAGTATTTAGTTCACAGAACTATCACAATGCAGGAGGCAATTCAGCCCATTATTCCCTAATGCAATCTCCTGCCTTTTCCTCCTGATCCCAGCACACAGTTTCTATCCAAATAATTATCCAATGCCCTCTTCAATGTCTCAATTAAACCTGTATCCACCATATTCCCAAGCAGTGTGCATTCCGTGCCCCACCTATTTGCTGTGTGAAAAAGGTTTCTCTCATGTCATCCTTCCATGTCTTCTCATTATTTTTCCTTTTATGAGTGGTTACTTCCATCACATTTAAGAGGTGAATTCTTTAAGTTGTATTTCTCTTCACATATATTATAAATTTTAATGATGGACTTCCTGCTTCAATATTATTCAGTATTATTATAAAGTGTCTCTCATTAAACTCCTTAATGTGTTATTTGTTAGCTTTTTATCCTGAGCAAGCAACACCTCCTGCAGTTTTACTTACATTGCTTAATTCAAAAAAATGAACAAAAACAATTCAGAATATTTCCTGACCAGGTTACTCACCTTTTTTGTCATAATTTCTTTAAAACACTTAAACAGCAAAAGTAAATAGGAAACTTACCTGGTAATTCCTATGTATGCAATTTCCTGTTTGCTTTCATTGTTAACAAGCGACAGTCCAAGGCTGTGAAGTGAAATTGTAACTCCCATGTCAAACTGCATCAGATCCTCAGCTTGCCGTGCTTTAGAAATAACTGCAACATCTTCAGTGAATACCAACACACGCTGTCGGCCATCAAGGAAAGATACCCAGTGAATCTGATTGTTGTTTTGCCAAAGAAACTGCCCAAACTGATCCTGGAAAACACAAGTTATTTTATCAATGAGATAAACGGGATGGGGGTTTGGTTAGAAAGTTCTTCAAGTTGCTTGTTATGTGGTAGCCTACATGGAAACAAGATAATCAAAATGAACTAACTTTCCTCTACTCTGCATTAGGATAACAAAGACGAGAACAGAAAAAAAGATAGAAACTTGTAGAATTCAGCCTGTGCTGTTACATCCATGACCTTTTTTGGATTTTCGAGCCAGTGCAATGATAAATCAAGTGTCTGGTTCATTCTACATTCCCGAGTACATGGCTTTCCCAAGAGATATCACTTTAGGGCAAAGTTTTATGGAGAAGGTGAGAGAGTCAGAGTCAAAAAGTGCAGTGCTGGAAAAGCACAGCAGGTCAGGCAGCATCCGAGGAGCAGGAGAATCGACGTTTTGGGTAGTACATGCAACATCACCTGAAGCTGGAAATGTTTTTATAACTGCAAATAAATGCTCACTCGCCAATCTCTAGATTCCCTGAAATGAACCACTCAACTAATTGTTTCATAAATTTGCTAAGCAACCTCAGAAACCACCCCTAAGTCAATCACACTTGTGTGGGATGAGAGTCACAATGGCTGGATTGGGTAAGGGAAACTAGGTTTGCATGCTCAAGTGCAAGTGATGGGCTTTATGACCAAAAAGACACATTCATAAACATTTTTGCGATTACAGTTTTTTAACTCCAGATTTTATTTCAGATGAGATGAGAACTAAACCTCTGGAGTGTTAGTCCACTCCACACCATTGGTTAGGTATGAAGAAATCAGAGTAGGAGGCAGCTAAACAACTCATCACTATTTAATGAGATTCTAACTGAACGTGCACATCACCTCCACCTTGCTACATACAACAGTACAACATAGGAATAGGCCATTCGGCCCACCATATCTGTACCAACGACGGTACTAGTTTAAACAAATCCAATCTGACTGCACATGGTCCATATCTTTCTCTTCTCTGCTTGTTCATGTATGTGTCTAAATGCCTCTTAAACATGGCTTTTGCATATGCTTTTACCATTTTCCCTGGCAGTGCATTCCAGGCACCTGCTACTTTTGCGTTGAAAAAAAAACCTTCCTCAAAAATGTCCTTTAAACTTTCCCCCTCACACATTAAACCTATGGTCCTTAGTATATGATATTCCTCACACTGGGAAACACTGAATATCCACCTTATACTCCTCATAATTGTATATATTTCTATCAGGTCAGCCCTCAGCCTCTGACACTTGGACGTAAACAATCCAAGTTTGTCCAACCTCCCCATAAAGCTAGCACACTCCAATGCAGACATCAGCCTCAAAGCTCTTCTGCACCCTCTCCAAAGCCTCTACATCTTTGTTATTGTGGTAAAAACCTGATGAAGGGCTTTTACCCGAAACGTCGATTTTGCTGCTCGTCAGATGCTGCCTGAATTGCTGTGCTCTTCCAGCAACACTGATCCAGAATCTTTGTTATTGTGACTAACTAGAACTGTGCACAGTACTCCAAACATGGCCGGATACAAGTCTTAAACACTTGCCAACTTTTCTACTCAATGCCCTGTCTGATGAAGGCACGTACCTTATCCACTTGTGTTGCCACTTTCAGGAAGCTAAGAAGTTGCACTTCAAGATCCCTCTGTATATCAATGTCCATAAGGATCTGACCATTTACTGAATACTTTCCTCTAGCACGTGACCTCCCAAAACGCATCACCTCACAATGACCCAGACCAAACTCCATCTGCCATTTCTCTGCTCAACTTTCCAGCTGATGTATATCCTGCTGGATCTTTTGATAACCTTCCTCACTATCAATAACTCCAATTTTTATAATATGCAACTCAATAATCAGACCACCAATATTTTCATCCAAATCATTTACATATATTTTCAACAAAATTCCCAGCACTGATCCTTGTGGAATACCAATGGTCACAGATTTCCAGTCAGAAAAACACCCTTCCACAACTACCCTTTGTCTTTGGCCAAGCCAATTTTGTATCCAATTTGACAACTCACCATGGATTCCATGCAATTTGATCTTCTGGATCAGCCCACCATGGGGGATCTTGGCAAATGCTTTAGTAAAGTCCACGCAGACAACATCCACTGCCTTAACCGGAGACTCATTTTTGTCACTGCCTCAAAAAATTCTATTAAACTAATATGCACAAAATGCCTTGGGATTCTCTTTAATCCTACTTGCCAAGAACATTTCATGACTTCTCTAGCCATCCTGATTTTTTAAAAATTATTTTCTGCTTCCTTTATACTCAAGGGTCTTGTTTGATTCCTGCTTCCTTTCTCTTTTTAAATAAACCGACAACATCTCTCATTATCTAAGGTGCCTGAATCTTGTCATCTTTATCTTTCACCCTCACAGGAATAGGAGGTCCTATTTAACTGGCTTTTAAAAGACTTGCACACATCAAAAGTAAATTTATTTCCAAATAACTGCCCTCAGTCTAATTTTCCCAGTTTCTGGGATGACATGGTGGCTCAGTGGTTAGCACTGCTGCCTCACAGTGACCTGGGTTCGATTCCCATCTCAGGCGACTACGATTGCGTGGGTTTTCTCCGGGTGCCCCAGTTCCCTCCCACGATCCAAAGATGTGCAGGTCAGGTGAATTGGCCATGCTAAATTGCCCATAGTGTTAGGTGCATAAGTCAGGGTAAGTATAGGGTAGGGGAATGGGTCTGGGTGGGTTACACTTCAGAGGATCAGTGTGGATTGTTGAGCTGGAGGGTCTTATTGCAGGGAATCTAATCAGTTCCTGTCTAATTGTTTTCATTAGCCTTCCCCCAAGTTTAGCACTTTCACACAAAGACCAGCAATATCCTTTTCCCTAACTACCTTAAAAGTTGCGAAATTATGATCTCTATTACTGAAATGCTCCCCTACTCTAACTTCAAAGACCTGGCCAGGCTCATTCCCCAATTTAGTCCCCTTCCTTAGTTGGATTTTCTACATATTGTTTCAAGAATCCCTTCTGGGTGCACCTAACAAATTCTGGTACACATGGACCTAAAAGTGAAGTTTCTTTTCCCCAATGGGTCTGAACTCACCACACCTATTAGGTCTGTGCAGGTCAAGACCTTCAGTTTTCAACATCTCTTCAGTTTCATATACGCAAATAAAGGATGCCCAACCTGAAGTATAGTCCAGCATTTTCTATTACTAATCTCAGATCTGTATTACCCCAACCTCTCTGCTATCTACTGTTGAAAGCAGATTACATGCATTGTCTTCCAATTCAAGACGACCATTCAAGAACCTTGAATTCTTAATGAAGAAAAGTAATTATTGCAAACCCAAGACTTCAAGATGTCAGCTTTACTCAAAGATGGAATCACAATTTTCCACACAGGGCAAATGGTAGTCATACTAAACCCTGTGAATGGAAACAGACCAACGCTTTTTGATCTGGTTGTCACGGGAAAATAAACACAAACCGAAATGGTTTGCAAATCAAGTGACAGATTTCACACTTAATCCACAAAACAGACAACTGAGCTTTTGGAGACAGAGCCAGAAACAGAGAAAAAGAGACAATGCAACTTCTACTGTGAAGAACAGAAAAAGCCTACTTTTGTGTTAGCAATAAGCAGGATGCTGAGGAAAGCTTGTTTGAAGCCAAGAAAATTGAACATATGGAATTTGAAAATTTCATCTCTCAGATGAAAATCAGTTCTGAAAACTCAGACCGAGTGGAACAATTTTGACTGATGCTCTACATGTTGATGGAAGTTCATGTCTGAGAAGTTATCAAACAGTTCTCATTCCGACCTCAAGTTCAGTTACTGAATGCCTCGAACCCTCAATTCTCAGGACTAACCGCAATTAGAACAATAGTATTCAACACGGGCACTGCTCATGGAGGGCTCCAACTTAGTGGACTCAAATGGCCATGCAACTCTCACCTGCACCTTCAGGTGACTGCTTAAGGTATGTCCACCTCATAACGGTGACACTACAATTATGGCCTTTCTTAACATGTTACAGTTGAGTCAAAAGGTAACATCTGTATTGCAGCACCTTCACATGGTTTAATTGCTCAGCTATTCAGTGAGGTCAGTACGGAGAAACCTTTCTTTTCCCAGAATTCATTATTACAGGAGATAGCTACATACCTTCAGCAGGTCAAGTTCTGCTGTTTTCCAGGCGCATCCCCAATTAAGTTTCCTGACACCAGTAGGATCAGCCCACGCAAATAGTCGTGCCTCTCCGGGGTCAAGTATCAACTCATCCTGTAATCCACTGTCAGTCAGGAAAGGAGGAAGGAACAGTTAGGACATGCTAAATTACTTGCGAACAAGGCTTTTTGTTTTTCAGAAATATTGTACTTCTATTCCAGCGCAGAGACAGAGACATTCACAGAAACTAACACCTATACATTCATTTAAGCAGCTGCAGCAGAAATTTAGGTACAAAGAAGCTGGAACATAATCCTGTGTGTTCAGATAAACGATTGTGTGTTCACAATCCAACATTTTTAAAATCACTAATTGTTAAGAAAAGTGGAATAAAATTACATGCTACTTCTAAAGCTCTACACACATGCAATGAGTTACAAAGTAGAAATATATCTCAGGTCTCAGCTAAAAATAAACGTATAGAATTTTGACCCATAACATAACTATTTTACAAGTTACTGTGCAAATACATCTTCTTCATTAGGTGCCACTATTGAGCACACCTGTTTCTGGTCAGAATATCAAGCATATGATCTACTGCCTGGCCCAGATAATTGAGAAACATGAAGATTATGTAAAGAAGTTACAATCTTACTTGAAACAGAAATGACCGATGTTGGAGGAGGGGTTCTCAGTGAGGGACGATAGAGTTCAACAAGTGTCAAAATAAAATTATGTTCTATGAAGTGTTCACCTCAATGTAAATAAAACTGCTTGGATTTATATAATGCTTTTCAGGTACCTGCCCAATAATCTAAAGCACCTACAGTTGACAAATTGCAGTCACTGCTTTGCAGTCCAAGTCAACAACTGGACATACCCAAGACCCATTCTCTCAGCAGCGGGTGAGAGAAACTGTCATTTGTTCGTTTTGCTGGGGCTGGTTAAAGGAAGAAGTTGGCTATGAAAACCAAAAGATCTGTAGATGCTGGAAATCAGAAATAAAAACAGAAATTGCTGGGAAAACCCAGCAGGTCTGACAGCACCTGTGGCAAGAAATCAGAATTAACGTTTTGAGTTCAGTGAGTCTTCATCAGAACTAGATTGTTGTGAGGAAGGGTCACTGGATCCGAACATGAACTGATTTCTCTCCAGAGAAGCTGCCAGGCCTGCTGGGCATTTCCAGCAATTTCTGTTTTTGTTTTTAAGTTGGCTATGAAAATGGGAAAGCATCCAGTTATTACTTTAAACTGTGCCACAGAAGCTTCCAAGAAGAGATGGAACCTCCATTTAATGCTATCCAAAGGACAGTGAAAATGGAGCATCGATAGGCAGTCATACACTTGCTAGATTGTATATTAAGTGAAATGAATCTTTTCCCACAACTGACTCAGAGGCAAAATTGCAACCTCTCAGCAGAAAAAAATATTTGCTGTGCTCTTCCAGCACCACTAATCCAGAAAGAAACATTAGGTCTTACGTCCTCTAGAGAGGACTATTTCATCAAGTTGATTGCTCTTATTAACTCTTTCTTTGGTCCAGAGAGTCTGGTCGACGATATTCTTGTGAAGGGCCTTGAGATGTTTGTCCCAAATTAAAGGCATCATACAAACGTTTGTGCATGTCTCTGGCGAATATTAAGTGCTTAATAGGAAATGTAGAACATTATATAAAAATGTTTAAAGTTTATTTCAAAGTAATTCGAAATAAGTTAATTCAGAGGTTGTGAGAGAACACAAGGAAACAGAAAACATCATACTGTCACACACAAGGATATTTTACACAACGTATAGACTTGAGAAGTTGAGGGCCAAGTACAGGTGTTACAACTAACAGAACAATATCAGTGAGGGAAAAAAAATCAAGTGTCAAGCTCATAGTTTTCATGTAATTAGGGATCTTGAAATAAGTCTAAGGTACTCAGACACACAAAAAATACTATCATAGTTTTTTTTTTATCAGTTATACTTGTAGTCACTTGGTAGTACAAAACTTGAATGCTGCACCAATCAGAATAATTAGTAAGAATTCCAATTCAAGAAGAAAAGTAACATTTGTCCTGTATGAAAGGAGAGTGCTCAGTGGTTGACAAATGGACTCAAAAATTGGTGGTGGTGTTGATAATGCAGAGGACCATCTCAAGCTTGGCTAGTAATTTGGGCAGAGCAATGGCAGACAGAATTTAATCCTGTTAAGTGTGAGGCAATGCATTTTGGAATGTCTAATAAGGAAATGATATACAGAATGATTAGTGGGTTCCTAGGGAATACTGAGGAACAAAGAATCTTCGGTTGACAAGTTCATAGACACCCTGAAGGTGTCAGCACAAGTGGACAGGGTGGTGAACAAGGCATATGGGATACTTCCCTTCATAACCCAGGGTTTGAGAATATAGGAGCAAGGAAGTCTTGTTACAACAGTAGAGAGCATTGTTTTCGCCACAGATGGGATAATGTGGGCAGTTCACTTGGCACACTATCAAAAGGATGTGAATGCTCTGGAGAGGGTGCAGAGGAGACCAACCAGGATGTTGCCTGGGGTGACAATAAAGAGAAACTGGACAAGTTATGTTTGTTTACCTTGGAACAGAGAAGGCTAAGGGAGAGTCTCATTGAGATACTCAAGAGACAGAGAGGGGAGATCGTGTGAACTCATCCCCCATGGCAGACGTATCCAAGACCAGAGGACCATGTGTGAAGTAAGCCATAAGTGGATTAAAGGTCGGAGGAAAACGATTATTATCCATATGGTGGTAGAAATATCAAACATGCTAACTGTGAGTGTGGTGGAGGCAGGCACTTGCTCACCATTTAAAAAGCATCTGGGTGAGCACTTAAAGTGCCAGGCCATCATAGGCTATGGACCAAGAGCACGTAAATGGGATTAGCGTTTGTTGGTCAACACAGACACAGTGGCCTGAAGGGCCTGCTTTTATGCTGTATGGCTCTCAAAGTGAGAAGGGCTGACTTTTTCCAGCAATATTCAAGTCATATTTATCTTTACATGTTAGCTCTGGTTTCTCCTTCCACAGATTTTACCAGATCTGCTGAGTATTTCCAGCATTTTCTGCTTTTATTTTAGGTTTTTGGCATTTGCAGTACTTTGCTTTTAATAATCACTAAGAGGACTTCGCATTCTTCCTCAAAAAGGATCTTTTTCTATTCATTAATGGGATGTGTGTGTGGGGCTGGCTAGACAGTATTTATTGCACATCCCTAATTACCCAGAGGGCAGTTAAGAGTCAACCATATTGCTAGGGTCTGGAGTCATATGTAGGCCAGACAAGGATACCAGTTAGACATTAGATGGGTTTTTCCAACAATCGACAATGGAGTCATGGTCATCATTATGACACTTAAATCCAATTCTATTTTTAAAAATGATTTCAAATTCCATCATTTGCCAAAGAGGAATTCAAATCTGGCTGCCCAGAACTTTATCTAGGTCTGTGGATTAAAAGTCCACCTATAACACCACTGGGCCATTCCCTCCCCAGGGAATCTTTACATCTCGGAGAGGGACAAAAGGGCTTCATATAAATGGGTCCTCTGGAAAACAGGGTTTCAACAAGAGCAGCACTCCTTCAGAATTAGCCTATATTATGTGCTCAAGTCTACAAAACTGAACCCAGAATCTTCTGACTCAGAGACAAGAAAACTACCAATAAACCAAGTCTAAGACCTGACGTTATTTGGTATTTGTACCAAAGTGTAATGGCTGCACCAAATGGATCATACAAATAACACATCATGATTATAAATAGGTAATTCAAGATTATCAAAGACAGTGAGACTGATCTACTTAAGCCGAAATATTTTTCCCTCCATTTTATTTGCACTTTGGTTTAGGTAGCTTTGAAATCCTATCCAGAATTTAAGCAAAGCTAAATTCTTTCAGCTGAGACATTAAACTGAGGCCGTCTACCTGTTGAGACACTCAATCTCCTCGAGAGCTCCACAGATGTTCTTGAGCCAATAGGTTGAGCTAAAATATCTCATGCAAACTTCACAAGTGGAACATTCAAATACCCTGAGATTCTTCCTTCAAACACCAATAAATTATTACCTGGCCATGCACTGCAATGCTGTTGGTGGGACTTGAAGAACAAAATGAATGATTCAGCAGACGTGTTGCACATACCTTTGCTTGAAGCGAAACTTCACTGCTGTGGTGTGATTAATGATTAGAGCAGGTGCAGAACCATCATAATAGTCTGTAAAAGTGATCACTGTGGCATGGTCAGCTACGTTCACATCCACTATAATGCCACCACACTACCAAAACAAAACAAAATGCAGAAGATCAACTCACAGCTCAACTCAAGATTGAATTCTGAAGTGTAAGATTGTAAAACATTAGCAATGGTTTAGTAGACTTCTTATATCTATATTAGTGCTGCAGAGAACTAAGAAGATTGATCACAGAAATATGAGAATGAAAAACCAAGTTTCTTTACCCATTTTGCAAAACACCATCTGCATAATAAAAGGAGGGGTGTGCACATGTAAGGGTTTTTAAATTCAATTCCTCACGATTTCCATTGCATCTACCTGCCAATTATGAACTGGATTTTTTAAAAAAATCAAACTTAATTAATTCTGCCTTGTGGAATTTTGCTCACTCTATGTACATCTGAATTGCTCAAAATTAGATGGATTTTTAAACAAGTCTACTGCAAATCTACTAGGAGAAAGTGAGGACTGAAGATGCTGGAGATCAGAATCGAGAGCGCAGTGTTGGAAAAGCACAGCAAGTCAGGCAGAATCAGAGGAGCAGGAAAATCGACATTTCGGGCATAAGCCCATCATCAGGAACCAGTGGCTGACAAACTTTAGGGCAGAGGAATGACCTGGAGGGTGCAGTGAGAGAGGGACTCACTGAGATCCTTGTGGAGAGAGGAGGAGAACTTCTTCAAGGTAAGCATCCTTGGAAGAGGCTTCACTGTAAGGTTAAAATCTACTAGGAGAAAGTGAGGACTGCAGATGCTGGAGTTCAGAGTCGAGAATGTTGGGCTGGAAAAGCACTGCAGGTCAGGCAGCATTCAAGCAGGAGAATCAACCTTCCGGGCTTTCCTGACTAAGGGCTTTCATCTGAAATGTCGATTCTCCTGCTCCATGGATGCTGCCTGACCTGTTGTGGTTTTCCAGCACTACACGCTTGACTATTGCAAATCTAGTTTATATTTTCTGCCATCCTTAAACAATTGGTCATAATCCAAACAGCATTTCCTTTGGTGCTTGAAAATTGATATTCTTTGAAGTTTAGTGTTTTAGGTGGCCCAAGCAGGCTTTTAGATTGACTATGCTCTCAGTATGGCTTGGGTAACTTAGAGCTAAAGTACGTACTATTCAAGGATAGTCAGACCCTTGCACTGATGGTAGAAGAATTCCTATTCTGCCACAGGAACAATAACACAATAGCAAAATACTGTGGATTTTGGAAATCTGAATCAGACTAGAAATACTCATGTCCACCAATGTCAGGACAGAGAAAATGTGTTGAATGTTTCAGGTTAGTTGTCTTTCATCAGAATGTAGTTAATGACCACTTGACTAGCTTTTTGTCCTAGATATATTTTTGTTTAATTGAAATCCAAGACTAAGTCTAAGTCTAAGTGGTAATATGCTGCGATTTCAATTTGTCGGCAGATTATCACTTTAGGCCTCTATATTGCATATCCAGTAACACAACTACCATGTTCCTGCTCCCAGCTGCAGCCACATCAATAACCTGGTCGCTCCAGGTTTCTAAACATCTCACTCCCATGCACCCCCTTAGCATCCCACAGCAACACTCTGCCTCATATCCAAGTAAGTGTGCCATCCATCAGCCTTTTGCAACAGGTGTCATACTGCTGTAAAATTTCTTTAACAGCGTACGAACCATCGCTTCTAACATCCAGCTGCAGGACCACAGGACAAAATCATTTGGTCATTAACTCTTTCCTTAAATTGAGATAGATGAAAAATAGCATCCTCCATCTAAATGATCTACTTTTTTCAGTAAAACACAGACAAAAAGAGTTTTGAACATTTTTTTGTCTAATATTTAGATATTTGATATGCTGACAAAAATTGGCCACCCGACTGTTGCATACCTAATGTTCTACATGCTTCATAGCTTAGAGTGACAAACTGCTATAGTAATGAACTACAGCACCATCAATGCTGACATCCAAAATGGAAAAGGAAATTCAGAATTATATTAAGTTGCGCTTTGGACACTACTAGCCTCACAACTGACATCAGCTTAACAGGTCGCTGCAGAGTATAAAGGCCCAATACTGTGGTCTTTACTCATCTTGTTAATTTAAAAAGGTATGTTAATGAAATTCTCATGCTGTGAGAGTTATAGACCAAAGATTTTAATAAACTATACAAATAGTTCCTAATTGTGATTTGAATTATTTTTGGATAAAGGAGGATGGAGGAATAACATGAAAATATTGAGATAGGTGGATTCAATAAGAAAGATACAGGTTGATGGCTCCCACTTCTTGTCCCAACCATTTTATGCCTAAAACTGTGTTTACAGGAAGGCAGAGAACTTCCATTTGGCAATTTACTCACAGCAGACAGTCAACCTCTGCTCTCCATTTTAGTCCAAATTAAAAGAAAAATCTTCATCACCAATGAGAATATCAACTAAGCAAACCACACGAACTTACCACATGTTCCAGACTCAACAATGTGCCATTGTCTTGCTTATTATAGAAGAAAGACTTTGAATTCAGTTCAGAACCAACCACTCTTACACAGAGCTTACTTGTTGTTGTTTCAGGCCAGAAAGGAAGACACTGAAAGAAAATTAGAAACATTTGTGGTGTTTTCAGAGGAACTGTCTATTCAATGGATACGACATTAAAACTAACAACATGGAATTCTGCGAACCATTCTATATACAACTTGGTCAAAATAATTTGTTCAAATCAAACAGAATTACATTATTTAAGAAACTGTTACCAGTATCAGCATACATTTAATAATGTTCAGGTCAATGTTCTGTTCACCTCATGGAAAAAATAAAGTCTTCATATTGAATGCTTGCACCATACTATCAAAATGCATTATTTCCTTACTGCTGCATGTTGGAAAGGACACTAACTTGCTGGGAAAATGAAATTAAGACTCAACTTGGGGATAGAAAAATTGCTAATAAACCTCACTATATAATATGCATTAGTCCACACAATTTTATCAAATACATAAACACATGTTCTGGTGTAACTACACCAATCTCTCCTGATATCCAAATTCAAAAATTTAAATCACAAATGATTTTGAACTTCAATACAAACTTTAATTTCACTTTCTCATTTGACACAGAAGTAACTGCAAGGGTAACTGAATAAAAAAGTACTGAAGTGCTCAAATGGTGAACAAACATCAGAACTGGGAATCCAGTCACTTAGTAGGAAGCAACGTTTGATATGTGTCCTCTGCCCCAATATTTATGGCACTGATGTAAATACTAATCATTAAATTTGCGGAGAGATCTGAGCAAATATCCAGGTATTGAAGAAGTCTGTTCTTTTCTTCAGGGTAAGTTACTTAAATGGGGAGAACCCAAATGTGACTGCTTTCCAGTGAAGCAGATGGGAAGGAACATCAACGTCACAATTATGAAAACCAGTACTCCCTGCTTTGAATTTATTAGATTCGGAATAGTGGAGATAATTGCTTGGAAACGTTATGAAATATTTGGCAAAGATACTGTATGAAGTATTAGGTTCAGAACAGAATGAACATGGAGGAGGTGAAGAGGCTGTCTATATAAAATCACCTAAAATGTTCAGGAACACAACAGAATCCTTGTTATGTCTATCAAAGTACTGTGCACTTTGTATTTGTATTCTGCTAATGATGCACTTCTTCATTAAAGGAGCCAGCAGGTGGTAAAGTGGATGCATTAAATACGTGCTAAATTCTTGTGTAGTAATTACATATGTTGCTCCTGTAAATTTGTCTTCAGCAAATAGGCTATTTTCACATTTATACACCAACGGAAACACTATGTTATACCTCCACTGCTGAAATATAAATCCACCGGCCACTGTCTAATTGGCCAGCAGGCTGATCTTCTCCAACTTCCAGTTCATAGGAAGACTTATTAACTAATGTGTAGAATGGAGTTAGGGTAACAACTTTGGTCATGTTGAAACTGCTCATCTTAATGGTTACGCCAATCTGTAATTTAAGAAATAAATTAGTTATTAACGGTTCTTACAGCAAAGATTGTCGACCTTAAAAAGTGATCTTGCACACAGAATGACCTTCCAAAAACCATTCCTGAAGAAGGGCTTATGCCCGAAACGTCGATTCTCCTGTTCCTGGATGCTGCCTGACCTGCTGCACTGTTCCAGCAACACATTTTCAGCTCTGATCTCCAGCATCTGCAGACCTCACTTTCTCCTTCCAAAAACCAAACCAAATCAAGGACCAGCAATGCATTTCAGGCTCATGAAGAAAAGGAAATTGCCAAATTTCCTATAAAGGAACTGTAAATGAAGATATATGATTGGAGGGGGCAATTATAAAGCTATGACATCTATCATTAAAAGTAGGTACTATGGTGTGGACAGGGACAGTACTTTTCCAACAGGCAGATAATTGCAAAAATGAAGACCATTAACATGTGACTGAATTGAGATATTCTGAATCATTGAGAGATCCAACAAATATAGTTTAAAAAAAACTTGGAGAAATATAGAATAATTGGGCATGCATAGCTGGGTTATTCAGGAGTGAAATCAGGAATTACCTTCCCACACTAAGTATTGTGGAAGTTAAGAATTCCCATAATCTCAAGAGAGGGATTGGGATGTGGAGGATCAAGAATGACATCAACATATCTGTTTTTAAAGTGAGGTAGAGATAGGGAAATAAGAGTCAAAACAGATGATCCATGAGCTAACTAAAGACAGAATTGAATAGAGCCATAGAGATGTACAGCACGGAAACAGACACTTCTGTCCAACTCGTCCATGCCGACCAGATATCCCAACCCAATTTAGTCCCACCTGCCAGCATCCAGCCCATATCCCTCCAAACCCTTCCTATTCATATATTCATCCAAATGACTCTTAAATGTTGCAACTGTACCAGCCTCCACCACTTCCTCTGGCAGCTCATTCCATACACGTACCACCCTCTGTGTGAAAACGTTGCCCCTTAGGTCTCTTTTATATCTTTCCCCTCTCACCCTAAACCTATGCCCTCTAGGTCTGGACTCCCCGACCCCAGCAAAAAGACTTTGCCTATTTACCCTATCCATGCCCCTCATAATTTTGTAAACCTCTAAGGTCACCCGTCAGCCTCCGACGCTCCAGTGAAAACAGCCCCAGCCTGTTCAGCTTCCCCTATAGCTCAAATCAAGAGGTTTAATGTCCTAACCCTCTTTCTAAGTTGCACTGAAATCCTAACAGAAAGCTCACATCTCAAAAAGATATAAAAGTGCCTAATATTAAATCCAACAGTCAAGAAGAATTCAAGATACTGGATATATTTTCAGTTCTTCGTTACAATTTTGGACAGCATCCCAAAACAATGAGAGTAAGGTTACTGAAAGATAATTACTAAATAATAAAGCAGCACAATCTAGGAACAGGAGCTAAACTACAGAACATCATGCATTATAATCTCTAGATTATGTGTTTTATATGCAAATTTCCACAGGGATAAGGATGGGGACATGAATACAAGAAGAAAGTGAGGACTGCAGATGCTGGAGATCAGAGTCAAAACTTGTATCGCTGGAAAAGCGCAGCCGGTCAGGTAGCGTCCGAGGAGCAGGAGAGTTGACAATTCGGGCATAAGCCCTTCATCAGGAATGTTGAAGAGCTTATGCCTGAAACATCAACTCTCCTGCTCCCGGGATGCTGCCTGAGTGGTTGTGCTTTTCCAACACCACACTTTTTAACATGAATACAAGGCTCATTAAGCGCTGTGGGAAAGAAGGAAACAATATCATGGGATATTGATACAAATATGGGCAGCACAGTGGTTAGCATTGCTGCTTCATAGCACTAGGGACCCAGATTTGGTTCCAGCCTTGGATGGCTGTTGCGTGGAGTTTGCACATTCTCCCAGTGTCTGTGTGGGTTTCCTCCAGGTGCTCCAGTTTCCTCTCAAAGTCCGAAGATGCGCAGGCAAGGTGGACTCGCCATTCTAAATTACCCCGTAGCGTCCTGGGAATGTGCAGGCAAGTTGAATTAGCCATGGTAAATGTGGGGTTACAAGGATAGGGTGGGATGCTTTTTGGAGGGTCAGTGCAGACTGTCAGGAGCCAATGAATCTACACTGGAGTAGGAGAAAACTGCATATTATTAGCAAGCTCTTCTGTAATTAACAGTGATCAGAGTTGTAATTGAAAGGATGAACGGGGTGGTCGCAAAGACTTCATTAAAGCCAAGAGTGAGGGAGGTGCTCAACTGGAAAAGTTTTCACATAACTTGTGAAATGAATAGGGAAGACAGCAGGAAGAAGGTCAAATTGTGATTTGAGCACCCAAAGTACTGAAAATTAAAATATTTCACAGATTTAAACTAAGTGCAAGAAATAAGGAACATGTGAGTAGAGTATTAAGCCAGAAGGGGAGTGTGTGCTGCATCGTTTCATTGAGAGTTCTTTAGAAAAACATACAGGAATATGACAATCAACTTCAATGAATGCAAGATGCAGTCAAGGTGAATTCTGACACAAATTCAACTTGAGCATAGATGGTAATCATTAAAAACTCATGGCTACAAGACAGTCAAAAATGGAAACTAAATATTCTAAGTTCAAAAATATTCTAAGTACATGAAAGACAGAAAAATGATAGAGGGGAGGAGTACTCTTCCAGCTCAAGGATGAAGTAGTTTTAGTGGGAAGAGAGGATATAATGATGAGAGGTAAAACAGATCCTGGAAACTTTATGGGTAGAACTGCAAAATAGAAAAACACTTAAAGATTATGGTGAAATTTACATTGAATCCTAATAGTAACTGTGAAGTAGCAAACTGTACAACATGCAAAATCTGGATAATCATTTACCAAAAGTAAAATAGATTTAATGAGTTTGCCTGGAATTGCAATATTCCCTCAATGAAAAAGGAAGCAGGCCAGATTAAATTAATAACTAGTAACAAACTAGACTTTGTTAACAATCTAATGGTGGGTGAACCTTTCTCATAGTGTTCATAATATGACTAAGTTCATATTTGTGCTCAATAAGTGAAAAGCATAAGACAGTGACTAAGATTCTAGACCGAGTGGTGTTACCTTCAACCAGATTAAGATAGAGATAATCCACAGTAATCTGAGCAAATTTATCAGAAGATGATCAGTGGAGCATGTTTGTAAAGAAACACGGATACAAAACAAGCTCATGCTGCTAAAATGTTGAAGGTCTACTCGACAAAATTATCCATGGATAATTAAGGGGTAACAGAGAAATAAAGTTAAAATGCATAAAAATATAGACTTGTGGTGTGCGTGTGTATATTATATACATATATCTTGATGAATGAGCAATTTAGAAAGAATACTGGTGGGTTAAAAAAAAAATCTAAGATCGACATGAAAGAATGAAAAGTGCACAGGATATATTAAAAAAAACATGCAAACAGACTTCAATGTTTGGCAATTTTTTTTTTAAACCGTCCAAAGTGGATGACCTCCCAAGGTAATGACTAAATGGTGAAAACCCACAAACAATTGACGTCTCAGGAGACTTGAGGACCCAAATACATATATAATGAAAATGTATCGTAAAATTAACATAGGCAATGGAATACTAATCTTTATACTGGAATGCAAGGCAGTAGAAATCATGTTTCAGCAGTCAAAGCTCTCGTTAGATCACGTCAGGAGAACAGTGAACACTTCTATACACCACACCTTTGGAGAATGTAATGGCCTTGGAAGAAGTGCAGTTTGGATTTAACAGACTAATATCTGGACCTCATGAGTTAGAAGAAAAGCAGTTATTTATTGAAATGTAGAAGGTGAAGAGGTGATCTGAAGCTATTAAAGGAACAGATAGAATACAGATAAACCATTTTCTCTGGTTAGAGAATCTAGGACTAGGGCACAGAGTCCAAAAGATGAGAGGCAGACGTTTCTTGAATGAAATTCCATGCTGATCTGGTTAGGAAAGCAGCTGAGTAGCAAAGAGAAAAAAAAAATACGATGACAGATATTCTAATTGGCAGAACTGACGTGTGGCACCTGCCAAGCATCGGTGATGGCTCAAACTATTCATTGCATTAAACTGCAGTTCTATGAAAACATCATAACAGGCCATAAGATGGAGGAGCAGAAGTAGGTCATTCAGCCCAAGTCCACTCCCCCACTTAATGAGATCATGGCTGATCTGATAATCTTCAAATTCACTTTCCTGCCTTTATCCCCATAATCTTTGATTCCCTTACTAATTGAATATCTCAGCCTTGAACACGCTTAATTAAATCAACCTTTCCAGCCCTCTACAGTAAATAATTTCGCAGGTTTATTTCCCTCAGAGAACAGATTTTTCATCTCAGTCTTAAATGGGTGACTCTCTGCAAGGGAAAATGCATCTGCTAGTCAAACTCACAAAGAATCTTGTGTGTTTGAGTAAGGTCTCCTCTCAGTTCCTGACCCTAATGAAGGCAAGCCCAACATACTCAACCTCTCCCCATAAGAGGATCCCTTCATAACTGCGATAAACCCAGTGAACCTTCTCTGGATTGCCCCCAACATCAGATAAAGGGGTCAAAACTGCTCACAGTATTTTAGTTGTATTTTGACCAGTGCCTTGTATAGGTTCAGCAAGACCTCCCAACTTTCACACTTGGTTCTCTTTGAAATAAAGGCCAACATTCCATTTATCTTCCCTACTGCCCACTGAACTTGGACACTAACTTTGAGATTTATGCACAAGGCGGCCCCAAATGCTTGTGCTGCAGGCTTGTGCATTTTTAAACATGGAATTTCTCTTTTCCTCTTTCCAAAGTCACATTTCCCACATTACATTCCAAATGCCAAGTTTTTGACTAATCATTTAACCTGTCTCTGTCCTTCTGCAAACACTGTCATCTTCACCTTGCCTTCAAAATATTTTTGTGTCATCCACAAACTTGGCTCATATATTCACCCTCCTCATCCAAATCATTTATAACATAGTGAATAAGTGTGGCCTCAACATGATCGACAACCTTTAATACATATTTCTATGAACACTTGAAACACCACAGCAAAGGAATTGGGATTAGAGTAGATAGAGTCTCGGTAACTGGCGCAGAATTAGTGGGCTGAATGGCGCAGTTCCGTACTGCATTACTCGAATTCAAGAAATTCAGAAACACTTCTGCAGAGAAACAGCAATGTGCAAATGGTAATTTGTGAGATTGTGTGCAAATGGTAATTTGAGAGATTTTTTTGAAATCTTTTAATTTATGAGATTTAAAATTTTTGTGAACTAAAGGTATTCAAGAATATGGAGCAAAAGGCCAGTACACGGATTTTGGTCACAGTTCAGCCACAATCTCATTGAAAGTCAAAACAAGTTGAGGGGCTCGCAGCCTCTGTCTGCTCCTATAACCGTATATACCTGTTATTGTTCACAGAAAGTAAAATACTTGAGTTCTACAAACACAGAATAATATTGATAATTGAAACAGTGACAAAGGCAGTGATACATTAAAAGCAACATCATTGATCATTACGTTGTAAACTCTGTCAAAAAGGTGAGGTTTAAGCTAAAACAAAATGTACACAGGAAGAGCTGAAATTGCAAAACATTAATTCAGTACATCATTAGCGGAGGAACAATGTGGGTGGTTGGCACGTGAAGCGGAGAAGTGATGTGACTGCAGTAATGGCTTGTTATACATTGGGGTTAAGGTTAAATGCTTGCTCAGAGCTGAGAATATATATCCCATATAATTTATGTACACTTGTGGTGCTGGTCACACAACTACAAATCAAATATAAATTCGATTAGTGCTACTTGGCCTACAAATTTTAAATATTTTGAGTGTAAAACCTAAGGACCTCACTTTTTTATTAAATATTCAAACTGTGCTTCAAATGAAAAATCTCACCAAATATTCCATATTCTTGGCCGGACACTTCACACAGCCATAACTTCCCACAGTGTCTAATGAGAAACCATTAGACCAGTTGCTAGTAGATACACATAACTGAATCTGTAAGCCAAAACAACAAAAACATTTCCAATTCAATATTTCACAATCATCAGCTCTCAGAATCTTCATAGCAAACCAAATGAATGATTTAAAAAAAGTACATGGACATAATATAAGAACAAAATAGTGCACAATAGAGCAATACTGTTCAACAGGGAGTCTGAATGAAATCCTCACCAACTTCAGGCCTTTCAGTCCTCATTTACATTCTATAATTTCAAATGACGACCAGATAAACAATGCACTGCAGATTACTAAGTCTCTGAGAAGCTGAGTAAAACTGGGTACTACGTTAAAAAAAAGGAAGAATTGACAATTTTGTTTGTTTGTTTTATGAACAAAAATTAGCAAATTTTTTGACAGCCTGTTGATATTACACAGCTGAAAGTACATAAAATATAGTACACAATTCCACACGAATGAAACCACTGGAAAGTCAGTAGATTAAGAAGTTTCCCTGACATACCATCTATGTTTGCCAATGAGCAAGGCAAAGGCAGGTATCAGAAATGTCAAAACCACCAAGAAAAACAAAACCCAAGTTCAGATTAGGCCACTTAATCACATCAGTAATTACAAAGCAAGAACCTCTTTCCCCATCATAAAGCTGTTCGTTCGGTGATTTTTCAGTCATTACTCTTCTTGCCATGAGGACCGCTCCCAAATCTTCTTTCACTTCACGTGAAAAGTTGTTCTATTAAGTCTCATCACACTTGCATTTGAGTTAGCATTTTAGATTCACCTTCATCATGTCATTTACACATCACTGAGGTTCCCGCTCATTGCATTTTCCAACGTTTCATCAGATCACTCATACTTATGATTGCGATGCTTCCCTCTGAGATATGAATATTTCTTCTATGCGTTGCTAACCATGATTACAAACAGTATTCATGGATTCAGTGACTCAACAGATGTATAACTTAAGCATGACTTCTTCAAACTTGTAGCCTACTACTTTGGTTATAAAGTTGTCATAGCCCTACCAGACCATAGAGTTGCTCTCCCATTCGAGAGAGAGAAGACTGGTGGCATTTTAACCAGAGGGTCACTATGCCTCAGGTGAGGGAGAGGTTCAGAAGGAGAGTCCTACACGGTAACCTCATTGGAGTGGGAATTGAACCCATATTATTAGCAACACTATGCATTGTAAACCAGCCATCCAGCCAACTGAGCTAAATCAACCCTGCTTTTCTGAAAGGAGATATGAAAGTTTTTCAACTTGGCTCTCAGCAGGACAAATGCAAGAAAAGCAACACTGGCAAGGAAACAAGAATTTATACAACATGAGAAAAGGTGCTAACTGGTTGGGCTTTGTTTGGGAAAGAATTAAATCTGCGACAACTCCATGTCAAAACTTCATGTTACACCATTTTGGTTACACATTCCAGCACATTGTTGGCTTGAAGAAAATCCATCATTACTCGGGGTTGGAGGGCCACCAATGCCGCTACGACTCTTATGGCTTATGAATCTTTCGTGGGGCTCAGGAACCCGAATGTGGAACAAGGTGCCACTGTGGTCATGGCTGCTCCAGCCTTACTGAAATTGAATAAAAGCACACTAACACTACAGTATCACTCCCTGTATTTGCACATCTACTGAATGCTATCATTCCAAATTCACATTCATTACTTACCTCAGCCTCCATCAGTGTTCATTAACAGGAGAAGTAAGAAAGATAAACAACACATGAATAAAAAAGATGCTCTAGACCCTGTAAGAAGCTGTAATGATTTATTCCACCTACAAAACAATTTACCTCCCCTTGGGCCCTGTATGACGTCTTTCACTAACTGGGTCTATTTCAACCTTTAATGCATTGTAACAGCATGTTAGTGACCTCTATTTGTGAATACAGAATTAAAACTTGAACAGAAAGGGGATACTTCTAATAATGAAGAGGCACCCTTAAGAAAAATCACAAAATATAATTTATTTTATCTAAATATGCTTTGCCATTCAGCCCATCTACACCTCTTAAAACTGCAGATGGCTATCCATTATTCAAATAACTGGCAAATCTCCTCTATTACTGCTAAACTGAAACCACAAAGGAATGATACACACCTTATTTTTGCTGAAAATGTTTTTCCGTTTGAAGGAAAATAGGACAACATCACGGAAGTCAGCCGCATGTTTCACATGTATATCTTCTGCACGATATTGCAGGACCCGGGATGTTTTATTAATGATCCAGTACGGGCTATAAATAGACAAAACCAGACGGCCACTAATTTTGCGAACGTGGACCAACAAATCAATGCTCATGCGATCTTTACTGTCAGCAGTGAAGCATATTGGAAACATTTCAGCCAGTCCATCTTCAATTTTAACATGGCCACTCCAGTTCCTGCCTTGATATTTAACCAGGACAAGTTCCATTATTTCACCCTTGATTCTGGATTGGAGTACATCTGCTGAGGATCCTTCTGCCAGTTCATTAATTTCAGCTGTTGCCTGGATAAAACAGACAATTTATTTCAAGAGCAAAACTTTCAAAAGTAACGCATGGAAGAAATATTCATACCTCAGAGGGAAGCATCGCAATCATAAGTATGAGCGATCTGATGAAAGGTTGGAAAATGCAATGAGCGGGAACCTCAGTGATGTGTAAATGACATGATGGTTCACGTTACTTTTGGAAGAAAATTTGAGAGCTAATATTAACTAAATAATACAAGTTTTAATGGAACCCAGGAATAGAGATCTCCACAGACAGTTGCTTGTGGAAGATCGGGGCCGTTTGCGGTGTTTCTTTTATGTGGAACGGTCCACCTTCCGTTGCCACACCGGCACCACAGCCCCACCTGTTCCTCCACTATACCGATGACTGTATCGGCGCTACCTCATGCTCCAACGAGGAGGGTGAACAGTTCATCAACTTCACTAACACCTTCCACCCCAACCTCAAATTCACTTGGACCATCTCAGACACCTCCCTCCCATTCCTGGACCGCTCCATCTCCATTTCCGGCAGACTAACCACGGACACCTACTACAAGCTGACCGACTCCAACAGCTACTTAGACTACACCTCCTCCTACCCTACCTCCTGTAAAAATGCCATCTCTTATTCCCAATTCCTCCGCCACCGCAGCATCAGTTCCCAGGATGACCAATTTCACCTTACAAAATCTTTGATGGCCTCCTCTTCAATGAGCACAATTTCCCATCCCACGGGGTCGATGATGCCTTTCAGTGCATCTCCTCCACTTCCTGTACCTCCGCCCTCGAACTCCACCCATCCCAATGCAACAAGGACAGAACACTCTGGGCTTCACCTTCCATCTCACCAACTTCGGTTTATATCACATCATCCTCCACCACAAAACAAACCCCACCACCAGAGATACATTTCCCTCCCCACCGCTATCAGTGCTCTGGAGAGACCATTCCCTCTGCGACTCCCTCACGTCCCCAACTTGCCCACACTCCATTCCTGGCACCTTCCCCTGCCACTGCAGGAAGTGCAAAACCTGTACCCACACCACCTCAGTCCAAGGCTCCAAAGGATCCTTCCACATCCATCAGAAATTTACCTATACCTCCACCAATGTCAATTACTTCATCCATTGTATCAGGTGTGGTCTCCTCTACATTAGGGAGATAAACGTTCTGCAAGTAGGTGTCTTAAGAGAATATCTCTGGGACACCCGCACCAACCAACCCCACCGCCCCGTGGCTGAACACTTCAACTCCCCCTCCCACTATCAAGGACATGCAGGTCCTGGACCTCCTCCATCGCCGAACCCTTACCACCCGACACCTGGAGGAAGAACTCCTCATATTCGCCTTCGGACCCTGCAACCACATGGGATAAATGTGGATTTCACCAGTTTCCTCACTTCCCCTCCCCTCCACATTATCCTAGTTGCAAGTGTCCAACTCGGCACCACCCTCTTGACCTGCCCATTACCTTTCCCATCTATCTGCTCCACCCTCCTCTCCAAACTATTACCTGCTCCCTCACCTTCATCTACCTATCGCATTCTCAGCTCCTTTCCCCCTAGGCCCAGCCACCACCACCACCACCATTTATCGCTCAGCCTGCCCGGCCCACAAGTCTCATTCCTGATGAAAGACTTATGCCCGAAACATCAATTCTCCTGCTCCTCGGATGCTGTCTGACCTGCTGTGCACCCCAGCACCACACTCTTGACTCAGGTCTCCACAAGTGACTTAGAAGGCCAACATATGCAAATTCTTCTAGATGGCAGGCCAGGTTAATAAGATGGCTAAAAGACTTCACACAGGATCCTGAGCTTTATAAACAGAATTAGTATTGGGTTTATTGTCACATTACTCAAATGATTACAGTGAACAGTTCACAAGTCGCCACTTACAGTGTCATCTTAGGTACAAAGTTACCTAGGTACAGATTCTTCGGGAAAAAGTTTAGAAAAATAAAGAATTAAAAAGTACAGCAATACAGATTATAGGAATAGATTAGAAAAACAAAAAGTTCAGAATAACAGTCCTTCCAACCCAGTACACGCTGGCACCTCGCCTCCATTCCAGGCTAGGCCTTGACTCCAGACCAGGAGGCCATTCTGGAATCATCTCAATGCTGGAAAGTCCACACTGAGGCCATACCAAGCCACACTGAGGCTGAGAGCTCGAGTGCGCACTGCATCCAAGAGTCTGAGTCGGCATTGAGGCAGGGAGTTCAGGACAGAACCGAGGAGAAAGAGGAAAAGAAAAGTACAAAAGAGAAAATGAAAAGGAAAAAAAGCAACAAAACAGATGGACAGGACAAGTTCCAGCTGAGGAGTCCTATTCCGCCATCTTGGAAGTAAACAAGCAGGAAGAACAAAAAATAGGAAGCTCTGTTTCACTTTCATGAATCACTGCTTAAATCTCAGCAAAAGGGCCATGACCAATTATGGGCATCATACTTCAGGAAGGATGGCAGTATCTTAGAGGGGCTGCAGGGGAAATTTACTGGAATAATCCCAAGCATAATTAATATTAGTTACTACACAGATGGGAATCTGGATTTCTTTCCCACAAAACACGAACTGTTAAATGGAGATAGAAATGCATAAAATTCTGAAGGGTTTTGATAGATAGGAAAAAACTTTATGTTAGCAAGGATGCAAGGTTGGAAGTTCACCTCAAGGTTAAACATAACAATGGTTACTAGCAGTCTGGTTCAGCGTCAGACAGTTATCACAGAAAGGTTGAGGAGATGGCTAATCAGCAGGGTCACGACGAGTGAAAACAATGCATTCAGTGTTCTCAATATTTAATTGGAAGAAAGATCTTTCATCGAGCACTGGATAGTGGAAAAGCAGTCTGAATTTAAACAGAATAGCAGACAACTCACCATCGTGGGTTGTGCAAAGGAATATGTGGCAGATAAGTGGCTTGAAGAAGAGAGAGTACGTAGTAACAGAGTTAAGAATTCTGATGTCAAGATGAAGGATGGGAAATCATAACAGGAAAAGGTGGCAGCAAATTGTGTAGAGCCATGTATCGGCAAAAGAATTCCTAAAGTTGGTCAGAAAGACAAAAAAGGCAAGTCTCAAGTTGACAGAGATAGCAAACAATTTTACTGGTGGTAGGACTGAGAATGGTGAGAAGGTTTTGGAGTCAGGAGATTGAAGATACAATCTTGGCCATGGACTCAAATATTAAATTTGGACTATGACAGGCCACTCCGGCTGCACACCATCAGGATGAACTTGACTGGCATCATCAAAAATGGTGGGAACAGGGGTCTATAGCACAACACATCTAACATTGTCTCAATAAGGTGGTTTAGTTCTTGACAATATGAACATGTAAATGAGCTGGCACTTGTATGATTCAAGATTGGGTAAACCAAGCAACAATTGTAGAATCAAGGATGTAGTACAAAGATAAATTTCATTACTAATCAGAGATATGTGAAAACTGACTCTGCACTTAATTTGATGATCTTCAATAACCCCTATAATAGCATCAGAGAAACGGAGGGGCTCCTAAAAGAAACTTGGACATGCCAGAAAAGAAATCTTAGCACATGTGCTAAATGGCTTTGAGACTGGTAGGAGTGTTACAGTAAAAAGTAGTACATGGAGTGGGACTACATGCGAGGCAATCAATGTGTGTTTGTTGACTCCGCCAAAAAACCAGAGGATTTGAGGGTCACTATGCATCACAATCCATATTCTCACCAAATGTGAAAGACTTTTTAACTAGGTCATCATTAGTGCTGTGACTAAGACAAATTGGGAATGAAAAATATGGAGCTATCACTGGAGCATTTGGGACTTGAACACAGACCTCTTCTCAACAGTATATCCCAGATAATTACAGAACAAGGTGAGTTGAGGATGAGGAAGGTAAACATTTTAAGAAGAATAGGTTGAGTACAGCAGCTTAGAAAGTAGTATTCAAGACAGATAGAGAGTAGTAATTTTGGGTCAAATAGTATAGTGATTAGAAGCCACATTAGGGGTGTTTCAATACAGCACAACATTAGTTCCAAGTTAAAACATCCACCATTTTATTCAATGTGCTCTGTTGCATAGTGTTATGATTATGAGAGGTGGTATTAAACACGTAAAACAAAACTAAATCAAATTTGAAGTCATTAATTTGTTTTTAAAAATGACATTTACTGTTAAGCTACAACTTTAACTTAAAAAATAGCTAAAATGGATTGTACTTCCAATTCAAAACAACCCAAATTCGAGAAGCGTAAAGATACTTCACTGCAAACACCCACTCTAAATGAACTGAACTCACCTCCAACATGTAACGCAAACTATATGGCAGAAGATTTCTGATTGTAACTGTTGGGTAGAGGTGAATAATATAGGCTGGATCCCACTCATCTTCACCATGGTTACTAATAAAGTTCAGTTCATCTGGAATAGCAACAGCATTAACTATAAGAGGAAGGAAACTCATCTCAGTGGAAGGGCATTGCAATGTGCATCGGATCTCAGTGCTTCTGTGAAGCTCCTCCTTCCATGTAATATATGTTGTTGACATTTTGAATTGGTCCTCCAGTCTACCCGATGGCTTCAGAAACAATTGCCCCCTTCAAAAAAGAAAGTAATATATTAGCGCTTTGTATAGCTCTTACCTTATTGATATTCAGAATCAACCTGTTCAGATATGCTGTGGAGCTACCACCGCAGCATCTGGGTCTTGAACGCAGACCTCTTGTTTCAGAAGTGCAACACTACCACTGCACCACAAGAACCATTTTTGTTTTAAATCAACCTGTTCAGATGTCTTCCAGAGCAGGCAGGACTTGAACCTACAGCTCTGGACCAGGAGTAAAGGTAGTATCACTACACAAAGAGTTCATCGACTGGGAAGATTCAGATATTTGTAAATCAACCTGTTCAGGCTTGTTTTGACTTACCACAGGAGGAGGGACTTGAACTCAGAAGTATGGACTGCATCATAATGGCCCACTCTAACTTATCATACACTTAATGCCAAAGTATAATGAAGCTTCTCTTCAACATAAAATTGTTCTTCTTTGGAGTTGCCTGAAGCCAAATGTGTTTATAATATTAAACAGCTATGGTTGAATGGTGTTCAACCTTGCTTCTCTTCTCTCAACCATCATTCCAGTCCTTAGTTCTATTTGTAAACTTTGAAGATAGAAGGTAATTTTGCTTTGTTGAAAACCTACATCTTTAAATGGAAGCATTGGACATACAAAGTTGCTAATTTGTAGTCCTATATTGCTTGGCTGTTTACTAACAATGTGACTGACACCCAGATACATGGTCCAGACTGCCTTTCTCAAATCTGAAGTTTGAAAATCAGTAGAAGTCTTAGCACCGATGAAAGGATTTGAAAAGATGTTTGGATATTAATGCCCACTGCATATTTTTGAGGGTTGCATGAAAAATTAACTGATGCTTTTTTTTTAAATTCACTGGATATAAATGTACAATGTGAATCACAGCTGCATAAATAAACTTGTAAGTAAATAAATTATTACATTCTCAGTACAAACAGAAACAAGGATTCCCATTTGCCCCATTCCAAAAAGGAGATTCATCTCCTTGATGCATCTTCAAATTAAAAGACAAAATTTATCTTCAAGCTCTTTTCAAAATGCTTTAGTGAAAGAAAATAAAATTTGAATATTTCCATAACTTGACACACTAAGACTACTGCTTGGCAAAAAATAAAACTTTTACTCAGCAATTATACTTCTAAGTTGCAAGGGTGGGCATTTGATTATATATGACATAAGAAACAATATCAAGACTTTCTTTACATGTTGGAGAAAGTGAGGACTGCAGATGCTGGAGATCAGAGCTGAAAAATGTGTTGCTGGAAAAGTGCAGCAGGTCAGGCAGCATCAAAGGAGCAGGAGAATCGACGTTTCGGGCATAAGCCCTTCTTCTCCTGAAACATCGATTCTCCTGCTCTTTGGATGCTGCCTGACCTGCTGCGCTTTTCCAGCAACACATTTTTCTTTACATGTTGTCAATACTGATCATAATTTTTTTTCCAAAAAGCAAGGTGATCTGCAATGTGCATCATACTGGAGGCAGGTAACAATTCAGCAGAGATAGCTGTAGTTACCCCTAGACAGGGTTCTGATGGCTTGAGGAAGATTACTGGGAGATTGGCAGCACAGCCATTGACATCTTGGAGTTTCTGGAATCAACTTTTATTTAAAGAACTGCAAGATGGTGACAAAGATGGCTGCACAGCTTATCAATCATTCAATGTGATGTAGATTTGGGCACCAGCACAATAGCTCAAGTCTGGACAGTCACCTGCTTGTCAGATCAACAATCACTGAAGGTTTGGTCAGGCAGGAAGTGTGGCTAGATAGGGCAGCTTTGTGTTAAGTTGCAAACCCTGACCAATAACAACTCTCAACCTTTGCAGTGATGTGACACTAACTTGTATTCCCACTAACTTGTGTGCAGTCACTGCGTCATGACAATAATCAGAGCTTTCCTAAATACTGCGAGCGTATCCACTCAATGGAAACACCAAAGGGGCTACTTTAAGTAGATTCTGAGGTTTGAGGTAATTGAAGATTGCTGGAGTTTGATAGGAGTGGGTGGAGAGATAGGAAACATGTGGAGTTGGTTGGGAATGGAGAGCAGATTCCATGGAGTTGCTTTCAGATTGACAATTCTGTGATCTGGTTATTCTTAATGCAGATGGAAAGCAAAGTCACTGTCCTGTCATGGCTAAGCACATCTTATCTCCCCATTTCTGACTACATGATCAACATCGGATAACGTTACATTAGATTTCCACCTGTAAGAGTCTAAAGGCACGTGGAATTCTTCCTCAGGATTAGCCATACCAACAGTCTCCAGTGACTGGTCATCCGGAATAAACTTGTAGATGATAAAAGAGACAGAGAAGTGGTTCTTGATCTTTAAACATGGGATAAAAAACAAACAATAATCAGCATTTAAATAACCATACCACCTTGAACACCAAACCATCACACAAGTTTGTAAATCCATTCTTGTCATTCTGTGACCATTCAAATAACATGGTCAGATCAAATTACAATTCAAGTGGCTGTCACCGTTGCTCTAAACCAACTAGTAGTACCAACATTATACTAATCCAGGGATAAACCACTGTTTAGTTTTCATAGTCTCATAGAATAAATGTGGCAGCCACTCAAATTGTGCACGTTCTGTTAATTAGCCAGACTAGGTCATTGTCCACATTGTCATTCTTCCTTCAAGGAATAGATTACTGAGACACCTGCTGAAGGTTGATTTAGTTTTTAACTTTCCTTGCCTGCCAAACATGCAGTTTTTTATAACTATCACCTTTCATGACCATGGAAAGACAAAGTTGGATAGACAAGATACTTTTGCAGATTTTAACCAAAGTGTGAAGCAGATAACTAGACTACTTAAATTGCAGTAGTATAATTTGTCCAAAGGTGAGGAGGGGGGGAACACATCTAACAGAACAATGATTCAATGTCCACGCCCCTTAGTAAATGAGAGGTCTAGCCAAAGAAGAGTGGAGGCTCCCATTTGTCACCCAGTTGTCCTTTTTTGTCACAAAAGAACCCATGATTAAAATAACTACCAAAACAGTTGAATATGGTCAGTGACAGCATTAATATGAACTTAGAAAATGCAACAATAAAAGCACTGGAGAAGTTATTACCTGGAGAGGAGAGCGGATTATAATTCTTTTATCACCTTCCACAACATCTATCTGGGCTACAAGTGACACTGAATGCGTGCTGCCAGATTGGAGGACATTATACAGACGTCGGCCTGGCTTAGCAACAGGAATACTTGCTTCTTCAGTATAATCATACGGCACTGAGAAAAGTAAAATTTACTTTCTTTATTATGAAACTTAATCATGCTACTTTTCAGCAAAACATTATTACATACCTGAGAGAATCAGTTTATTTAAGCAATGCTTTGTTCACTTGGCAAATTTGTGGTATAATACTTTGGAAAATTAATCAACCAATTCAATATAATTTCACTAGTTAAATAAAGATCATTTTATAAACTAGTTAACTGGGATTGGAAGAGTCAGATACCTTGGATATGAATTCATTTTAGTGACAAGATAATTTATAACATCAACATAAAAGTCTACAAATTTCATGTTTTGTTCTGTACAGGAATTGTTCTAGCCACAAGAGTTCCAGACAGGTTCCGATTTGCCTCAGAGGATCACAGTGATTACTTGCAACATGACTTGAGTGGGACATATCCAGGTATTCTCATGTGTGAATACAGAAATAAAGAAAAACAGAAACCCATCTCAAATTCCAAATTACTGCTTACAACAGGGACAAAAATAATTCAGTTGTCCAGATTTAAAAACTAATGGAGTATCGAAAATCAATAGGCAAATCTTTACAAGGGAAAGGAAAAGCAAATGCATTATTCTTGGCCATTTATAAACATATTGTCTTCATCAGGTTATTTCCTTCATAATGCACATCAGGAAATGTTTCTGCTTGTCATGCAAGTATTTGCTCTCATTGTTCAACTTACCTACAGTTAAACTAAAAAGACTACTTTCTTGTCTTTCTAACACAGAAAGCTTTCCTCGATTTCTGGGTTGCACAGCCAAGTAATCAAGTTCCAGTATCTGCCCAATATCCAGATGATGACATTTCTGATCAGGGGGCAAACCAATGGCACAAAGGTTTGCAGAGTGAAGCACATCCAAAGGAATGCCCAGTGCATTTTTTAAGGTATATGGTACTTGGTCCTTCAGTGAATAATCAAACGTTGAAGCAGTTCCTGCTGAAAATGCCTGCGGAGCATACACACAATTCACATGAATATTTGCCACATTCAAAAAAAAAACTAGCATTTCTAAAGGAAACAAAAAAAGGGTCTCTGCACTCAATACTTTAACTCTGTTTCTCTCCTTACAGATGCTCCCAGAGCTTCTCCAGCAATTTCCCCTTCAACTTTGTTTCAGATCATCAACATAGAGTCAAATGTACAGCACGGAAACATACCCTTCGGTCCAACTCGCCCATATAGCCTAAACTAATTTTGTCTCATTTGCCAGCACTTGTCCCATATCCCTCTAAACCCTTCCTGTTCATGTACCCATCCAGATGCCTTTTAAATGTTGTTATAGTACCAGCCTCCATCATTTCCTCTGGCAGTTCATTCCAAACATGCCACACTCTCTCTGTGATAAAGTTGCCCCTTAGGTCCCTTTTAAACTTTTCCCCTCTCACCCTAAACCTATGCTCTCCAGTTCTGGGCTCCCTCACCCCAGAGAAAAGACCTTGTCTATTTATCCTATCCATGCCCCTCATGAATTTATAAACCTTTAAAAAAATCTGTGGTTCTCAAACATGGAACAGTACAGCACAGTACAGGCCCTTCAGCCCACTATGTTGTGTCAAGCATTTATCTTAATCTAAGATCAACCTAACCTACACACCCCTCAATTTACTGCCATTCATTTGCTTGTCCAGCAGTTGCTCAACTGTCTCAATGTCTCTGACTTCACTACCACCGCTGGCAGTACATTCCATACACCTACCACTCCCTGCATAAAGAACCTCCCTCTGACATCTCCCTTGTACCTTCTTCAAATCACCTTAAAATTACGAACCCTCATGACAGACATTCTGTCCTAGGGAAAAGTCTCTGGCTTTGCCTGTTTTATTCTCATTTCTGAAACTGCTTTCATGGCCACACGATATTGCATAATGAAAAGAATGCAGTCACACTTGTAACATAGGAAATATAACAACAAAAGCAACAATAACGTCTAAGTTTATTACTGAATGGCAACAATAATCAAATCACTAAACAGAATTTTTGTTGATTGGGATCAGAATCAATTGCTTGAATGGGCCTTAATTGCTCTTGGAGGTCAGCAGTGAAAAACAAAATGATAGCAAAATGGACCAGTGGGAGCTTCATTCTGCATCTAACCATACCAAGAGTATATTATACTGACTCTGGATGCTCAAAACTAAAAGCTCTGCATGAACTTAATTACCACAAAAAATGGAACAGCCATTGGGCTGGGTCCCAGAGTGATATGGATACTGTGCAGGCAGCCACAATTATATTCTTAGCAAATTCACAGAAAAGTTAAAAGAGAACAATTATAACATTTCATGATGAAATAGCACTGCACATAAAATCCCATTGTAGTTTTTTCAGAAATAATTCACAGGACGTGGGCATTGGTGGTTGAGCCAGCATTTATTTCCCACCCCTAATTGCCCAGAGGGCAGTTAAGAGCCAAACCCTTGCTGCAGGTCTGAAGTCGCATGCAGGTCAGACTGGGTAAGGACAGCAGTTTCCTTCCCTAAAGGACCTTTAAGTGTCAAATGGGCTTTTACGATAACTGAGGACTGCTAGAGATCAGAGTCAAATAGTGTGGTCCTGGAAAAGCACAGCAGGTCAGACAGCATCTGAGGAGCAGGAGAATTGACATTTCAGCCATAAGCCTGCTACTCGAATGCCACCTGACTTGCTGTGATTTTCCAGCACTTTTACGATAACAGACAATGACTTCATGATCATTAGGCTCTTAATTTCAGAGTTATATGGATTTCAAATTCCATTCTTACGGCAGGATTTGAACACAAATCTCCAGAACGTTCTCAATTTCTGGGTAGTCTAGCAATAATATCGCTCAACTATCACTGCCTTGCTAAATGCATTCGGAACAATTATATCAATACATTTCAACTCCTTGCTTAACAAGAATTTATCCATCTACATAAGCAAAATACTGTGGACAGGAAATCTGAAGTGAAACCAAAGTGCCAGAGAAACCTAGCAGGAATGGTAGCATCTCTGGAGACGGAAACAGAGTTAATGTTTCAACTTTAACACAACTCTTATTTCGGACTTAAAAATAATTCTGGCACTAAATTATAACTTTCCTAATGATTTGCTCTGCCCGCAAACCAGCGTTTTGTCCTACATGCACTAGGACACTTAGATATCTCTACATCTCAGAGTTCCGAAATCTCACTTCAGTCTACGTGCTTGGTAGACAACATGCCTCAGATTGAACAGCACCCTCATCAACCAACCTCTTGCACAGCAATTATACAATCAGGAACAACTCTAACCCCATTATCTTGGTTCTTTGATCAGCACAATCTTTACCTGGAACCTCATCATCCCACTAAACAACACTTCAAGCCACTCTCTGCTCTTAGCAATTCATCCAATCAACTCCAGAACATACATACAAATCAGTTCCCAATTTGTTCAAATAAACAGTTGGCCAGACTCGCTGACCTGATTTTACTCTCAGGGGTCAATACCCATTCATCTAAACTGCCAAGTAATTGCTGATAAACTATTCCTTTTCAACACCATTCAAAACACATGACCATCCAAGCATTCACTAACCTCTCTCCCACATCAGTGATCACATAAGTAGCCGCCAATGTGGAATTGAATACCTTCCTTTGAACTGAATAATGTACTGATAAAGTTATAAAACATGCCTCTTTAAAAAAAAAAGGATATTAAAAGTACTGGTATTTTACCTTGGCTAAGACATCAAGAACGCTTAAGCTGCATTTGGACACAGTGATATTCAATATGTCCTTTGAGGAAATAGTAATGGCAGTCTGCGGGTCAAGAATTTGAAAGAAATCATCCCCTGGAACAAGTGCTGTGTCCTGGCCCATGTTGGTTTTCATCTGAATGGAACAAACACAAACACGTAACCAATAGCGCACAATCTCTTTGAAAAAATACTTAGAAATATTCAGCCCAAAGTTTATTCCACTCCACAGATGCATCAATCGACTGTCACAAAAATCCCCCTCCTTGATAAGTAATAACTCAGCTTTGACAAACTCATTAATTTATCTGCTGTACACTAAAATCTGAAGCATCCAAGGTAATTCATTATCAGCTGACATAAATGCCAGAACTTTGAAGGATACGAAGCCAGTCACACACTGGTGTCGACACAGGTTACTGAGGAAAAATGTCATGTCCAGCAGTAGCTTCAGTAAATCTAAGCACTGGTATAAAGCCACAGTTTAAAGCCAAATAAATATTGATAAATGCACATGTAAAGACAGATATTATGAGCACGGATAAGGAAGGTTTCACATTCAGGCCTCACAGGCTGTGAACCTAAAATGGAGCATATTTTAAAAAATTAACACACTTGTCTATCTGATTTCAAGTAGAATGAGAAATCCCAGTTTACATTAAAAAGACCAAAAAGAATGTTTTTAAAAAGTAAAAAGAGAATATTTAGTAACAAGTAAAAAATCTATGAAAACACAAATGCTGTAAGTTTTAGCAGCTTACGTTCAAAACACATTTTGTAAGTGGTATGGCTATTAGGTTCCTCCAATTGCTCTTTCAATATACAATTTTAACAACTCTTCAGTCCTTTTTTCACCCATAGTAAAGGGACCTATAACAAAGTGCTACGCGCTCATTTGGCATTTTAGACAAAAGAAGCTTACTTATTTTAAACTTTTTAATTTTCTTCAGAAGATCCACAAATTTAGTTTACATCTTTTGTATCCTATTTTCAACACTGTGCTAAATGATGCTCATTATACTGTATTTGATGAGATTTCTTAAAATTCATTGCCCATCCCTAGTTGCCCTTGAGAAGGTGGTAGTGAACTGCCTTCTTGAACTGCAGCAGTCTACCTGCTGTGGGTTGACCTATAATGCTCTGAGGTAGGGAACTCCAGGATTTTGACCCAGTGACAGTGAAGGAACAGTGTTATATTTCCAAGTGAGGATGGTGAGTGGCTTGAAGGGTGGTGGCGTTCTTATGTAGCTGCTTCCCTTGTCCTTCCAGATGCAAATGGTCATACATTTGTAAGGCGCTGTCCGAGGATCTTGGGTGAATTTTTGCAGTGCACCTTGTGGATAGTACACACTGCTGTTGCTGTGCGTCAGTGGTGGAAACAGTGAATGTTTGTGGACTTAATCCCTATCGAGCAGGCTCCTTTGTCCTGGGTGGTGTCAAGCTTCTAGAGTGTTGTTGGGACTGCACTCATCCAGGCAGGTGGAGTATTCTATCACTCTCCTGACATATGCCTTGTAGGTGATGGACAGGCTTTGGGGTGTCAGGAGCTGAATTACTTGTCAGAGTCTTCCTAGCCTCTGACCTGCTGTTTATGTGGTGAGTCCAGTGAGTCCAATAACCCCCAGGATGTTGATAGTGGGAGATTCAGCGATGGTACCACCACAATGTCAAAGGATGGTAGTTAGATTAGAATTCTGATGACAATGGTGAAGTGACCTTCTCAAATCCAATTACAATTAAACCTTGTGGAAGTCCTAGAAAATCTATCTCACAACTGGCGCGCAGTGCCTATGCCAGACTTCAGGAGCTTAACTTGGCAATGATAAAGTGCAAAGATATAATCAATTCAAGATCTCATTACCTGAAATGTCAGACTCCACCTTTTCTGGCCTCCAGCAACTTGCTCCAAGAGAGGTTCCCACACTGCACTCATTTCATTATAATAAAGAACCTGAAATCAAGCAGATAAATATTATGAAGTTTCCAATTACTCACTGAACGCAGTTGAGCTTAGAGGAAAAGAAAACTGAGTGAACAAGAGGGTAGAATACAGCAGTTCAAAGGAATTGCAAATATAACCTCAGGACACCTCAACACACGTTATTGCTAATTTAGCTGCTCTGATGAATTACTGCTTTTACAATACAGGAAATGTCACTGATAGTTGAGTGAAGCAAGGGAAGAGGAAACATATACCAGTCTCAATTGAGAATGAGGGGTGGAATGCAGGACTCTCAGACATTTTAAAAATAGGTCACAGCAAGACGAGAGCTTGTGTTGAGAGGGGAGCGATTTTAGAACTAATGCAATCAAAGATGGATAGCCAGTGGATTGGTGATGTCATGTTAATGACATTGGTCTAATAATAAATCACTCGGCAAAAATTGACTAACTCAGTGGGTAAATTTATATAAAACAATATACTATGAGTTACGATAGCAAATCAGCTAATTTCTGCATTCGTAGCTTGTGGACTACAGAAGGCAAACTACCAGCAGTCATAATATTGTACAAATGCAACATATGGCATTCGCACAAAAAACACTCAAAAGTACAAATACAAATCCCTCCCCCGTCCAAAAATTTAATGGCTTATAATAACAAGTGAGCTGATGAGTTTCTAACAACATATAGGTAACTTGCTTATACAGTAGTCCCCAGAAAATGCCAATATCAGGTATGCCTTTTCTGCCATTTCACTTGCAAAACATATTGAACTTTTGGATACATTCCAAGACCTACTCTGGATGTCCAAAACCATGGATAGTAGTGAACCCATTTATTTAAATGGGAAATTTACCTCCCTCGCAGCCCCCGGTTCTTGGTTCTGGAATGCCCCATGTAATATTTTTGGGCCGCGGGAAACTGAAACCGCGGAAGCCGATTCCACGATATGGCAGCTGCCCTGTACATCCAGATCTCATGATGGTGACTCTGTCTGGAGATGCTACTGATTTCCTAAGTCATCAGTGATATTTCTATCTGAAGTAACTCCAGAGAGTCACCAGTCACCGTGTCACACTTAATTTATATGTGAAAAGTCCTTGAAACTGGTCTAATCTCACTCAGAGCCAGCTCTCAGTGAACAGGATGCCTGACACTCCTATTCTTCTGTCAGTCAAGGGTCCCTGACTGGACCAGATTAACAGCCACAACCAGGGAACTCATATTCTATAATGTCCACCTGGCTGACCTCATTAGAATCACTACACTATTCATTCCTGTTTCTGTCAAGTTTTCCTTTCGTGGATCGTAGTTACTGTTCCAGAGTTGTTCCGATAAACCACAGCCAAGTTTTGTTCCAACATTAGCAAGTGACCAGTTCAATTCCACAAGCAGCTTTCAGTAGTTCAATCTTTTTGGCATTTATTGTTTTGTCCTTTAATGAGCTTCCAGTTCATTAAAGGGGTCAGTGTCAGGACCACAACTATTCACGTTACACACTCACAATCTGGATGAACGAACTGAGGGCATTGTTGCTAAGTATGCAGATGACACAAAGATAGGTGGGGGCCAGGTAATGTTGAGGAATTGAGGCGGCTGCAGAAGGACTTGGAGAGTCTAGGAGAGTGGGCAAAGAAATGGCAGATGGAATTCAATGTGGGAAAGTGAGAGGTCATGCACTTTGGTTGGAAGAATTCAGGCGGAGACCAACTGGGGAAATCTTTGGAAATTTTAAGCACAAAGGGACTCAGGAGTTCTTATTCAAGATTCTCTTAAGATAAACATGCAGTTCAGTTGGCAGTTAAGAAAGCAAATGCAATGTTTTCGAGAGGGCGAGAATACAAGGACTTGGATGTCCTGCTGAGGCTGTGTTAAGACCTTGGTCAGACTATTTTTGTAATATTACGAGCAGTTTTGGGCCCCTTATTTAAGGATAGATGCGCTGCTTTTGGTGGGAATCCAGAGGAGGTTTACAAGACTGATTCCTGGACTGAAATGCTTATAATATGAGGAGTGGCTGAGGATTCTGGATCTGTACTCAATGCAGTGTAGAAGGACGAGGGGGATCTCACTGACACTTAGAGAATACTAAGAGGCCTGGATAGAGTGGACGTGTAGGAGATATTTACACTGAGAAACTAGGACCAAATGGCACAGCCTCAGAGTGAAGGGTTGACCCTTTAGAACTCATGGCCACAGAAGCAGTAAAGGCTAAGTCATTGAATATATTTATTTAACAGAGATAGATTGATTCCCTTACTAAGTAAGAACCCAAGGTTACAAGAAGGCGGCAAGAGAATACCAAATGACAGAGCAGATTCAATGGACTGAATGGCCTAAATTTGCTCCTATATCTTACGGTTTGTGGGCACATGGTCTACAGGATTTGCAGGGGTAATATACTGGCAGTGCCTTTGTGCCACTCTTAGCCAATAAGGAGTGTTATCAATTTTCTAAAGACAAATAATTTGAATTTTTGTGATCACTTAGAATTGTTTGATACCACCCACTAAACTGATAGCGTGAAACCAGTGTTCACCGTGTACATCAGATTCTGGGTTCTCAATGACTTCAGTATTTGCTTCCAGCAAGACACCAGATGATCTTCACTGTAGTTTAAAAGAACTTAGTGTATGCAAGGTCTACTGCTCTTTGTAGCTGCATGTGTCTTTGGTCTAGTACACCGTCTCCACCAATGGCCTTTCTGCCATTTTACTTGCAAACATATTGAACGTTTGGACAAGACTTTTGTTTAAAAAAAACAAAGACTGACTGATTATCTAACTTTTAAGCATGAACAAACACACTGGTGAAAGTTTCCCTGTGTGAAGCCCTGGAATGTCACATCATTAGGGTGTTAAGGAAGGTTCAGAGGGTGAGACATCAAAGGCAAACTAATTATCTCCTCAGGTTACATTCCAGACTGGGGACACGAGTCCAAAGACACATTTTGTTTACCATCCCAGGAATATACAAACAGCAATTAAAAGCCAACTACAACCCCTAAATTGTGTGTTCGTGGACAAGTGTGCGGTGAAGCTCGAGGACAGGTTTTAAACACCTCTGTACTGTACGTGAAAAGGGTGTGTCTTACTCTGAGCCAGCCACCATGAAATCAGAGAGAAAAAAAGAACTTCAGCTGATCTGCAATGTCAAACATCTCAAAATGAACTGCTTCCCTACCAGCATCAGTGCTACTCTTCTTCTAAAACAAGGATAACACAAGGAGTGCAAAGCACTTTGCGATGTACCAAAGTTTGAACGATAGTAATCAAATGCACTTCTTTTATTCTAATTTAAATCAATATGTACACTGCAGTGCTAACTATTACATTGATACTACCCTTAGAAAAAAGGCAATATAAACAGTTCAGCTTACTTTAGTCACCAAGACATTATGTATCTTATCAAAGCACAGAATAGCAGAAAATACCTCAAGGGTCATATCTGAATTCACACTGACGAACGATGTCCAATTTTCAACTCTTCCGGAAAATGTTGACTCAGTCAGAAGTAAAGGAATTGTGCAGTGACCATGCCCACATTCAAGAGTGACTTGAATTAATGAAATGTCTATTTGGAAGGACTCCCCTGTCCTCTCCTGCTTTTCCTCTGTGAAAGTCTCTGTTGCTTCACTGGCCATATCTACTCCCAGAAACCAGTAATTACAATTGAAGACATCCTTCACAGCCCAGAGGTCAGTCACCTGGTCATTTACTTGCTGGATTTCCATCTCCTGCACTTTGGGAGTCATGGCAGACATGATTGTCATCACCGTATTTAATATAATTGGGGAAACCTGTAAACAAAAGACAGTCAATTTACAAGACATTGTACAGAACAGTAAGATAACTTATCATTCATTGGTTTAAAGTTCAATTATTGGTGCAAATATCTTTTGTTGGAGAAACAATTGAAAGTTCAGACATATTCTAAATTACAACTGTAACATTAAGCAGCTGAAAACAGCTTGCTTTGTGGAGGATAATAAAGACAGCCGTATGCCCATGGCTCACACCTTTGAATACTAAAATACTAGGACATTGCCTTACCTTTACAATTATCTCTTCTACCTTAAGACTGATATTTTGTGGCCCAAATGAGGGCTCAAAGAAGTCCAAGAACAATGAACATGGTTGCAACACCTGAAAATATATAGTACAACACAACAATTAACAATGAAGATTTTTACCTTGAGTAATTTGTAGAAGGGATAAAATACAGATCTAAGAGTCAATAACATTAAAGAAGCTGATCCTACAAAAGGTGGTATAAGGCAAAAGAGCTACAGGCCTTGTTTTTTCTGGTAATTATATCCTCTGACTGGTATAACATTTGTCAAAGTTTTCTGCACTATACACTATCATCAAACAATAATTTCATGTCCCAGCTTCTCAAGGACAAATGTTTTATCCCATGGTCTTGTATTTAACAGCTAACAATAACTAGATAGGAACAGAAGTTGGGTATCCACTTGTACATATTCACCAAAAGCACCACAGAGTCGGTCAGCAAAGGGTGTTTCTGATTTGTAATGGCATCAATATGAAATGACTATAAGCACAAAGAATAATGGATGCCCAAACCCACAGTTGTATCCATAAAGATGCTGCTCTTACTGTGGTTATATTTGTTCCTCTCTTCTCTCGGAGGAAAGGACAGGCTAGAACCTTTAAGTCACTGACTAGGACAATCATCTTACGGGACTGCTTTTCACAGATGAACGAGAAGTCACAGTGGAACGAAGCAACAAGTGCAGGGGCATCGGCTTTTGAGAGATTTGCCACAAACACAACTTCAGGATTCATCACCAGTACTTTCACAATGATTTTTTGTTTTGGAGTGTCTACCGCTGGAACAAAATAAAACCAAGTTAAGACAGATTGCAAATGCTAAACCCACAGTATGGTCTCATAAGATTACATTCTTACTTTGTAAATCAAAATATTCTATCCATTTATTTCAACAGGAATCCACAAAAAATCTGAAGAAAAACTAAACGTGCATTTCAAATTGTTATCTAAGTTACAAAATAGTTGGACAGATTTGTTATCATCTAATGTACAGATTTCTAGGTAATCGGGATTGGGGCTTCACGGCGTTATGAATTCTTTGTAACAGGAGCTTATCACAAGAGAACAGTCTGATATTTTGAAGAAAACTTGGTTTGCTATGGGTTATAAGGTCAACAATAAAAACCAAGAAAAACACAAAGCAGATGGGGTACAGTAACACAGTGTCTAGATCAGAGTGGTGCTGGAAAAGCACAGCAGGTCAGGCAGCATCCGAGCAGGAAAATCAACGTTTCGGGCAAAAGCCCTTCATCTATTCCTGATGATCTGAAGACAAGAATCCAAATGCCACCACAGCAAGATTTAAAATTCTGTTAATTAAATATATCTGGAATAAATCAAAGCTCCCATCAGTAAAGACTAAGAAAACAAATGACGTCCACTCATGTCCTTTAGGGAAGGAAATCTGTCATCATTGTCCAAGGTTATATGTGACTCCAGCCCCACAGCAATATGATATTTCTTTCCCTCAATAGGCCTTTGAAATGGACTGACAAGCCATTCTCATATTTCTGAAAGCAGGCCAATATCATCGTCTCAAAAGCAATAAGCTCAGGTCTGATTGGCAATGCCCTTGTCTCTTGAATTAGTAAACTAAAATGTATCAGAGCAAACTCCCTTCTCTCTAATCCATTCAGTTTCTGCACTATCTCTACACAAATTGAATTTGGAAAGTCAAACAGTTCTACAGAATTGAAAAAGACAACCTATACCAATGGTTCAACTAATTTTGGATGGAGGTTTGCTCACTGAGCTGAAAAGTTCATTTCCAGACGTTTCGTTACCTTACTAGGTAACATCTTCAGTGGGCCTCAGACAAAGCAATGCTGAAAATTTCTGCTTTCTATTTATGTTTGAGTTTCATTGGGTTGGTGATGTCATTTCCTGTGGTGAAGTCACTTCCTGTTCCTTTTCTCAGGGGGTGGTAGATGGGGTCTAACCCGATGTTTTTGTTGTGTGTGTTCCGGTTGTAGTGTCATGCTTCTCGGAATTCTCGTGCGTGTCTTTGTTTGGCTTGTCCAAGGACAAGCCAAACAAAATAAACCTTTCAGCTCTGCAAGCAAACCTACATCCAAAACCTCAACCGGAGATACAAATCTTCTCAAAACTCACCAGGTCCAACTAATTATTTGGTATTCAATTTCTTGAAGTGTGAAGCTGTTTAACCAGCTTAAAATGTGTACAGACTATATGGGGACTTCGCAATTGCTTATAGGAATCACTGGCCTGACAACACTCTAACCTAACGAAGATCTGCATTCTTTCCCAAAAAGATTTTAACTTTAATGATGCACTAAATGGGAACACCACTGTAGTGACTGCAATGAGGTCAGCCAGGTGGACCTCAGATTATGAGTTCCCTGATTGGAGCTGTTAATCTGGTCCAATCAGGGAGCCCTCGCTGACAGATATAGGTTCTGTTTACTCAGAGCTGGCTGAGGGGGAGCTGGATCAGTGTCAAAGACTCTCCATGTGTAAATAAAGGGTAACTTCATGACAGGATAAGAGCCTCCAAGGAGTTATTTCAACCACCGCCTGCAAGTTCCTTCCAAGTCACTCACTGTCCTGACTTGAAAGGATATCGCCATTCCTTCATTGTCACTCTGTCAAAATCCTGAAATTCTCTCCATAAGGGCATTGTGGATCAAACTACAGCATGTGGACAGCAACAGTTCAAGATGACAGCTGACCTCTACCTTCTCAAGGGCAAACTAGAGACAGGAAAATGTTGGCCCAGCTAGCAACATCCACATTCCGCGAGTGAATCAAAAATAGTAAAATATGCACGTCTTCAAATTTTTGTTTTTACAAACATGACTAATTCGTGTGCCTCCAGCTAAAGTGAGAAACAACAGTGTTATTGGATCAGCCGTTGGAAAATGAGCATTGCTTGGATCCCAAGATCCAATACAAAAGGGCATCAAATAAAATGCCTGAGAAAACATCTATTGGACATTTATTTTGAATAGAACATTTACAGATTAGTATAGTCAGACATTTACAGCAAACAACAGACTTGTATTCTCAATGCTTGCTCATATTAGGAAAGCAGGCCAAAGCTGTAAATTTCACAGATGTGAAAGCTTCATGATCTAGTTCCTGTCATCAGCCATTTTTTGCCAAGGGCTGTCCACCCCCACAAGGCAGAAAGCCAATTAGGCTAATTTAGAGATTTTAAGAGACAGTGGATATTGGAATCCAAATGGAAATTTTCATTTAGATTCCAAATTCCTAACTTAGGGAGGCAGTTCAACATCCTTAAGGGAAGTAATTAGTGGAAAGCTAGGAAATCATCATTTCACCAAGCTGCTTTTTCTATTTTCTAATTCAATTTTTAAAAGTTTCAGTAAGGGCCACTTTCTTGTTGAGGCTTACTCTCAGTTAATCACCAGCCATTGAGTCAGCTGCTCCTGTGAAGCTGGAAGGTACATGATCAGCCAACCGGCCTCAAGAGTCTGCCTGCGGCCCTTAATTGGGTAGGGAACATATTTACTTGCCAATTAACAGCATCCTGGTCAAAATTCCAATCAGTAGACATTACCCATTCCTCCCTTTTCCTCTGGAAGCAGTTTCAGACTGGAAACTATGTTGGTTCCTCTTTGCTATCCCTTACTGCAAATAATTCAGCCTTTTGTGTTATGGTAGCATTGCACCTACATGGAATAGCAGTCATTCACTCATGGGCTATTATGGGATTTTTATATCTGATTAAATTGAAAATATAGGAGAAAGGTGAGGACTGCAGATGCTGAAGATCAGAGCTGAGACTGGTGCTGGAAAAGCACAGCAGGTCAGGCAGAATCTGAGCAGGGGAATCGACGTTTCGGGCAAAAGCCCTTTTGATGAAGGACTCATGTCTGAAATATCGATTCTCCTGCTCCTCCGATGCTGCCTGACCGGCTGTGTTTTTCTAGCACCATACTCTAAATGGAAAATATAGCAGGTACAGACTAATTAGTGCAATCAGCTTCTCAACCAGTTAACCAACTACCAGCATAACCCTCAATTCTCGAATTGCAATTAATTGACCTCTTAAAAACAAAAGCCAGAAGTCCAAGAACATTGTGCAACAACCTGGTACCATGTGATTCTCCAACTGAAGTGAATGATCTATAGTGGCACTACTGTACAGTAGCTAATAACTTTAAAGTTGCACAAGCAAACAAAATGAGACAGAATTCAGTGTATTCTCACATTGTCTTTGGTGTCATGGGCAGTTATGAGAATTGCAGAGTCTTGTAGTATTTTTCTCTGGATTAACATCTTTGTATGAATATAATATTTAATACCTTTGCTATGTGTTAGGACTCCATAAACTATTTTGAAGAAAAATAGCATTAAGTTAGCTTCTGAGATAATATAGAGTCATAGAGAGGTACAGCACGGAAATAAACCCTTCGATCCAACGCATCCATGCCAACCAGATATCCTAACCTAATCTAGTCCCATTTGCCAGTACTTGGCCCATATCCCTCTCAACCCTTTCTATTCATATACCCATCCAGATGCCTTTTAAATGCTGTAATTGTAACAGCTCCCACTACTTCCTCTGGCAGCTCATTCCATACACGCACCACCCTCTGCGTGAAAAAGTTGCCCCTTAGGTCCCTTTTATAAATTTCCACTGTCACCCTAAACCTATGCCTTCTAGTTCTGGACACTCCTATCCCAGGGTAATGACCTTGTCTATTTACCCTATCCATGACTCTCATGATTTTATAAACCTCTATAAGGTCACTCTCAGCTGACCAATGTGCCACTTTGAAGTTGAGCAACAATGTTTGAAAGAAATACCAAGATATAGTAATTATTTTGTACAGTATTTAGGATGTGCACATAAGCTATACCAACCACCAATGGGAGAAGCCTTTCCAGTTTGTTTTGAATATAACTGGACAGATTTGTCAGCTGATTTTTCAGGCATAGCTTTGATGAAGAAATCTGCCACATTCAGCAAGAACTCCACACTGGCGCAAAGATACAAATGTTCCAGCACAGTCGTGATTGATATCTCATCCTCCATCTGGTTGTACCGCAACTCAATCATGACGTTTTCCTGAGCATCTTGTTTCTTTTCAATCATTCTGCAGTGAAAGGAAACATTCTGATCATTTAAAAACATGATTCATGCAGTAAAATAATTAATGAAGTAGATGTTGGATAATTTAAAAATGAGAAGAATAAAGAGGAGGAAGGAAACAGATACATTTAAATGATTTTCAAAGGGGAGTAAAGTGAGAAAATTCAAAAAGCTACAGAAAAGTAGAACGAGACACATAAAGAGCACTTTCGAGAAGAGTGCAAAGAGAAGGAAAAAACACCATGTGAGCACAAGTAATTTTCAAGTTCAAGTAAATTTGAATGTTTAACGTTTACACCAGTTACAGGAATAAAGCTATTCCATTGCATGATTCCTATGGTATATTAACAATGCTCCTTGCAAGTGAAGCTAAATTTCCCTCGACCCGAGGTCATTATTATCTGAAAACAAATTGAAAATATTCAGCAATAATAATAATAATGGCAGCAGAGGAATTAGAGAGCAACATAACTCATTCTAACCTCTGTGTAACTTTTTCAACTCCATCTCTTAGATCATCCAGTGTACATGTGGTGAGGTTCATGTCAAAAACCAGCGAACCATCCGTGAACATCATCCCTGAAGCTGTGGTGAGATGTAACCTGAACTCCCCGAGACATGAACCTTCCGGACGCTGCAGCTGGTCAGTAGACTGCAATATGCAAAGTTCAAAAAAACATTCTACAAGCATGTTTGGAATAGCGTTCTGAATAAAATAATCTACATGGATTGAAATGTTTAAGCGATCAAAATGCGGATGCTGGAAATCTGAAATTAGCATAAAATATATGGAGAGATTCAACTCGTCAGGCAGTATCTATGGAAACATTTCACATGGATGACCTTTCAGAGGTGCAAGAGCTTTTTGGCTTCATTTTGGGAACATCATCACCAAGTTGTGCAAGGAGTGCTTACATGCAGGAACACAACTTTGCTGCCAGCAGACATCACCAGCCCGCACATACACTGCTGTCATTTTAACACCTGGATGAGGAGGGACATCACTGTTTGGGAACAGGCATAGCATCAGTCTACAGATTCCCAACTTTGGGAAGGGCCCCTCCCAGTGAAACGTAGGAACTAGAGGGGGCCAAATGATGATGGATTTGGAGTGAACATAATAGGGAAGTGGCATCCCCGAAGTCCTACTCTGCAAACACCGCAGGTGAGGGGAACTCTGTTCTGTCACCTCCATCCTGTACATTCTTAACTTGATGACATGGATGATATTTGTGCAGAGATCATTTTGGTGGGTTGGATAATAACTCCAGAAGTTTTAAGCCTGAAATTGGAAAGGGGTAAAATTAACAAACAAGAGGATCGGTAATAGGGTGGGTGCCAAGAGGAATGAAATAACACATGCAACATCCATAAAGACTGGGGATTAATATAAAAGTGCACTGAACCAAGATAGCAGCAGAAGTGACAATTGAAAGTCATTCAATTCAATTCAATAGAACTCAGAAAGCTGCAGAATGGTGAAAAAATGGCCTTGTTCCTCCAGTTTGACTGAAGAGTCACTTGAGCACTATTCAGCCAAAGACTGAAAGGTCAACATGGAAGCAAGATGGAGAACTGAAAAGTTCAAATTTTTATCTCACTGCAAGGAAATAAAGTATTGCACAAAATAACATAATATGCAATGAGGGAAAGTGGAATAATAAAGGAAAATAAAGCAATTAGTTTTCTTATATCCTTAGATGATCAAGGTTAACTCTCAAATACGTGCATTTTTTAGCACCTTCCCAAAGCACAGGATGTCCAAGAGTGCTTTATAGCCAACTAAATGGCTTTGAAATGCAATCACTGTTCTAAAGGCAGAAAGCAGAACAGCCAATTTCATACACCAGATCATCTGCTCCAAGTGAGTCTGAGAGGTTTTCAGCCTTTCATTGAACTAATTCCCAGTTCTGATGAAAGGTCTTGGATTGGAAATGCTAACCTGGTTCTTCACCACAGAAGCATCTTGTCCACTTAGCATTTGACTTTTTTCTTTTTATGTCAGAATTTCAGCAACATTTTGCTTTTGAAGCTGCTTCATGGGTTGCTTGAAAACTAAATATTAGCCAGGGCATGGGAACTCCCCTCTCTGCTGAAAATAGTGCCATAGGATCTCATGCCCACAAGGGGGAAGACTGAGACTCTATTTAACATCTTACTCAAAGGACAGCATTTTCAGATGTGCAGCGATCCCCACTTGTCATACTGAAGTACTGGTCTGATAAGAGAAATCAAAGTATTTGGAATGCTGGAAAGCTGAAATAAAACCATTACGTTTTGGAGAACTTCAGTCTGGCAGCATCAATAGAGAGGCAAAGCTAATGTCAAGTTTAATAATACTCTTCTTTGGAACTGTTCATATGATATTGAATTGGAGAATTGGAGAAATTAATATTGTGCTCAAATTGGTATAAACAGTTGCCCATTCAAATTATAATGCAGTGTACAGATGATAAATTGTTTGAAGTCATTTGCCCGAAGAGTTTTAGAATATTGTTTGTCAACCTCTATATAGCCAAACTGAATGAAATGGTCAAAACAGCGGCTTCTTTTTAGGGTTCTCTACATAGTTTTTCCAAGTGTTTATCATTTCATTTGAATGACACGATTCAGGTGACATTAAATCTCTCAAAAGATCTTTAACCTCTTAGCATTTAATCAAATGTACAAATGTCAATTAAAGATTGCTCATTTGCCTGACTTTGACCAGTAGCTAACGTCAAAGTCTTGTAAAAATGAAACATTATGCTCGCAGTTACAGGCTATGTATTTTCTGCTTTGAGCAATCATTCTAGCCCGCAAATAAACTTGACTTATGACATATAAATGATAACTACATTTATACAGTACTTTTAAAGACAATAAAAGCATCCCAACGGGCTTCACAGGAACACTATATCAGATATGAGCCAAATGGGAGGTATACGTTACCTCAGCTGCGTAATACAGAGAGTCTGCAAGTTGTCAGGAGAGGTTGAGGCCAATAATTAACACAATTAAAATTGGAGATGCACACAGCAGCAGAATCAGAGCAAATGAATTAGTGTTGGAGGAAGGTACAGAAAGATGGTATGATGACATCATGGTGGAATTTGAACACAAAAATGAACATCTAAAATTGCCACATAAAATCCCACACCATGAGAACTACAATATTTTGGAGTGAATAGAATAACACATTGACAATATTTATATTTTATATTTAAAAATCAAAATGATTGTTTGCTGAACAGATTGCAAATGTTAAACTGTAGAGACATGACTCTACTTACGAAAACTTTTTATTTCTTGTAAAGAGTCTAATGTTAACAATCTTATCTAGGCTAGTATTAACCTTTCTGAGTGAGGATGAGGTGAAGATCACCAAGAATAGAGTTTCAACCAAATAAGCTACTTCAAGAAAAAGTAATCGCATTGTAGAGTGACACTTTGTGGAGGATCTCCACTCAGTCATGATCTTACCATTGTTTGCCATTTTAATTCTCCACCTTGTTCTTACACTCACTTTTATTTTTGGCCTGCTGCAGTGTTCCAGTGAAGCTCAATGTGTGCTTGAGAAATAGCATCTCACATTCCTAGAAACTTTAAAACCTTTCAGATTTAAAATTGAGTTAACCAATTTCATACCATGAAATCTACTTCACTTCAATTTTTCATCACTTAGAACTGTTTTATTATTGTGCCTCACTCTGGATCTATGCATTATCATTTACCTTTTGCTCCATAACATCTTAGTTATGTAATCTCTCCTACCTTCTACCGTATGCCAGACCTTTCCTTGTGCACTTTCTTGCATCCCTTCACTTTACACACCAATTACATTTCTACTTCCATACAAATTGGAAGTAGTGTTATAATCAACTTTAGTCATTAACCTGCTCCACAGATACCATCTGATGTGCTATTTCCAGCACTGTTTTTGATTTCCAGCATCTACAATGTTCTTTTAAGTATAACATGATTTCTGATTTTTGCTCATGATTTAGAAAATTCTTGTAGACAGCATTCTTTATTGCTGAAACTTTATTGCTGGAACAGCACAGCAGGTCAGGCAGCATCTAGGGAACAGAAGATTCGACGTTTCGGGCACATGCCCTTCTTCAGAAGCATTCTTTATTGCACAGCTTCAGACAAACATGGACAGATTTTAAAAAGACATAACTATTTTCAAGAAGGGCTTATGCCTGAAAAAGGGCTTATGCCCGAAACGTCGATTCTCCTGTTCCCTGGATGCTGCCTGACCTGCTGCGTTTTTCCAGCAACACATTTCCAGCTCTGATCTCCAGCATCTGCAGACCTCACTTTCTCCCCATAACTATTTTCAACTCTGGATGAAGTAAACATGCAACTTACCTGTTTGAGGCCTTCAGTAGACAGCAGAATCGAAAGTGATTCAAACTTGAAATCAAACTTGAGTGTCTCATAAGGCTCAGGTTTAAGCTTGGATTCGACACGAGTCACATCACCTGCTTTCACCCGTGGAGAGCCTGCAAAATGATGTACGGGATTCAGACACTTACTGAGTCAATGCATTGCGATTAATCATAATGCATGTGACAGCTTGACATCAAACTAAACAACAAACTTGATTGAACTCTGCTATTTTCAGGAGTATTTCTAGCCTATTGCTGCAATCCCAGCCCAATTGTGAATTGGATTGATTTAATCAGCATCACTCTTGTCTGCAAACCAGAAGTTGTTCTGCAAACAAAAAGTCATGGGAGGGGTTTGGTCAGATATGCAGAATGGTGACAAAAAATAACTTAATCCAGAAAGTGTAAGGTGACCCTTTTTGGGTGCATTATAAAGGTAAGGAGTGCATGGTGAATGGCTCTGATTGCTGAGGGTGTTGCCAAGGGGATGCAAAGTTTCATTGCCGACATGAATCCTCTGAATTTGAAACACATGCAATGCATGTGCAAATTCCTTTTATCTTCAGAAACCAAGATCATGAGCAATTATGTGTGCAGTTTCTAGCATGCACACGCAAACAAACAGACGACACTATGCACCAAGGTGATGATTTTACATTGGTTTCCAGTGCAATTTATGCAATAATCTTTAGTTCACCAGCACAGATGAAAAGCCAAGTGTCAGCTTCTCCAAAATGGTCAAGTACCTTCACATTGATTGGCTCCAGAAGCAACAATTTTGTCTCTTATTTTGTCGGAGTCTTTTGGGTCCACTGCAGCATTCTTATCACTTGTTGTCTCGCCGAAGTTTTCCAGCAGGATTTTCAGAAGGATTGTCAAATCATCCTGACTAACTGTAACCTGCAAACAAGACACGACAAAGAAAACCAAGCATCAATGTCATGTTTTTTCAGGAAATTTTCCACTTGATATCAATACTGATTTCTCACCATCGAGGAGCCAAGAGCTGAGAGGGTCAAGAGTAGCTTTGTCATTTCTACCACATACAACCGATACAGTAACCATGAGACAGTGCTCCTCCAGGACCAAGGTGCTATATGGATAACACAAACTACACGATCATACACAGGGCGGCATAAAGTGCATATAAAGTGCAAAACAGCACAATAATTCCTGACACATCAAGACAATAGCCACAATGGTGAACAAATTACAGTGCTATCAAAGAATGAAAATTAATAAAACATTGTTCTAGTAGCAATTCAAAGTCATGCAAAGAATATCAGGTGGAATAGACTCTGACCATACAGTGTTAAGGAGCCTGATGGTTAAGGAATGAAACTGTTGCACAGTCTGGCCATGAGAGACCGAATGCTCCGGTATCATCTGCCAGATGGCAGGAGGCAGAAGAGTTTGAGTGAGGGGTGTGTGGGGTCTTCCACAATGCTCTTAGCCTTTCAGATGCAGCGTGTGGTATAAATATCTGTTAAGCAAGAGACAGAGACCCTGATGATCCTCTCTTGTAGGGTCGAGACATTGCAATTCCCGAACCATGCAGTAATGCAGCAGCTCAGGTTACTCTCAATGAATCGTCTGTAGAATACGGTGAGGATGGGGTATGGGAGGTGGGCTTTTCTCAACCTACACAGGACGTAGAGATGCAGCCGGGCTTTCTTGGCTATGGAGCTGGTGTTGAGGGACCAGCTGAGATCCTCTGCCAGATGGACACCAAGACATTTGGTGCTCTTCACAATCTCCCTGGGGGAGCCGATGTCCAGCGAAGACTGGTCACTCCGTGCCCTCCTGAAGTCAACAACCATCTCTTCCATTTTGTCCACGTTCAGGTAGGTTGTTTGCTGTTGTTGCTCCTCTCTGTATACTGACCAGTCATTCCTGCTAATGAGACCCACTACAGTTGTGTCATCAGCAAACTTCATGATATGATACAAGCCGTGCATCCTTGCACAGCAGGGTGAACATCAGTGGACTGAGCACATAACCTGGCGGAGGGGCCCCATGCTCAGTGTGACAGTGTTGGAGATGCTGTTCCCAATCCGGATGGACTGAGTCAGGAAGTCCAGGACCCAGGTACACAGGGAAGTCTTTCGGCCCAACAGACTCAGTTTTTCAATCAGATGCTGAGGAATGAGAGACTTCATTCTGCATTTAATACTATGAACATTAAGCTGACGTAAATGTTCTTCTGCACCAGGTGAGTGAGGGCCAGATGGACGGTGGTGGAAAAAGCATCACCTGTTGAGCGGTTTAGATGTTACACAAACTGCAGGGTGTTCAGTGAACGGGCACCAGGGTCTTCATATGCCTCAGTAAAACAGACAGGAAAACATGAGCTGACATGTCCCCATCTCTCACTGCTACAACAGCGAGTGTAAATATCTGAAATTCAACAAGGAAGGTCAAATGACCAAGAGCATGAGCAAGTAGTAACATGCCCAAACTCTTTTTGTTAACAACCAATGAATTTCTGCAATGTTATTTAAGGCTCAATGGAAATGTTAATACTACACTTGGACGCGTTATCAACCTAACAAGTTTTCTTTCAAAGGTAAAGACAGGATTTTTAAAAAATAAAATAGAGATTTTACTGGTTAAAGGCAGTGGGAGCCAAGATGCACAAAAGACAATGAGACAAGTGTATAAAAAAAAGAGATTTAGCGAACAGAATTAAGGAGAATCCCAAAGCATTTTATTCTTATGTAAGAAGCAAGCAGGTAATGAGAGAAAGGATTGGTCCACTAAAGGATAACAAAGGAAGGCTGTGTGTCGAATCCGAGTGAATGGGTGAGATTCTGAATGATTACTTTGCATCAGTGTTCACTGAGGAGAGGAACATGATGAATCTTAAGATTAGATATAGAAATTTGATTAGTCTGGATCATGTTGACTTAAGTAGGGAAGATGTGTTGGGTAGGCTAGAGATTATTAAGGTGAACAAATCCCCAGGACCAGATGGGATCTATCCCAGGTTGGAGAAAGTGAGGACTGCAGATGCTGGAGATCAGAGCTGAAAAATGTGTTGCTGGAAAAGCGCAGGTCAGGCAGCATCCAAGGAGCAGGAGAATCGACGTTTTGGGCATAAGCCCTTCTTCAGGAATGAGGATTCCTGAAGAAGGGCTTATGCCCGAAACATCGATTCTCTATCCCAGGTTGCTGAGGGAGGCAAGAGGAAATAGCTGTGGCAGTGACAGATATCTTTGTGGCATCCTTAAATACAGGTGAGGTGCCGGAGGACTAGAGGGTTGCTCGTGTTGTCCCCCTGTACAAGAAGGGGAGTAGGGATATTCCAGGTAACTACAGACCAGTGAGCCTGACATCAGTGGTGGGAAAGTTGCTGGAGATGGTACTGAGGGAAAGGATCTATTTATATTTAGAAAAGAATGGCCTTGTCAGTGATAAGCAACATGGTTTTGTGCGGTGCAGAACGTGCCTTACCAACTTAATAGAGTTCTTCAAAGAAGTGACCAAGTTGATAAATGAAGGAAGGGCTGTTGATGTCATATACATGGACTTTAGGAAGGCGTTTGATAAGGTTCTCCATTGAAGACTAATGGAGAAAGTGAAGTCACATGGTGTGCAGGGTGTTCCAGCTAGGTGGATAAAGAACTGGTTGAGCAACAGGAGACAGGGACGACAGAAAAGTGGCAGATCGTTTTCAATCCAGACAAATGTGAGGTGATGCATTTAGGCAAGACTAATTCTAGAGCGAATTATACAATGAACGAAAGAGCCTTGGGAAAAGTTGATGGGCAGAGAGATCTGGAAGTGCAGGTCCATTGTACCCTGAAGTTGCTGCACAGGTGGATAGAGTGGTCAAGGCGGTTGAGTAGGTTAGCTTTATTTTCATTAGAAAAAAGGAGATTGAGGGGGGAGCTGATTGAGGTTTACAAAATCATGAAGGGTATAGACAGGGTGGAGAGAGACAAACTTTTTCCCAGGGTGAAGGATTCAACAACGAGAGGTCACGCTTAAGGTGAAAAGTTTAAGGGGGATACATGTGGCAAGTACTTCACACAGAAGATGGTGGGCGTTTGGAACATAGAGGCAGGCACGGTAGATTCATTTAAGATGCATCTGGACAAATGCAAGAGTAGGTGGGGAGCAGAGGGATACAGATGCTTAGGAATTGACCGACAGGTTGAGACAGTACATTTGTATAGCCTCAGGCTTGGAGGGCCGAAGGGCCTGTTCCTGGGCTGTAAATTTTCTTTGTTCTTTATTCCAGATCTCTGCAGGGCAAGATTATGGAAGGGTTTGAAGAAAAAGTTGACAATTTTGCATTTAAATGTTTTGAGAGCCAGAACCATTGCACAGAGGGGTCAAAGGTGATGAATTGTTAGAAATTAGAATAACAAGTGCAGAGAGTTCAATGATATGGAGTCTATAGAGAGTGCAAGAAAAGCTAACATTAGGACACTAAATAAGCAAAGCCATGAAGCATGGATAAGGATTACAGTTGCAAAGATGTCAGAACTAAGCAATTTTGCTGACTAAGAATAAGCTTCCTGGGCATCTATTTCTAAATATCTTCCAAACATCTACATGTATTATGTATCAGCCAATCATTTAACAGAAAAATCCTTCACTTGGTTTCAACCTTCTAATCTATTTCTTCAAACTCCTCTGTTGCCTCTCATTTCTGAAAATATCTCTGATTTTTCCTGAAACATGTATGTCACTTGGGCAAATGTGGGTTAATTAACAAATGCATCCATAATGGCAAATCATATTTAAATAACTTGCATGAGAAACCCACGCAGACACAGGGAGAATATGCAAATGCCACACACAGTTGCCCGAAGGTGGAACTGAACCAAACTGGGGTCCCTGGCACTGTGGGGCAGCAGTGCTAACCAATACTGCACAATGTACCAAGATTATTGAAGTGCAATGTATTTGAGTGATACGGTGAAGCATATTGTGAGATACACAGCTTGTGAAACAACTGCACAGTGGTTTCAAATACACAACTGCGACTCATTTTCTTGCCACAAATATCCTCTGACCTGCACTTCCTACTACTAAATTCATTGGGAGCTTTCCACATTTTCACTGATAAATCATTGCTGTAACATCAGGGTGCCATTGTTTGATGTGTTCGAATTACAGGATCATCTCAAATTGAAGATTCCAATCATATCAATAAAGCATTTGACACTGACGAAAGCAAATCTCCATTGTAAAACTGATCAATTCTGGTTTACTGACCCATAAGTTTAAGTACATTTATTTCTGCATTCTATATCACAAACATTTCAAAGTTACTTACACAATTAACTAATACCACAGAAAAAGTCCATTTGACCAATCAAGTTTGTGTTTGCGATTTGTTTTCAAATGTATATGCTAATCTTGTTAACCTCCACATTTTAATGTTTCTCATTTTGAAGTCAACTTCTATTTCCCTGTCAAACAAATTCATCAACTGAGTCAACTTCTGTCATTGGACAATGATTTCTGTATGTTTACTTCTGATTTAAATCCATGCACAAAGACCACAAGTGACATTTCAAGTTGCTCTTCTTTCATCAGCTTCTCTGGTTATGATGAAAGGTCAGCAACTATATCCTCTCACCTTGATACTGTCTGACCTACTCAGCATTTTCAGATTTCCAACACCTGGAACATTTTGTACTGATTTATTGTATGAAAGTCTGGAAGTGCTCAACAATATTAAGTCAGTCACATCTATTTCTCATTCATATGCTGCTCCCTGGCGATAACATCCAAGAACACATCAGGTTCTACACGTATACTGACGACACCTATCCTGCTTCATCGTGACCTCTGCTGGTCTGACATACAGTGCTGAATAATCAGAAATTCCCTCCAACGCTATACTAGAATGTCAAAGCAATCATCTTTGCCCCCAACTACAAACTCAATCACTAGCTAGAAACACTTACCAATTTCCCTGGCAATAAACTGGAAAGGTATCAAAGAGTTCACAACCTTGGTGTATTTTTGACACAGAGATGAGCTCTCTGCTACATAACTCACTCGTCACCAAAACTGCCTACTTCCACCTTTGTAATGACACTGGGGCTTGGATAGTGAGGAGAGAGGAGATAATATGGCAGATGTCGCATCTTGTCTCATTATTTAGGAGTGGGTCATGGGAAGGGGAAGAGATGCTGGGGCTGGCTGAGGAGTAGAACAGATCTTCCAGAGGAAACAACCCTTTGGAATAAAGAAAGGAAAGAATGGGAGATAGATTTCTTGAAGGCATTATGGGAGGTGGATGGAGGGATGAGAGCAAAGAATGGATCTAATCACAGTTTTGTCAATCACAGAAGATGAGAATGTGTGTTTGAGGAAAAGGTAAGACATAGCAAAACCGCTGTCGGAGGCAGCACTGAACATAGAACATTCCAGCGCAGTACAAGCCCTTCGGCCCTCGATGTTGCACTGACCTGTAGAACCAATCTGAAGCCCATCTAACCTACACTATTCCATTCTCATCCATATGGCTATCCAAAGACCATTTAAATGCCCTTAAAGTTGGTGAGTCTACTACTGTTGCAGGCAGTGCATTCCAAGCCCCTACTAATCTGAGTAAAGAAACTACCTCTGTCACCTGTCCTATACCTATCACCCCTCAATTTGAAGCTATGTCCCTTGTGTTAGCCATGTTCTATGTTAAATGCTGCCTACTACACCAGAGTCTTCCCTTATCCTCAAACACAAATTCTCGTCTTCTGTGATTGACAAAACTGTGATTGTGTCCACTCTTTGCTCTCATCCCTCCATCCACCCTGTCAAATGGGATACAGATAGTAAAACAAGAGAATGCAACAGAGGTGTTTGAGGAAACTCTAGTTCATGTAGCTTGTAGAATCAATGCAGACTCATAGCAGATGCCGATCAATAACTTAACAATGGATTTGGAAGTGGATTGTGTGAAAGCATGAGCAATGATTTGGAAAGCTAATGAAATACTTGAGTTCAGAGCACAAAACCACAGTGATACAGGAATCCAAGCGAGGAAGTAAACCCCCACACAGGACTGAAATAAAGGATGTTCTATATATTCCACAAAAAGACCAGCTCAGTTATAAACCTACAGGTTCCACAGTAAGACATTTTATTTGGACAAAGTGAGTGGATTCAGAGAAATTACTCAACTTGAAAACAATTACTCCCATCTCCCCCAAAACGTGTAATGATTAATGACTAACACAGCCTCAGTTCATTAAACAGACTGTCCTCAGGTCATTCTGGTAGGAATTATGGGAATGGTGGGAAGTCCGGCCAGAAAACCAGAAACTCTCAATCATAAGGTGCAGGATCATCAGTTTTCTGGATTTTGGAAAAGGAAGGAGAAGTGAGCTGCTCCTGGTCAGCTCTCGAGGGAAGACCTTCAGAGGGGAATGAGGTTTGTGACAGTCTTTAATACTAATGTTGATGTTTGGCAGAGAGAGACCAGAAGAGGTGCAAAAGAGTTGGATTTGGCTTTTTCTCAGTAAAGGTCATATGCTAAAAGTTGGATAACAATGTTCAAGTCAGACTGGAGAGAATGAAGTGCACCAAATTAAAAAGGAGATAGTTCTAATTATTGTGGTCAGCAGGAAGGTTGAGACAGCTGGTGCCACACCAGTACACCTTAATGAAATGATCCATAAAGATCAAGAGGTCGGAGAGAATGGAGTACTTTGAAACAGAACCCTGAAACCACCACGCAGGGTAAGACTCATTGTCAAAAGAGTGGGCAGAGAGGCAAAAACAGAGAGCTGAGGTGATAGGCTCACAATTCACAGCAGTTGAAATTAAAAGGATAAAACGGAATATATTGCTAAGGACTGATAGTACAACATCAGATACAAAAGGTCAAAGAAGAATGAAAACAAGCCAAGTCGAAGACCATTACATTACCAACTGTTCCACTGTCTTATTCCAGGGCATAGCTGCTGTATGGAATGATGTGATATATTTTCACATTAGCTTATTGACAACTGCTCTTCAACTGAAAGGTGAAGGCATTCACCAAAGAACATCCAAATGTCAGTGTAACACTGCATTAAATGCTACAGCAAATTCATTTTTGTCTTTCATTGAAGCCTTTGCAAAATACTTACATTCATTGCTTTCAGATCTCCATTTATTTCCATGCCAGGGATTTTGTGATACCACGCTACAGCCAGATTTCTTTTTATTGTCAGCAGCATGTTCACTGGCTGCAAAATCAGAAAATCAGGCTGCATTGAATCCTTCTGGAGAATCGTGCTGAAATGAGAAAGGAGCGATTTCAAGAAATTAGAACTGAACTGCTTACAATAAACTCATCGCCAACAGCAAAAGAATGCAAAAAAGTATTAAAGATTAGAACACAAATGTCATGTTCATAAGGCCAAATCCAAACACTCTTTATTACAATGTTTTGCAAAATGGTGGATCTTCAACAACTTCATGAATGGGGTTTAATCAAACTTGAGTGAACCCTTCGAAGATAGTGTAAAAAGCTGTCACCTCCACCTATTTGCTCACTCGCATGTGTTTCATCACGAGGTAGATAACACTTAATGACAGTTGATCAGATCTGGAGCTTCTTTTGATTAGAACTGAACATTATTCAAGCTTGCACAATAGAGGCTTTCAACACTGCCAGAAATCTTAGCAGGAACATATTTTATCAAAGCCATCTTCATAGCTTTGCAGATTCCCTCCAGATTACTTTAAAGTTGGGATTACATACTTATAGACAGAAAGGAACTGAAATATGGAATTACATGTACGTTCTGCATTAAAAAACGGTTAAGGTTTTGAAAGGACTAGAGAATTAGAATGGTTCAAAAGTAATGTGAGCAGTGATCACCTGGTAATTATTGAAAAGACATGTATTTATGAAAAGGAGACAAATGAAGCTTTTAGGAGAGATAAGGGATGTGGTATATGCCTTTACTGGATGGATAAACCTTGTTTGGAAGAGATGGGGATGACGTGCTGAAGGCTGACTAACACCACTCTTCTTGAGTTAATTCCTGTTTTCCAGAACACCTGGGAAAGGCCAGGAAAGACCTCTGACATATGCATTAAACAACATTTGCGACTGAAGCATTTAGAAGGAACTTCACAGGAGGAAAATCTTCAAAATTCTCTCTGTAAAGAACTTTTGGAGACCTGAGAAAATTCCTGACTACCTTAAAACCTGAAAGTGGAACTGTTACTTCCAGTCAAAGAATCAATTCTAATTGACTTTCCATCTGAATTGAAGTCTAAAGATATTCCATCATGAAACAGCAGTCAGTATTTTGATCTCAAATCAGGAGTTGACAGGAAATTCGGGGAACCGTGAGAGGTCATCCCATTATATGATTTCAGTTTGGAATACTGGTCCATGGGGTATCTGTTTTCCCTTTTTGTTCTTTTTTGAAATAAGTCTGCAAAGCTGTAGTCTTGTTTGTGACACTGTTTGCACTTCAATTAAAGGGGATGAAGTTTAATTCTGCAATATAACTGAGCTGTTAACCAGTTTTGTTTCTAATAAAGGAGTTAACTCTTGACTTTATTCAAGATACCAGGTAGAAATCTCTCATTATTACATCTGTGCAGAATAAACGAAACACAATTTGGCCATTTTGGGGATTGCTGTAACTCACAGGGGACAGTGTGCTGTAAATCAAACCCCTCTGCTCCCAGAGTCTTCACAAATGTGAACATTTGACTAAAGCACTGAAGTGTCCAATTCTACCTAACTGCCTAATTTAGATTAAAGGAATGTGCACAACTTTTTTTTTCATAGACAACAACTACTTCTCGCCTTTAACTCTTCTCAACCAATAGCAAGTAGAGCAGATGAATTGCTAATGGATATCTTTATAAAAGATCAAGGACAGCAAAAGGGCAGGATTTCTCATTTACCTAACTTGCATTCCATGCACAAAGACAAACAGACACAAATATTATCAGTGGAGGGGCAAACAATACTGAGAGGAACAGCATTTTTCAGAGCAAAGTGGCATGCATCAGCAAAGTTGATGCAGTAAACCTGTGAGGCTTCTGTCTTGTTTTCATTGCCCTCAACGAGGTCTATGCTAAACTGCAGCCAATCTAGTCACAAGGTTGTTACTACACGGAGCTCCCTTGAACCCACAACATCTAGTGCCAACTGAAATGCTGATCATAAATCTGAACACACCAAACACACTGAACAGACAGTGGTGTTGATTTGTCTAGACATCTCCCCCCCCACACACTGTTTCAATAGACAATTTACATGCAACTCAATGTATTCCAGTAATTTGCTTTTTTATTGAAACTGCAAAAACCTTAGCTATTTGCCTTGGTTTAAGCAGTATCTTTTCAATTTTTAGTCCGCAGTCCAAGTGGCTTTTACATAATTGAATTAAAACATGTATCTGGATAGTTTGACTTGTGGTGTACAGTGGCTTGATTACCAACACATGCTTCAGGCTAACCCTCACCTGTGTCCAGCACATTTCCCATAACTGTCCTCACCCTTTCCCTCCCACAACAACAATGCAGACTCCACCCCCCCGTCCTCACTTTCAACCCCACGAGTCTGTCTCCAAAGACACACATCCCTTCCACTCCCTTGTCAGCCATCCTCAGACACTGTTCCCTCCAGGAAATCATGGTCACTGCTCCTCCAATTCCAATACTTCCCCACATCACCTCCTCATGCAATAGTAGAGATGTGACACTTGCAGATTATCTCCTCCCTCCTCACAATCCATTGCCCCAGGCACATTCTCAATGAAGCAGCGATTTACCTGCACTTCATACAACCTAGTGTACTGGGCTTGCTCTTGACAATTTGGTCTCCAGTACAGTGGAGATATGCAATATAGACTGGGTGACAGTTTTGTCAAACACCTACAATCCATAAAAATGACCCCAAGCTTCCACGTGACTGCCACTGCAACATGTTCCCATGCCAAACTGTAAGTCTCAGTCCTGATGCAGTGCTCTGGGAAAGCTCAATACAAGCTGGAAGTATAACACCTCAACTTGCACTGAGGCACCTCACAACACGGAGGACTCAACAACGAATTTAACAATTTCAGAATGTGAAGATCCTTGTGGAACACCGCCGGTCACAGACCTCCAGTCGTAAAAGCATCCCTCCACAGCTACTCTTTGTGCATATATCTGAGATCTCTCTAAATGTTCACTCTTCAGTTTCCCACTCACTACTGGGGAACTTATAGTATAATCCCATCAAGGTGTTCATCCCCTTCTTATTTGAGTTCCACTCATATAGATTGTAAAAATATGGAATTAAGTCTAATGTTGACAGTTGACAATGGTTTCATGGTCAGGAAAAGCCCACCTGGTTCACTAAGTTCCTAACTGCCATCTTTACCTGACCTGACCTACATGTGTGACTCCAGATCAACAGCAATGCGGTTAACTCTCAATTGCCCTCTGGGCAATTAAGGACAGGCAATGAAAGCTGGCCTAACCAGTGATGCCCACATTCTGATTGAATTTAAAAAAACACCACCAAAGATGAAGTGCTCTCTCCACTGCCAAATCACTCTTAGCTCTAATCAACCCGTTGCACATTGAATACAACAAGAGTGGACATTTGCAATTTTATGAACAAACCGCCAATCATTTAAACAACTTTTACGAAGGGAAGAGTTAACTGAAAATAATCTTCTGCCCTAACTTCACCTGCAGAGTGCCAAATAGGTTAATCATCTCAGTCATTGCGCCAAATGCACCATCCCGAATTATTAACAATGAATTAATCTCTATCACACTAACTGAGATCAAAAGATCATGAAACAACTGAAAACGTCACACAAACAAAAATGGAAATAACTGCTCCATTCTTTTCAAACAACCATCGAAGTAAAGTTGTCATCAAAACCATTTTCTAGACAGGTTGGACAAAAATCTACTGAATTAGTTCTTCTGCTTTTATCATACCGTGAGAGTTTCAGTTGTGTCAGGTGAACCTCCATGATGTCCACCACTGGTGGCAGTGTGCACTCTTCAGCAGAGATCAGAAAAAATTTATTCTGCACAGTAATCAAACCCAAATCTGCCACAATAGCATTCATGGAGATGGAGGACTCAGGGACGATAATAACCGGAGCTTTCAAGTTGATGTCCATTGCCAGTCGGAAACTCTTCTGGGCGAAATCCTTGACGCTGGAAGCTGCTTTTTCTGCAGCCTGGGCTGTTGCTGCACTTAATGCTTCCTTTGCTGCTTGGAAGTTGTCAAAGAAGTTCTATTGACCATAAAACAAACAGTATTAACATTTCTTTTACATAAACCCCACAAAAGAATTCTCCTTATAAAAGATGAAAATCTAAACAACTGGTGGGGAATACAATATGAAGTCTTCTCAAATATGCCTGTTCAAATCAAGCCTTCAGTGTTTCACAATATGGCACTGACTGCTGCTAAGACCTTCAGTCAAACAAGTGAAAACTACTGTCAGCTTGATTTTCAAAGATAAATGACAGTAAAATCATATACAGAGGAAATAAGGCAATTTGTCTTAATTCAGCCGTGTTTTCCATGTGAGATAATTCCCAGGGATTAAAGTTTGGTTTGTAGTACACTTCTTCTACTTACTTCCCTCCCTTCTTGACATCTGGAAGAATAGACTTATTGGGGACAGTCAGCATTGTTTTACGGAGGGGAAGACTTGTCTCACAAACTTCCGTTCTTTGAGAAACTGAAAGATTATTGATGAGGGCAAGGCAGTGGAAGTATTATCTCCATGGACATTCCCAATACATTTGACAAGGTGCCTCATGGTAGGCTGAACCAGAAGATCAAATTGCATGGAATCCATGATGATTGGCAAGTTGAATAGAAAATTAGCTTGGCCATAGAAGACAAAGAATAGCTGTGGAGGGATGCTTTTACGACTGGAGGTCTGTGACCGGTGGTGTTCCACAAGGATCCATGCTGGGACCTTCATGAATGGACTGGGCTGGGGGCAGGCGGGGGACTGTGCTGGATGGGGTTTTGGGGGCGGGCAGGGCAGGTGTTGGACAGGATCGAGGGCGGGGGGGCAGGTGATTGGATGGGATCGGGGCAGTGGTGGCGGTGTTGGGGTCAGGACCTCGCACGCCGTGTGCTGCTGCAGTCTCCTCTGGGACTCGGACCTTTTTAAAGTCTGCTCCCCGTTCAGGAAAGACATTTAATCCATTAACCAAATAATCGATTATCCGAACGAAATAGTCCCCGCCCCTCACTTTCGGATAATCGAGGTTCCCGGTATATATTATAGAGGATAAAAAAGGCAGTGATCTGATTAGTAAGTTTGCAGATGACATGTAAATTGGTGAAGTTGTCATTACTGAGGAAAGATATGAACTGATATCAACAGGATAGAGATCAGATGGGAAGCTGGGCAGAGAAATGACAGATGAAGTTTACCCCGGACAAATTTGAAGTGATGCATTTTGGGAGGTCAATTGTAAGAGGAAAGTGTGCAGCAAATAGCCAGACCTGAAGGAGCACTGATATACAGAGGAATCTCGGGGTCCAAGCCCATAGCTACCTCAAAATGGCCACACAAGTGTAAAACGTGGTAAGGAAAACATACACATGCTTGCCTTTAGATTTTCTTTTAAGATTCCCTACAGTGCGGAAACAGGCCCTTTGGCCCAACAAATCCACATCGACCCTCCGAAGAGTAACCCACCCAAACCCATTCAGATACTCCCTATTAATGCACCTATCACTATGGGCAATTTAGCATGGCCAACTCACCTGACCTGCACATCTTTGGACTGTGGGAGGAAACCGGAGCACCCGGAGGAAACCCACGCAGACACAGGGAGAATGTGCAAACTCCACACAGACAGTTGCCTGAGGCTGGAATCGAACCTGGGTCCCTGGTGCTGCGAGGCAGCAGTGCTAACCACTGAGCCACTGTGCTGCCCCAAAGCTGGGGTGTTGAGTATAAAAGCTGGCAAGTCTTACTACAACAAGACGAGACTTTGATCAGGTTGCATTTGGAGTATTGTGCACTGTTCTGGTTGTCGTACTATAAGAGGACGTGGAGGTTTTGGAGAGGGTACAGAAGAGGTTTACCAGGATATTCCCTTGATTGGAGTGCATTAGTTGCAGGGAGAGGTTGCAACTTGGATTGTTTTTGCTAGAGCATCGAAGGCTGAAGGGCAATCTGACAGAAGTATATAAAATTATGAGATGCATGGATAGGGTGGAGAGTGGGAGTCTCTTTCCCAGGGTGAAAATGTCAAATACTAGTGGCATAGGTTTAAGGTGAGAAAGGGAAAGTTTAAAGGAGATGCGCAAGGCAAGTTTTTGTTTTCAGAAACACAAATGTACTGTCAAGGGAGATAGTAGAAGCAAATGCGATAGTAAGGTCGAAGAGGCAGTTAGACACATGAGCAGATAGGGAACAGAGGGATACAGACCACATGCAGGCAGATGGGCTTAGTTGAGAATCATGGTTGGCACAGATAGTGGGCCGAAGGGCAAGTTCCTGTGTTGTACTGTTCTATGCTCTCTCATCAGCTATGATATTCCAAGATCTGAGGATTACTTCTCAAATGGATTTTTCAAACTATACTGTACTCAATTTTTTTTGTGTAAAGAAACTACTCTTAACTCTCCACCCCCACTGCTCTACTCTTGTGTAAAGTTTAATGGGTAAATTTTCATTATTGATTTTCTCACTAAAATTCTACTTTATGAAAACATTTTTAAGTTAGTAATTTTGAAATGCTCCATTTAATTCTCTTCTCGGCCTTGCAGCCCATTGGAAATATTGCTTATACCTCATCTCTCACCATAATTAGACACTATCATCCACCAAATTCACCTGTAAGATGGGAGGTTGGTCAAGGAAACATCAGAATAGCTGAATTAGGAGATAAAAGTTTAATGTGCAGAATTGACAAGCAGTACAATTATCAACAATTACATGCTTCTAGACACATGTGCAGCTGTCATGTTCTACCTATAACAGATGTCCGAAATCTCTCAATGCACAATTACCTAACCAATGTTTTTGCAGCAGTAACATCCAGGACTATACCTGGCAAAGTATCATTTTAAAAATTAACTGCTGAGTGACATTAAAATTATTTTTTCCAATCTCTCTAATTTACCTTGAACTGGTAAAACATCTGCATTTACAACAAAACCACACCAAAACTTAAACTGAGCCAATGGAGGTACCATTAAGGCAGACGACTAAACACTTCTTCAAGTGAATATATTTCAAGAAAAGTATTAGAGGAGTTAAGAAGATACAAGAGGTCTAATCCATGAGTTTCAGAGTGTAGGGTCCAGACAGCTGTAGTCACTGCTGTCAGTGGTGGGATCAAAGATCTAAGGGATGCACAAAAGGTGAAATCAGGGGAAGAAACAGAATGTACAGGTAAAGGAAGGGCAAGAATGAGCAATCACATGAAAGCATCAGAATCAGGAGCATTAAAACATGAAAATCAAGTCAATGGTACAGCTGGACACCCTCAGTGGGCAGGAAGAACAGAGGTGATCTATGACCTGGACTTGACAGATACAGGCAGCATTTAGGTAACGTCAAGTTGAGCACTTTAGTCAAGAACATATTGGAATAGTTGAATTAGGAGTCAACATAAATTTGTTATGTCGAATTGGCAAGCAATACACTTACCAACAATGACATGAAGAATTTGTGTAAGTAGACCAACTGAATGCAACCCATCTGCAATGTCACCTCTCCATCCACTTTTGACATATCAAAGTAGTCTTTTCCCTCTGTAGCACTGGAACACAAACTCATCTTGAAGCTGAAAACTTCATCACCAATGATTGAAACAATCTAAAAATATACAAATAGAGTTAAGTTACTTTTTCCACTGGTGTGAAATCACTGGAAATCAAGCCCTGCTACTCCTGGAGATGTCGCAAGAGTTTAAGATTGTATAAAAATACTCAAAATTTCCCAAATTACATGTGTTTTTAAAGCCCAGTTTGAGAGAAAATAAATAGACTCCACCTACAGGCAAACAATTACAAACTGATGGCATCTAACTCTACTCATTAAAAACTTTAACCCCCTTGTAAACAGCCCCTCAACATGGACAATACATGGATGCTCTGGGAGGGGGAAAAGACTGCTAACTTAGTTTAATAGTTGCTATTCCCAGAATTCACAGAGATGATTCTTTTGGTTTGTTACGATGTTGCTCCTTGATCTTCCTTCTCCAGCACTTTTGCTCAGGTGGTGTAGGGAAGCTGGTTCACACTAATAAAGTATCTGATTCACTGGTTAAAATGCTACAGCTTACAGCAACTGGTGAGGGAAAAATAAACTGGCTTCTTCAGGTTTAAGAATATTTTTAATGCATAGAAAAGGGACAGGTCCTTCCCTTTTGGAAATGAAATGGTTTCACCCAGAAGCTGTTAACTACATGGAAACCAATCACATAATTGATGGCAGGCAGAAGGCCTGTCATCGATAACTGATTACCATTCCACAGACCAATCAGCTACCTGCCGGCGACTGAATTTCCATTTGTATACATGTCCCCAGCTCCTGTTAGTCTGTAGCTTGACTAACACCCACTATTAGGACAAGCAGCTTTGTAAACAGCACTTATAATGGTTGTCAGATAATTTGCACTTCAGAAGCGCAGTCATCCTTCAACTATCCATTAAACATTCCTTTTCCCTTTTCAATTCATAATCACAAAGACAGAAAAATAAAAAGAAACAAATAGCCTTTACAAAGTTAACAGATTAATTCAAATCTATAATTGCGCAACGAGGAAGGATTCAATAATTTGAGTGTAGCAAATGAGTTTCTAGAGAATTGTGATTAAAATCCAAGTTTAAATCAAGGGGCTTAACTCTCAACAAAGTAATCTCTGCAGGTATGAGGTGATGAAGTGAAAATTGGAAAACCAAATAAAAAGTTATAAAAATAGATAGTGAATGATGAGCATTGAAGATTTATTTCCAAATGTGTAAGTAATACACATTTCTTTGAAGGATTTTTGAAAGCCAAGGGAAAGGTGGTATAAGCTTGGCTAGCAAGTTATGACTGAGTAAATAAAAAGCTAATGATGTTATCAAAAGAGTAAAAAGCATCAAGATGAGAAGGATTTTAGTGTTCTCTAAGAAATAATCAAGATAAAGAGAAATCAACTGGGAATAGAAGATGCAAAAATAGATTGTAAAAGTTTCTGCAGGCATGTAAGAAAGGAGAGGTTAGCAATAAGAACCACTTACAAAGAGGTAAAAAATTAAAATTGGAAATAAATAAATGGAAGATAAATTAAAACGAACACTCATCTTCACAACAAAAAAACTGCAAAACATCTTAGAAATAATGGTTAACAAAGGTTTAGTGAAAATAAGAAAATTAGAGATATTACAACAAGTAAATAGCTGGTATTTGAGAAGTTACTGGTACTTGAGAAGTTATTGGGACTTGAAAAGCAACAAATTCCATAGATTAGAAAGATTTTAAAAGAGATGGCTGCAGAAGTAGTGTATGTATTGGCTTCAACGTTCTAAAATTCTTAGGAATCTAGGTTAGTGTCCATGGAATGGATGCTAGCAGATGCAACCCAGTTATTCAGGTAAGGAAAAGGAGCAAGAACAGAAACTAAGTTAGCCTTGACATCAACAGTGAGGAAAATGCTGAATTATGAAGTACAGGTTTGAGAAGACTTAGACGGCCATAACATAATTAGGCCAAGCCAATATTAATAATCCAACGATTAAAAATTTAAATCACACGAAGACTGCTCGAAAATTAGAACATGGTTGGAAAAAATCCGTAACTTTAAAGCTGTAACAAGCAAAAATTAAAATTAAGCCATTGGATTGCTATAATAACATTAGTGAGCCTATTGGGTTATGATGAAAAGCAGCTTGCCCTCCCTACCCGGCCCTTGTATATACATGTATGAAACTTTACACCAACAGCATGGTGACAGACTCTTAAACGTCTCCTTCAAGTAATGGCATGCTTCCATACTAGAGGGATTCTACAATTCTAACAATGCATATCTTCTTTAAAAGTTAAAAAATCACAACACCACGTTTAGTCCAACAGATTTATTTGGAAGCACTAGCTTTCGGAGCACTGCTTCATCAGGTGGTTGTGGAGTATAAGTTCGCAGTACAATAGCAATTTATCACCTTCTCAAAGCAACCTGGGATCCTCTGGGCTGCTCAGCTCAAAGCCTCAGCTCTGAGCGTCAGCTCAGCTCAGGCTTCAACTGAGTCAGCTCATTGGCCTTGGAGTGTTCATTTTAAGTTACAGTCTATGTGACAAATCATGCTAGCAATTTGAAGTAAATGACTATTTTAGCGATTAAAACAAAACTGTTATTCAGTTTGTGTATTTGAACCAACATGGAATAACACCACAAAGCACCAAGTGCCGCTCAAAATAATTGACTCACATTGAACAGCTTACCTTTTTATGTAGAGTCTTTGAACCAACATCTGTAACAACTACATCTTTGAGTCGGGCAAAAAGATCTATCTGCTTTGACAGTACAGCTACGGATGCATCCATACCTAGATAATCACAGATTTGATATCAAGCCACAGAACATGGTATTGCATTAATAAGCCATTTCCCCATCAAATGAGGTCCTAGGACGACTATAACTCCCATATTACTATCTTAGTGAGAATGTTGGCATTAGCAAGAGCATGTGGAGTAATGTGAGCAGTTGTTGTTTTTAAATCCAGGTAAGGCTAAAAGGCTGCAACTAATATTGGTCTACAGCCCATAAACTAAAGCCTAAAAACAATACAGAAGACAAACTCACCAATAATTTGTACACATTCATTTGAAGTGTATTTTACAGTTTAAAATTAACCCGGTTACATTAACAAACTTAATATAAGCTTTATCCCTTGTTTGAGAAGCTCAGTGAAATTTGCCTGGCTCAAGAAAATTGAGATTGATCGTCAATGGCTATAATCATGATGAGAGCCGACTAATAGCAGCAACATGTCAAATACATCTCCATTGTTTGTTTTGTATAGACACGGTGAATAGGTTATTCCATCTGATAAGTGCACAGATTGGTTTTGAGAAGAGACAAGAGGATGAATGGAGAAGAATATGTCATCCACCTGTCGATTTCGATGGCACTTGAACGTGCAGATAACTAAAGCCAATCCCTCACCACGATATCCTCAACTTAGGTACATAGCAATTAGGCTATGTATTGCTTTACAGGTGCCTAAATAAGGCGAAAGTGAGGACTGCAGATGCTGGAGCACAGCATGTCAGGCAGCATCTGAGGAGCAGGAGAATCGACGATTCGGGCAAAAGCCCTTCAGCCCTTCATCAGGAATGAGGCTGTGAGCCAAGGGGGTGGTGAGATAAGTGGGACAGGGTGGGGCTGGGGGGGAGGAGGAAGGTAGCCGAGAGTGTGATAGGCAGGTGGAAGTGGGGGTAATGAAGAAAGATTGGAGAGGAGGGTGAAGCGGATAAATGGGATGGAAGATGGACAGGTAGGACAGGTCATGAGGGCAGTGCCGAGTTGGAAGGTTGCAACTGGGATAAGGTGGGGCGGGGGGGAGGCGGTGGGGCGGGGGGGGAGGGGGGAATGAAGAAACTTGTGAAATCCACATTGATGCCAAAATAACTGGCACGAAAATAACAGTCGCGCTATCACACATCTCAGAAAATACGAGACATTGCTTTTAAATCCAGAGCTCAATCTGGTTTAATTTACCTTGTATTTTGATGTCAGCAATGTCGAACTCTTCATCACAAACAAATATGTTCAATGCACCGAGTTCAACAGAAAACTTTAGGTCAAACACATCGACTGCTCTGTCGAGGGAGACTAAATGAAAAAGCATTCACTTTGTCAGTAATGTGAAAAGAACAACCAAAAACAATTGTTACACATCTCAATTGCACTGTTTATTCCTGTTTGAATGGTAAATCTACCAACAGTAATCATATTCTAAAAACCTGACATTGCCATAATGCCTTCAATGTAGCAAATCATTTCATGGTGCTTCAGAGATACATCAGACAAGATCTGGCAGAGAGGTGACCAAACCTTGAGGCTTGAGTGCCTTAAAATAAGGATTCAAATTTAAAATAAACATATAAAAAGGCAATCAAGATATGCTATTTTCTTATTACGAGTAAAATGAGAAGTTATGGCAGCGAGGTAGGATAGGTAGGTGGTGGGCAACATAGAAGCAAAGTGACAAAACTTGAGCTCCCCCCAACCACGCTTTTCAACCTTGCTGTTCCAAGACATCACGAAAAAGCAGCAAGCAGATAATCAACCCTTCTCTGCCAAAAGGAGAAATAACCAGCGCACATTATTTGGAAACACACCAACCATATTGAGATCTGTCATTCACTTGCAGATAATGTGCACTACTACATGGCCAAAGATGGGAAGACAAATAGAATCTTTGCCTTTTAACCGTTGCCTAAGTGTACAACAAATTTGTACAGCTGAAGCTGCCTCACATCTCCATCTATAACTGTCTGCCCCATCAGATACTGAAAGAGATAATCGTTCCACAATCATCAGCAGTATGCATGATACAGACCAAGATGCGCGAAGTACGTTTCAAAGATGAATCACATCTCATACCAGGTGATGGTGCCACATGACTCATCTAAACATAATTTAATCTGTACCTCAAACAAAATTCCTAATACAGAAAGAGATCAAATAGCAACAAAACTGAGTTCAACAATTTTGTTTATAATCCACTGTGGATTTCCACCGCTTGCAGCAAAAAGGCTAATTTCTTGTTCACTACATAAAGTGAACTACTCAAATCTTTCTCTAAACAATTTATGCAGTATTTCTGAACATATGAAGCAACAGAAAACAATGCAGAATACAAACTAAATGCTCATTAAAAACATACATAAACTCTTAATTCGATGCACTATTCAGCTTCCCTTTTTTTCTAACCTACCTGCTTTCGTCACAGTCTCCTTTTCATGGTCTGTGCTTGGCTTTCTTTCACGCTCATGATCAGGAATGTGAGATGGGAATACAGCTGATACAAAGTTCATGGTTGAAAGTAAGGCTTGTGAATGAAGGATCAGGTCAAGAGAAGAAAAGGCCACCTGATGCCAAAACAAGTAGTTTCATTATTCCACTTAATAGATGATTTCACCGCAGTACAAAAATGATGAAAAACTAAAAGGCAGCACCGAAGTAGCAACGTTTGAAAGCAAGCTTAAATGGTAATTAGAAAATGATCAAATATGTCTTTTAGGGTTTTGATACAATTCTCCAATAACGAAAACAATGGAAAATGTTCTGCAATTATTCCAAACAAATTCATCAAGAAGCTCCCAAAGAGGAAAACGAGAGCGTATCAGAGATTTCCTACTGTATGAAGCAGGCCATTCGGCCAATCAAGTCCACGCTGACGCTCCAAAGAACATCACACCGAGACCCAAACCCCTAGACCTGTAAATCTGCACATCTCCCATGGCTAATCCACCAAACCTCCACATCCTTGGACACTGTGGGCAATTTAGCATGGCCAATACACCTAACCTGCACATCTTTGGATTGTGGGAGGAAACCAGAGCACCCAGAGGAAACCCATGCAGACACGGGGAGAATTTGCAAACTCCACACACAGCCGTCCAAGGCTGGAATCAAATCCAGGTCCCTGGTGCTGTAAGGCAGCAGTGCTGAGTCACCATGCTGGTCCAGAGTCAAAGTAATCAAAATTTAAAAATAATGCAGTACCAGCCAAAATTCTTCAGAGATTAAATCTACTTGCTTTAAATAAATACACAAATAATATTCAACAAAAGTGAGGAGCAGGGAACTGGAGGAATGGTCACAAAGAGCATGAAAACCCCATCTGATAAGAGAAGGGAAATTGCAGTTCAGACCATTTTCTCAGGAATGGTTGAAAGTTGGTTGAAATATACAACAGATTTCTATTCTCGATCACTTCTGTTCATTGTGTGCATAAATGATGTGGGAACAGAATCATAGAGAAGAGGGCTGACATTATAGATGATACTAACATAGAAGCCAGAATTAAGAATTCCGGTGGAAGGAATAAAATGATAGGATGGGTAAAAAGACAGCAGATGGAATTTATAGTTAGCATATTGGACAATAGGAAGTAACAAAAATTCTCATTTGAGCAGGGAGGCTGAGTTATGTACAGAAGTAGAGGAATCTGGCTGCTCAGACTCACGAAAAATTACCCAGTGGATAAAACCATTAAATAAAATGATAACCAATTGGGTTTATGGCACACAGAGTTCAAAAATGCAAAAGGGAAGTTTGAAGCAATATAAACTTCAGTAAGATCATAGCTAAAGGACTGTGGGCAGCACTGGCTACATATCATGAGCATCTTGAAAAAGTGAGATATGAATCGAGTAGGAAGAGAATTTAAATAATCTATTTTTGGGATTCTGTAGCAATATACACCTATCGGGACCAGCTCACTTAGTATCCAGGAATCGAACAGAAATTTATTTCTAATTTTATCCAAACTTTAGAGATGTACAAATTCTGGGAATGATAAATTTGTACTCCACAACAAACCATTTTAAGATACCACAGCAAAGATAACAAACTTTATTTTTTGAAAAAATTCAAGTGATGAAATAGGAAATAAATTACTTGAAACTGGCATAAACTCAATGTTTATTTATTCAAGGGTTAGCTGATATGAATGAAATTTATGAAAAAACCATGAACAAAATGCCAACAACGGAAAAGTAATATCATAGAATGCTCCTTCTGGTCCTCTTGGCAGAACAATTCCCATGTTCCAAATACTGTTTACATGGGAAATCTCAATGGACAGAAATTTTCCAAGATGCTCCATAAATGTTGGGAGAAATTAGGTAAAGAGCCATAAAGGGAAAGGTGACTTAAAAGGTGACCAGGCTTTCCAAGAGTTTTTAAGAGCTAGACAGAAGGAGGGAATTTCAAAGAGTATCCCAAAGGCAGTTGAAAATTTCAGCAAGAAAATGGGAGGAGAGACGCCAAGGTCAGAGGAAAGAGGTGTTGAGGATGATGATAATCAGAGGTGCAGGAAATGAAGAAATAATTCTGAATTTAATGCATGACAGATGGAGAGTCAATATCAGTCACCAATGAGAGGAGTAACGAGAGAACAGAATCTGTGCTGACAAACTCTATTGAGCAGTGTTTTGGGAAAATTGCAATTTATGAAGGATTGCAGATGACAAAAGTAACCAGATTTCAATTCAGAATGAAGGTTAAAACAAATTAGAATTATCCAGCATGAGCTCTGACCACAATGAATAATTTCACTTCCAAAATCCGAGGATTAATATGCTCAGTTAACACTCCAAACACAGATGCAGAGCACCTAGGAGAACATCTCAAATTAAAAACTACAGAACAATCTGCAAAGAGCTTGTTAATGCAGGGAACGCAGAGGAGCATGGGCAGCTAGAAGCAACAATGATTTACCCAAGTAAACCTTAAAACAAGTAAACCTAGCTAGAGCATAATTGACAGGAAGATTAATAAAAAACTACAGCACCAATATATTTTGAACACATTATAAATTACTTACAGTGAGCGTTTGCTCAGTGCTGTCATAACTAGTTTTGAAACGTGGTCCATTTCGGTCTGCCTGTGAACAAAAAATTATTATGTCACACACTTATCTGATCAAATGAAACAAACATACCACGCTGGCTCTTTGAAAGAGATATTCAATTAGTTCAAACCTTCACATTGCTGTCAACATGACAATTTACAAAACTTTCTTCTTGTGCATAAATTCCCCTTGTGAACTGGGAAAATTAGTTTTTTTAAAAATACCCACATCTGCTAATTAATCCCTTGGGATGATGCTTGACTGTATGAGCGCCTTAAATTTTTCTTTAGGAATCAGTTTATGACTCTGAGGGCTTATAATAATAGTACAGCCAATCTTAAATATCAACAGGAGGGACACATGAGGGTAAACATGCAAAGACTGCTCAAAGTCACTGGACAGGTTGAGAGCATGTTGAATAAATCACACGGTAACCTACAGTTTACTACTAGGGACATGGTACATAAGCAAAGTTATTTTAAACCAATATAGCCTTATGTAGAGTATTGCATCCAATTCTGGATACTGTACTTTAGCAAGGATGCAGGGAAAAAAAAAAATCAGAATGGCCCAGGATGAGGAACTTCAGTCATGTAGATTGACTGGAGAAGCGCGAGACTGTTCTGCTCGGAAAAGAGAAGCTGAAGTGGAGATTTATAAAGATGTTCAAAATCGGAAGGGATCTAGATAGAATGGATAGGGAGAAACTGTGGCCATGGTTCGAAGATTATAGCACCACAGGGCACTTGGCAAAAGAATCAAATGCCAATCGGAGTTAAAACTTTTTTTATACACAAAGTGGTTCAGATCAGTGTATTGGAGACAGATTCAATCCAGGGATTCAAAAAGGAATTGGATCATTATCTGCAAAGATTTACAAGGATACAGGCTAAAGACAGGGTAGTGGCAGTTGGTGAATTGCTCATACGTTGGGCCAGCACTGAAAATGGCCTCACATCTGTCAAATCCATACCCCGTCCAGGGGGCATTGAACCAACAATTTGCTTGCAAAGATCCACACCAGCAGGTTATCAATCTTGATTTCCCTACAGAAAAGTAAAACTATTATCACAATTTATAAAGTTCATCTTCCAAATCTACTAGGGTATAGAGGGTTTCCAGGAGGGGCAAACGAAAAGACACCCAAATGTCAATAACGTGAGGTGATAAGCCTGCACACCACTCTAAAGGAAAAGCAGCTTTGCGTATGAAATCAACAAATTTTGGCAAGTGCCATAAAATATTAACTGCAAAGTTGGGAAGACCTTACTCTTGATTTTTAGTTCTATCATTTGAACGTACTTTGTTAACTCAGTTTTTGTAGAACATATGAAACAAAAATATTTCCAGTTCTTCGAAATAGAAACAGCTCTCTCTTCAGGGGAGTTACAATGAACATTAACATTTCTCCCATGGGAACAATGCCGAATACAGTCAAAAAAAAAATGGACTTGCATTTCCTGTGACAGCAAGTCTTCAATAAATGGCACTGATGACAATCAACTATCTAGTACTAACTAGTTTAGGGTGTAGGTTTGCTCGCTGAGCTGTAGGTTTGATATCCAGAAGTTTCATTAACTGGCTAGGTAACATCATCAGTGGCGACTCCAAGTGAAGCGAATCTGTGGTCTCCTACTTTCTATTTATATATTTCTCCTGGATGGGGTTCCTGGGGTTTGTGGTGATGTCATTTCCTGTTCGTTTTCTGAGGGGCTGATAGATGGCATCTAGATCTGTGTTTGTTTATGGCGTTGTGGTTGGAGTGCCAGACCTCTAGGAATTCTCTGGCATGTCTTTGCTTAGCCTGTCCCAGGATAGATGTATTGTCCCAGTCAAAATGGTGGTTTCTTTTCATCCGTGTATCGGGCTACGAGGGAGAGAGGGTCGTGTCTTTTTGTGGCTAGCTGGTGTTCGTGTATCCTGGTGGCTAACTTTCTTCCTGTTTGTCCTACGTAGTGTTTGTGGCAGTCCTTACATGGAATTTTGTAGATAACGTTGGTTTTGTCCATGGGTTGTACTGGGTCTTTTAAGTTTGTTAGTTTTTGTTTGAGAGTGTTGGTGGGTTTGTGCGCTACTAGGATTCCGAGGGGTCTTCATAGTCTGGTTGTCATTTCTGAAACTTCTTTGGTGTATGGTAAGGTGGTTAGGGTTTCTGGCTGTGTTTGGTCTGCTTGTCGTGGTTGTTCTTGAGGAATCTGCGGACTGTATTTTTTGAGTATCCGTTCTTCTTGAATATGTTGTATTGGTGTTCGCCTGTTTTCCGAAGTTCGTCTGTGCTGCAGTGTGTGGTGGCTCGTTGGAATAGTGTTCTGATACAGCTTTGTTTGTGCGTGTTGGGATCGTTGCTGGTGTAGTTAAGTATTTGGTCAGTGTTTGTCGGTTTTCTGTATACGCAGGTTTGTAGTTCTCCGTTGTCCTTTCTTTTGACTGTGACGTCCAGGAATGAGAGTTTGTTGTCGGTTTCTTCCTCCTTGGTGAACTTTACATACAGTCCGCAGATTCCTCAAGAACAAACCACGACAAGCAGACCAAACACAGCCAGAAACCCTAACCACCTTACCATACATCAAAGTAGTTTCAGAAATGACAGCCAGACAACTAAGACCCCTCGGAATCCTAGTAGCGCACAAACCCACCAACACGCTCAAACAAAAACTAACAAACTTAAAAGACCCAGTACAACCCATGGACAAAACCAACGTCATCTACAAAATTCCATGCAAGGACTGCCACAAACACTACGTAGGACAAACAGGAAGAAAGTTAGCCACCAGGATACACGAACTCCAATCACAACGCCATAAACAAACACATAGATCTAGATGCCATCTATCAGCCCCTCAGAAAACGAACAGGAAATGACATCACCACAAATCCCAGGAATCCCATCCAGGAGAAAGATATAAATCGAAAGCAGGAGACATGCTAAATTGTCTGTAGTGATAGATGAAGGGGTAAGTGTAGGGGTATGAGTGGGTTGCGCTTTGGCGGGTCGGTGTGGACTTGTTGGGCCGAAGGGCCTGTTTCCACACTGGAGGTAATCTAATCTAATCTAATCTAATCTAACAGCTTCGCTTCACTTGGAGGTCGCCACTGATGATGTTACCTAGCCAGGTAATGAAACGTCTGGATATCAAACCTACAGCTCAGCGAGCAAACCTAAACCATAAACCTCAACCTGAGCTACAAACCTTGCAACTAACTAGTTTTCCATCTGCTCCAAACAACGTATGGTCAATGGGCTTTCTTCATCAATAGGTCTGATGGTATATCATAAAAATTAAACCTGCAAATATTGGACTCAACAAGGCATCCTTCTGTTTGGACTCTCGCTTTGCCACTGTAACAGATTTTCCACAGGGAAAGAACTTGCCATTGGGATATCATACCAAGACCACAGAAAATCAGACCTGGCCTATAGTCTCCATTGGTCGGGAGATATAGTCATTCCACTACGAATGAAACCATACTGCTTATTCCTTCCTCCAGTACCAGTCTTGCTCAGGACATAAAATATTTCATAAAACATGCCAGCCAATTGAAAGATGCAACATCAGGAAGAACCTGAAGCGAAATAATACCATGCCATTCCTCTTCCCATAAACGATGCAAATCAGCAATAAAATTAGCGATTTTGTCCTGAAACATAAAGCTAAGAGATTCTAACCTGCAGGTTCACCAAGTGCAAAAAAAGCCTCAAGAAAATGCAACTGGACTCTAAAATCAACAGCTCAATCTCCGGTTCTCCAGTTTATGCTGATCTAAGCTAATTCCCAGCTGCAAGACAACTGGGGTTTTGTTATAAGGGGTCTGAAGACGAGGAGGCATAGCCATGTTACAATATCAAGCTTAGCATGACAATGGGAAACCTCATCAAGCACTATTTACACACGACAATTTTCCCAATAACCTATCCAGCTAAGCCAAGCAATTTATAACATTCTGCAGTGTCACTGGACTTGAAATAGTAACTGTTTTCTCCCCACAGATGCTGCCAGACTTGTTCAGTTTCTTCAGGAATTTCTGTTTTTGTATGTTATGCTGGGCTCACTCAGCAACTTGTATAAGACAGACTTGAGGATCAGAGTCATATTAAGGTAGCCTGCAGCTGGCTGAGAAAGCAGTTAACTTTTAGATGTCAATCTGCTGAAGAGGTGTGAAGATTAAAACTCTACCTTAATATACTGTACTTTCAGAAGATCAGATCCAGGTTCGTCCGAAGAACTAATCAAATTAAGCGGTTTACTATTTGAATCTGCAACAAAATTAGCAGTAGTGAGCTTTGGACTAGGAACATCAAGTTAGGTTTCCATAAGTTGAATTTTAATAACTATAAATACACTTTAACAAACAGAATACAACAATAGATGAAATATAAAACGTATATATAAATGCTCAAAAACAGCCCAGGATGTAATTTTGAAAACAAAACAAATTTTTTCAGGAAGGGCGGCACGGTGGCTCAGTGGTTAGCACTGCTGCCCCACAGCACCAGGGGCCCAGGTTCGATCCCAGCCTTGGGCGACTGTCTGTATGGAGTTTGCACATTCTCAGTGTCTGCGTGGGTTTCCTCCAGGTTCCTCCCACCGTCCAAAGATGTGCAGGCCAGGTGAACTGGCCATGCTAAATTGCCCATAGGGTTAGGTGCATTAAGTCAGAGAAAAATGGGACTGAATGGGTTGCTCTTGGGAGGGTCGGTGTGGACTGGTTGGGCCGAAGGGCCTGTTTCCACACTGTAGGGAATCTAATCTAAAATCTAAAAAAAGTGTCAAATAAAAACTAACACCCAAAATTGCAGAATTTTGTTCATAACTATTTCTTCATTTTCACCCATAAGACCATATTTCAAAATTCAAGTTAGACATTCATTTAAAAGCCAATGAAACAGTCCAAGAATAGGATGTCAGAAGAAAATCTACTAAACCAATAAAGCATTCTTAATTAGAAAGTTTTGCAGAGTAATAGGGATAAACATACCAGAAGAAACAGTTTTTATAAAACAAAGTTCACCCTCTTCTTATGTAGACTCAATTAGTGGATCCTTTGAAATTTGGCATTCTTTTGATTCTGTCCCGATGAGGGCAAGATACCGCTCTTGTTTGTTTTATTTATTGGCTTATTCTGTCTTAAAAAGTTGCTGGGATGGCTCTTATTTTGCATTCTGAAATGCTCCTCGAACTGCAGAATGTATGACAGCCACCCAGAATAGTAAATACATTCATTTTCACTCAAGCTTTGCTATCAAAGTTCATATTTTGTACAAGGACATGTTTTTGTTCAAAAGAAAGCAGGGATTTCCCACACATACTGCACTGGATATGAGTGAGCCATGTTGTAATGAAAATGCTTCACCACTATCAGAACGGCCAGACACTGCGTTGGTGTGGTTAAATTTAGACTCACTATTGCTGAAAATTGAATTTGACCTATGCATGAATAACACCTTTGACATGCAAGCCAGTTTAACAATTACTGAAACCCTGCTTATGCCTTACAGCTCTGAGCAGTTGAACATGAATTTTGTATTTCTTGGGTCATTTCAGAATGCATAAAATGTGGCACTCCAGGTATTTTTAAAAGATGGCCACATAATAAAACTGCATTACTCACAATCACATTACAATAACTTTTTGCCATGAGTCCAATGCCAAAGTTGACTTCAATTCATTAATAAATACAAGCAATAGCTTTAAAGTTTTGAAATTATTTTCCAATAAAATAAAATGCTGCATGTAAAACTGATTTCCATAAAGTACACTGTGAAGAGTTACACATACCAGTGACAAAAGCTTTCAAAAAAAATGTTTCACCAGATAACTCAGTCAGGGCTGTTTTGTCCAGAATTTTCTGGCAACACGCAGCTCTTTATGAAATATAGCTCAAAACACCAATTAAATATTTATAGTAAGATGACATTTGACTAACAATGTTTGATAAAGATGTAAATTATACTTATGAAACAAGGTTTATTGTGCAATTAAAGTAAAAATTTCTATCTTGCTTTTTTAAAAAAATGTTGCAATGGCAAACAGACTATCAGCAAGGTAGTAAATGTAAGCAATGACTATGCTCATAAATACTACAGTTAATACAGTACTGGGAATGAAGCTGAAATAGTACAGCAAGCCAGACAACTGACAACAGCACTGAACTTTACCATATTCAATGCATGGGCAATTTCTGGAAAATATTGAGCTAATAAAATGTTGGGATTCATAGCAGAAGAGTATATTTCAAGTATATAAAGATAGTCACTAATAAATACAAATGGAATGCAGAAAAAGACTTCTTTATTCAAGTTGATGAAAATACAGAACTTGCCCCCATATGGAGTGGTTGAGATGCATTCAATCACAAAGTCGATACTTTGTGATCAGGCATCAAGGTTATTCTGACAAACTGAGACAAAGCAAGGTGGGAGAAGGTTTGTGTAAAATCTGAACCAAATGGTCTATTTCAGCACTGTAAACACTCCAGGTAAGGTTAAGGTTTTATAATGTATCACTCACAGCACAATGGAGTACTAAGTTCAGCAGTGCTCAACTGGTGTCCTCAGGACATTGTAGCATATTTTTTTAAAAATCAATAGTTTGAAGGTAAACACTAGGAGATCAGAAAACGCCAAGCATTGCCTTAAGTGAAAAGAGAAACACCTGTACATAAAATATTAAAATGAAAGTGTGGTAAGCATGCTCAAAAATAAGTCACAAGTCAATATCATCACAAGTTCCATTCCAGCAGAGCAGTAAATGCTTTGAATAATGTGCACAACCGAGTACCAGAAACTCAAAATAAATCTGGATTGTACAATGGGAAAGTTGGGGTTCTGAGAAGATGTGCTTCAACAGGATAAATAACATCATCTCACTCTCAGCTCTTTTACATTTTACATGATCTTACAACTTATCGCCCCACCTGTAAATTCACAGCAGTTCAAAGCAATTTTCCTCAGGTAGGCTGTTGCACTCAAATCGAACTTCCTTACTTTGGTTTCAGTTCCTAATTGCACTACATGGAACATGAGAAAAGAGCTCTTCTGCTTGTTCACCTGTTTTGTTAATTCTATTACAACCTGGAATTACAACAGAACATAGATACTAGTCACAACAAAAACTATTGAGTATTTAATTTAAATTACTTCACTTACACTACTACATTTGATTGTTAAGTGTAATCCAGTTAATATGTACTTCTAAACGAAGAATGTCTTCAACGTTTCCTGTTTTATCCCATTTACTTTGCAGGATAAAGCTGTGGATATACTCAGACATTGTGAATGCTGCTTGCCCTGGTCAGAAAGCATTAGGATAAGCCAGGTGATGGCAGTATTACACAGCTAAACTGTAGTTCCAACAGTGGGAACAAATTATACATATCTGTACAATTAAAACCAAGGATCTTCTGCATATTTATGAGAGAGCTTCTAATGTTGCTCATTATACAGACCAACCAAATAGGCCAATCCAATCCAAAAATGAATTCACATTACACCAGATATCAACTTGCTCATGAAAAAAAAATTGTGAACTTTTTTTAAACACCACTTAATCAACTGTGATACTGCAATGCAGTCATGACAGCCTGCAGTATTATTTGAGGTGCTATTTTGTATGAGACATCATCCAGAGGCTATCTGTGTCTGTTCAGGCAAGCGCAAAAGACATCGTTGCACTATTCCCAAGAAAAACTAGCCCTAACCCTTTACTCTTGGCACAAAGAATAGGATAACAGGAAGCTATTTGAATGGAGAGACTGCAGAACTCAGTGGTAAGGAGGGGATTGGCGGGGGTTGGGAAGGAGGTGTCATGGTACACAAATCATGAAAAGTTAGTATGTAGATTTAGCAAGTGATTAAGACAACTGGTATGCTGATAATTATTCTGTTAGGACCAAGGTTGGAGGTGTGTATTGTGTTTCTCTACTCCACTGACCGCAACATCGATTGACTATATTGTTAATCGGTAAATGTTAATTATGTACTTACCCAAAATAAGGTTAATTTTGTAAATAAACAATATTACTGCTTTAATATAACAAGAGTTAACCCACAAAGAACTAACAGTCTGAATTATGAAAGTAAAGACCCATCTAAATAATTATAAAGTCATAGAGATGTATAGCACAGAAACAGACCCTTCGGTCCAACTCATCCATGCTGACCAGATATCCGGACATTTTCTTTGCAGAGATTAGGAAAAACAATTTGGACAAAACAGTTAGTTTTCAGACATTAAAAGGATGAGCTATGAAAGGTTCCAGGTTGGTTTTCGCCTGGTGCCTTTTTATGTGTGGACAGGTTACTATGTGCAGATGAGTGACCCTCTGGGACCTTTTCACACAGTTCATTGAGAACGTCAAGATGAAAGTTTCTCGGAACCTTGTAAGGAAAGTAGCGGTGAACTCTTGCAGTTCTAAAATGATTCTCAGGAGTTTTTGTTTTTGCAAAGTGACAAAAGGCTGAGCTGGGAGCTTTGTGTGTCTTCTCCAGTAGGTCCCTCATTGAACTCCAAAACACGAACAACCAGCCATACTCCTAATAGCTATAAACCCAGGCGTGACTTCCAGGCTCAATCTGAAGTCATGTGTCTTCCAATAAATCCAAGCAGTTAGCCGAAGACATGGGTCTTCCAGCACATTCCCTTTTTTTAAAAGCAAAAGGGGAAAGTCCTAGTGTCCCCTTCAATGGCCTTTTAAAAATAAAGCAATGGGTTTAATAACACTTTAGCACCTCAAATGAATCTGTTTCACAAAGCTTCAGACATCAGTCCTCAAATAATGTCAATAATGGGGGCACATTCATAACAGCTGGCTATGGAATATAAAAGTAGGAAAGTTTTAATGCAACTGTAAAAGGCCTTTGAGAGGTCCCATCTGGTGTTTGGTCCTGGAGGTTTGGTTTCCTTATTTGAGAAAATATGGAATTTCATTGGAAGCCCTTCAGATGATTCAGCCAATTTACTGCTGAGATGAAGGAGCTCCCTTATGAAGAAAGATGGAACAGCTTTAGCATACCCCTTTGGAGTTGAGAAGAATGAGGGGCAATCATAAAAAGAGAAAAGATCCCAAAGAGAATGGACAGGGTAGATCTTGTGGCGGTGGGGTGTGAAAGGCTATAACTACTGGATTGTTTAAAAATGAAGGTTTTTTTTTAAAAGGAGGATTTTCTTTTTCTTTCAGGCATTGCTATCTATGAAAGAGAATTCCACAAAACAATGGGTGCTGGCTCATTGATATTTTTCAAGAAAGGCAAAGTTAGATAGAAACTTCATTATAACAACAAGATTTAATCCACAAAGATGCAGAACTAACGGTCTGAATGATGAAAGTGCAAACGTTTACCCAACTAAAGAGTTTAAAAAAGGGAGATTCAAGGATTATGGGATGGGGGTACAGACGAGTGTGTCAAATTGAAAGCACAATCATATCAGCTATGATCTTATTGAATGGCAGAATAGGCTCACAGGGTGGTGTGGCCTGCTCGTGCTTCTAAGATATATGTTCCTGACGTTCTGGCCAGTCTCTATCTCCCAAACAAAAAATTTCTAGTCACCTAGCTTCTTGTCAAATTTTGCCATGCACAATTGAGGACAGCATTTGTTGTCAGCTTAAAAAGACATGCATTTCTACCTTGCTTTTCTTGACCTCCCAAAACACTTCATAAATTCATTCTCATCTTCCAACTGACACAGCTCAAAATGACAGATTGAAAAAAATCACTGGACATAGAAGTACGCACTCATATGGCATCAACTACCAGTTGCAGTACCTAACTTTGTAAACTGTTGATCCTAATCCAGCTAATCCAAATAGTACAACTACATCTCTAATGCAACAAGCTATGTAGTTGAAGTGTTTGCCAAGAGTTAGTGCACTGGGCTATGTTAGCTAACAAACTTCTCTGAAGCTTCTGTGGCAAGACCGAATAAAGCGGGTTTACATTTCTAATGGAAATAGCACAACTCACCTCCTTGATTTCAAAGTTCAGCTGAACATTGACAACGTCATCTGATGCACCTTTTATTATATCCAGATGATGATCTGCTGCTGAGCCTTCAGTTGCCACAGTTTTCACAGGCTTGGTTGCCTCTGTGGGATCTAGGAGTTTCTCTGTTTATTCATTAATATGCAAAGTGTTCGTAAATCTCATTTTTCAACAATACTGAAGAATTACATTTTATTAAATTAATACACCAAGGGTCACTTACAAGAGTGACTGATTGATTAATTTAAATGAAGTATTCATTTTAAAATCTTTGACTCTGATTTTAACTTGGTATCCATACACAACAGTCCATACAGCTTAGAGTGCAAGCGCACGTGGAATTTCCTGCTATCCATCAGATCAACACACTACTCAAAGGTCACCATCGGATGACAGCTAATGAAATATTCCCACTGTCAAAGAACTTTAAAAACCCTCTTGAATTTACACAAAATCTCTCAGACCCTACACCAAAGCATTCCATATGCTACAAACTAATAGAAGACCCACCTTTCAATGACACAACACAACTTCGATCTAGTAACTATACAAACTGTGGAAGTTCCAGCTTTCAGCTTTTCATGAAAATCTGGACAACTGGAACGTCAAGTGGCAGCACCAAGGCTCAGTGTATAGCACCACTGCCTCACAGCGCCAGGGACCCGGGTTCAATTCCAGCCTTGGGTGACTGTCGTGTGGAGTTTACGCGTTCTCCCTTTGCCTGCAAAGGTTTCCTCCAGATTCCGATTTTCTCCCAGAGTCCAAAGATGTGCAGATCAGGTGGATTGGCCAAATTAAATTACCTCGTAATGTCCAAGGATGAGAAGGATAGGTGGATTAGTAATGCTAAATGTAGGATTATGGGAATGGGTTTAGGAGCTGGGTCTAGATGGAATGCTCTTCAGAGGGTCTGAGCAGGCTCGATGGACCAAATGGTTCATTCCACACTACAGAGATTCCACAATTTTATGAACTACTTGAGGATAGGTCAGGGAACATGTGGTGACTTGCTCCACAAATGAAAAGGATCTTAAAAAAAGATTTTTTGTAGCCATCCAAGTCAGACTATTGCTCTGGGAGATCTATTCATGCTGGCATCACCAACCATTCACACTGAGCTGAAGCCATTGAATGGATTGTGAACTTCAAAATTAAACTAACTACTATCCCAGCCATTCAAAAATAAACTTACATTATTTAACCAAATACTATTTAATGGAAAAGCACAGTAGGTCAGGGAGCATCCGAGGAGCAGGAAAAAATCGACATTTCGGGCAATAGCCCTTCATCAATTTTTCTGCTCCTCAGATGCTGCCTGAGCTACTGTGCTTTTCCAGCACCACTCTAATCTCCAGCATCTGTAGTACCCACTTTCACCTAAATACTATTTAATGACAAGCTTTTTTTAAAATAAAGTTTAAATCAAAAGCAATGTCAAAATAAAATCTCTAAATTTATGATTTTGTCTATAATTTTCCCACAAGAAAGCTCATAAATGATGATAATTTTATAATTGATCAAAAATAAAACCAATAATGTGTTTTAGTACTATGCTTCACCTAAACAGAGCTGCTGAGTGCATTGTTAAAATTATAAAACCAGTGAAATAATGGAGATCAAATCAGTGAAACGGAAGGATGGAAATCAGCTTAGCTCCCTCTCAATTTACAGGCACAGATATCTATTTAGAGAAAACGCTCAATTAAACAAGTTACAAAATTGCACTCTTTTCAACTCAAACATGACAAAACGAGTTCCGTGTAAGCATTAAGCAATTAAGTGAGCTCGCTCAGCAACGTCATTCCTTAATCACATGCTCAGATTTAGGTCAAATGTTTATCAGCTTCTGCACATAATTGTGGTCCCAGAAAGTAAAAGGAAAAACTGTGTCATCAAGAAACAATCAAAAAATGACAACCGTTCGCAGGAGAATGCACAGCAAGAGAGATTAAATGAAGGCAAACAGAAAATACATATGGTCAATAAAGTTCTTTTGTAGGTCACTGGTTTTCACTCACATTTAAGTTTTATGATTTAAAACACAAGATTTAGTTGAAATTATACTCAGCATCAATCAAATGACTGCCCTTACTTTTCACGTCATCCTTCAGAGCTTTTACTGCATTTGTTTCTTTGCTGCCTTCACCAAGATTTTGCTCAAAGACCTTCATCAGAACAATTAGATCATCTTCACTGAGAACAATCTGAAACAGGAAAACAAGTAGCAAAACAGTACAGCAAATACAAAACATTTTATTCATAAATACTAATTGCAATCATGCCTCTTCTAGCGTAAATTTTGGGAAGCAAAGTTTGCTCCTGCCCTGCCAGACATTAAAAATAAAAGTTTAAGAAACAGAGATAGGATTAGGCCATTCATCCCACGAGTGAGGCCTGTATTTCAACAAGGTCACGGCTGATCTGGCCATGGTCTTACCCCCACTATCTGGCCTGCTTCCCAATAATCTTAAACTCCCTTGTCAGTTAAAATTTAGTCTTGGAAATATTCACCGACCCAGCCTCCTCTGATATCTGCAAGTAGAAAGGTCAATAAATATAAAACAACTCTTGTGCAGGAAAATTTGACGTGGAGCATTGCACACCCTGTAAGACACCTGCCTGATTTTATTGGTAGTATCATCAGATGGGTCTGGTCACCAGTGACCAGAACCCGGCCCACACCACATTTTTCTCTCCAGTCATGCTAAACACTGAGAGAAGTCTGAACCAATGATTTATTGAGTGTACAATTCTGGACATGACACTACAGAAAGGATGTCAAGGCAAAGAAGAGGTTTACTGCAATCAGAATTGGGATGAAAATCTTTAGTTGTACAGAAAAACCTGAAATATTGGCACCTTTCTGTTTAGGGCAGAGAAGGTTAAGGAGGGGAATGACAGAGAAGTGCAACCTTCTGACATTTTTTGACACTGGGGGGAAACTCCCTTCACCACCTGGGAAAGGACCACCAGAGATCATGGATTTAAAACAGCCCTGATAAGAACTACAGGGAAAACAAGGTTTTCACCACCAGACAGAGCATGGTTAAAATCTGGAGCACATTACCTGAAAAAGAGTGGTGGTAACTGATCTCAAGGAACATCTAAAATGGCACTATGCAAAATATCCTACTTAGAACAAGCATGAAAATGAAATACCATAAAACATGCTGTTACCCACATTCATGGTCTTTAAATCTCCTTTGATTTCCACATTTGGAATTTTGAGGTACCAGGCTGCTGACAAATTTCTTTGCACAGTGAGTTGTAAGTTGGTGGGCTGCAGCATTTGAATGTCAAGTTGAGATGAACTGGTGTGCAAGATAGTCCTGATTGAAAAACATGGCTGAATTAATCCAGGGCAGAGTAGAGCTCTTTATGTAATGATATTACACTAAAAAGATAATTGCTTTAATTTGTCTTAACTGAAAAATGGCTTTAAATCTTTAATTTTAAAATCTACATCTAATGCTGGAGTTCTAAGTTGAGGGGGAGGGTGTAGGGAATTGATCCTTCCACCCAATTTTTGCCCAAAAGTTTCCTAACATTTCTTTGCCCTGCAGTTCAATACTATTGTTGTCATCTAAATTCAAGTCCTCACTCCCTTGTGTGAAAGCAGACAGTGACCTACATACTCAATCCTGGCAAAGGAAATATTACAGTTAAACTCCTGGCAGTGCAGAGTTCAATCTGACATCACCACTTCACCACCCCTCTCAACCCTAACTCCACTCCTGCCTTGGTTCATGTGCTGCCGATCTCCTCACCCATGCCTTTGTTTCTCAACCTGACTATTTCAACAAACTTAAAGGTATCTAAATGTCTGCTGCTCACATCCCAACTTGAGCAAATTCCTGTTGACCCATCACCTTTGTACCCACTGATCTACACTGGCTCCCAGATGAGCCATGTCTGAATTTTTAAAAAGTGTCATTCCCTCCATGGCCTCTGCCTTCCATATCTTTGAGACCAGTCCTCCCCCTGGAAACTCCATGTTCTTTTACTCCTGGCCTCTTTAGAATCGCTGATTTTATTTGATCCACCACCAGTGGCTATAATTACAGCTGCCAAGATCCTGCACTTTGGAATTCCATCCCTAACCCCTCTGCTTCTCTGAAATGCTCTCCTCCTTCAAGATGCATCATGAAAACTACCTATTTGACTCCGCTTTTTACACCTGCTTCGTGGCTCAATGTCAAAATACCGTGAAGTATCTTGGGATGTTGAACTAAGTTAAAACTTTCACACATCCAAGTTCTTGACATTACTGAATAACTATCAACAATAGAAACTCCAGATTACTCTCCCTCTCCTTGGCAACGTGTCACAAAGCTCAGTGCCAACATGGTGCTCATCTTTTTCCAGCTCCTCAATGGAGGGATCAAATTTCCAACAGAGGATTTTCAGGTTTTCACAAATGTCAGTTGACTCCCTTCCCAAAGAAATCATCAGGAAAAGGTCTGAAGCACTTGAAAATGTGGTCTAAATGGGCAAGTTGAATACAAAAATAATTTAGTGCAAATACCAGAGGGGTTCTTAGCTCCTCTATTCTGTTCCAGCCTTCTGCTTAATCATGATTCTTCTTAAGGAGAATCGCCACAATGGCCAATGGAAAATTATTACAAATCCCAGAAAAGTTAACTTACTGCTCATTTATGAAAATAGTGCTTCATAATGTGTAATTCAACATATAATATCACCATTAAATGCAATGGAATTACTAAATTATTGCTTATCAGTCCAGTGCAATTTATTTATTAGGCAGACTTTGAGCTAAAGGCAGATGCACCAAACTCACTGGACTACAAGATGCAAAAATTTAACTTTACCTCGCAAGTTTTAACTGTGTTAGATGAACATCCATGACGTCCAATACAGGTGGTAACGAGAACCCCTCATCTGGGATCAAAGTGAATCTATTTTGTACAGTAATCAAACCCAAATCTGCCATAATCGCATTCATGGAGATGGAGGACTCCGGGATGATAATAACCGGTGCTTTCAAGTGTATGTCCATTGCCAGTCGGAAACTCTTCTGGGCAAAATCCTTGACGCTGGAGGCTGCTTTTTCTGCAGCCTGGGCTGTTGCTGCACTTAACGCTTCCTTTGCTGCTTGGAAGTTGTCAAAGAAGTTCTACAGTAAACAGTTAACAACAATTCATCTGTACTCAAGCTGTGGTCATTTTTAGTTAAATATATTAGAAAAAAACATTCCCCTTAAGCAAATTTAAGTCAGTGCATTGGAGTAGAGATATATGAAACTGTCCCACGAGAAATAGTTGAAGCATTTAAGGGAAAACATACAAGACCATAAAACATGAAAACAGATGCAGGCCATTCAGCCCATCGAGTCTGCTCTGCCAATCAATGAAATAACAGCTGAGCTGAAAATCCTCAACTCCACTTTCCTGCATTTTCCCCAAAACCTCTCATTCTTTCTCAAATTAAAAATCTGCCTACCTTAAGTTTGAAATCACGACATAACCCAACCTCAACAGCCTTCTGTAGTAAAGCATTCCACAATTTTATTACCCTCAGAGTAGAAATTCCTCATCTCTGCCTTAAATGTGTGATCCCTTACTCTGAAACCAAACCTTCTGGTGTTAGACCCTCCTACACCTACCCTGTCAACTTCCCTAAGAGTCATATGTTTCACCAAGATCACCAATCATTCTTCAATATTTCAGTGAGTAATAGCTCAAACTACTCAAACACTCAAAGTTTCAATGAGGAAAAAGGAACGTGGCCAAGATGGAGTGTAATCACATAAAAGGCCAGGAACAGAACTTGGCCATTCGAGGTCATAGCTGATCTCGAATACCACAATGGCATTCTCACATTATCCTCATACCCCTCGACATCATGAATATCTAGAGCTATCAATCTCGGTATTGGTCATACATACTGGTAAATTATCAACTGGGTGGGCTGAATGGTCTGATTCTGTGTCATATATTCTATTTAATCTTCTACTTGAAAAAAGATCATAATTTGCAATTACCAAGAATTAGATTAAGAATCAAAATCAGAAAATTACAGGCTGCAGAGCCAATTAATGGTAAATCACAGCCAGAAAACAAAACTACGTATTCACATATCGTCAACCTTCTCAAACTCCTTTGTACATCAGTGGTGCGCGTGCAGATTCTCACCTGAAAACAAGCAGTACTTTCCAGTCCGCATGATTCCCTGAACAAGCCAATTAAACCAACCCACAAACACAGTACTTTAAGCAATTAAAGTGTGACCATAAAGGTGGTAAAATCCAGTCTGTTTGGAGTGGTGATGAGAAACCACATTCAAACTAATAATCTTTAGCCTTCAAAAGAACACACCACCTGCACTGTGGGATCATCATTATACATGAGCTATTTCATAATATAAAGCTCCTGCCCATAGCAAAGTAGTTCACCTGCTGACTTGGCTTAAGCAGCGACAAAGTTAATTTTCAATTTAAAAACCTAAATAAACCAAGTAAATCTTGTCGATGATTTGAAACAATTCTATAACCTCATTTTTGCTAAACTGGAAACAAAATTTAAGATGGTATCCTTTGCATCAATAACAGGTTCTCAATATTATACTCGTAAAAACATTGAACTATCCAGCGTACTCTTATTCAAAAGCAAAAATTAAAATCGTTTCATTCATATAGCAACTTTGCCATCTTTAAGAAACTCCATGGTTCTTCAAAACTACATGATTACTTCCAGTAAACACTCACTAGTTCTGGAGGCAAACATGCAGGAAATTTCCACACAGCAAAACACCACAACAACAAATGGTGGTTCCGAGAAAGATCTTCATACTATTCAGGAGGATTTAAAAATAGAGTGGCAGGGGCTAAAAACCAAAGCAGTTCAGCACGCGGAGGGATTTGGGAGGGGGGGGGGTGGGAGAGAAGAGGAGGTAGATGACAGGATCGGCAAGTTAGAAAGGAAGTGCAGGTATAGGCAGGTAAACGAACATAATGGTGCTAATGGGCTGACGTGTATTTATTTCAATGCAAGGAGTATTATAGATAAGGCAGCTGAGCTCAGAGCCTGGACCAGTACATGGAACTATAATGTTGCGGCCATTACAGAGACTTGGTTTACAGGGGAACAGGACTCAATGTTCCACAGTTGTTTTAGACAAAAGAGAAAGGAAGGTAAAAGAGGTGGAGGAGTTGCATTCCTATCAGGGAGAACGTTACATCTGCACTCAGAGGGGACATACTGGAGGGCTCATCAACTGAGCCAATATGGATAGAGTTCAAAAATAAGATGGGTGCAATCACTCTGATAGGATAATATAGGACCCCCAACAGCTACTGAGACATTGAGGAACAAATATGGAGGCAGTTTATGGAAAGACGCAATAATGACAGGGTTGTCATGGTGGGTGACTTGAACCTCTGCAACATTGGAGAAAGTGAGGACTGCAGATGCTGGAAATCAGAGCTGAAAAATGTATTGCTGGAAAAGTGCAGCAGGTCAGGCAGAACTGCTGAAACTTTCCTGAAGAAGGGCTTATGCCCGAAACGTCGATTCTCCTGCTCCTCTGATGCTGCCTGACCTGCTACGCTTTTCCAGCAACACATTTTTCACCTCTGCAACATTGACTGGGACACCTTTAAAGCAAGAGGCTTAGGTGGAGCACAACTTATGTGCACCTGAGAAGATTTCTTGAAAAAGTATCTGCATAGCCCAATGATAGGAAGGGCCACTTCGATTGGCGAATGAGCCTGGCCTGGCCTTTCAGTGGGAGCGCATTTTTGGTAACAGTGAGCACAACTCCTTAAGTTTTAACATAACTGTGAACAAGGATGAGTCAGGGTCTTGCTGGAGGGCAAGGTATGTCAGTATTAGGCAGGAGGGAGGCAGTGTTAATTAGGAGTAGCTGTTATCATTTGACATGTGGAAATTGTGTAAAGACCTCATGATCAAAGTTCAGAACTGGCATGTTCCAGTTAGGAGAAAGGATAAGGATGGCAAGGCCAGGGACCCTTCAACAACAAGGAAGTTTGCAAATTTAGTCAAACAGGAAAAAAAGTGTATGTTAGGTTTAGGAAGCTAAAACTAGACAGGACCTGTGAGGAATATAAAGAATGCAGGACAGAACTTGAGCAGGGAATTAGGAGAGCAAGAAAGGGCCATGAGAGCAAGTATGGTTAAACAGAATCCCAGGGCATTCTATAGATACATTGAAAACAAGAGGATAACTAGGAAGAAAGTAGGATCACTCAAGGATAAAAGGAGGGACCATGTGCTTGGAGGCAGATAATGTCAGTGAGATCCGAAATGAATACTTTGTATCAGTATTCACTGGAAGGATACGGAGGATAGTGCGATTAATGTACAATATCCTAATATGCTGGGCATATTGAGATCAAGAAATTAGTGGTCTTGGGTCTTTTGAAGAGCATTAAGGTGGATAAATTCTCAGGAACCAATGGTATCTACCTCAGGTTATAGAGAGAGGCAAGAGAGGAGATTGCTGGGGCCTTGTCCAAGATCTTTGTATTCTTGCTAGACACAGGAGAGGTCCCAGAGGACGGACAAGTAGCTAATGTTGTTCCTCTGTTGAAAAAGGGAAATAGGGATAATCCTAGAAACTATAGACCAGTGAGTCTCACATTGGTGGTTGAGAAGCTATTAGAGAGATAGGATTACACAATAGCATTTGGAAAAGCATGGCCTAATCAGGAACAGTCAGCACGGCTCTGAGAGAGGCAGGTCATGTCTTAGGAATTTGACTGAATATTTTGAGGTAGTGACGAAGGAGATCGATGAGAGTAATGAATGTTATCTACTTGGTGTTTAATAAGGTGTTTGACAAGGTCCCTCATGGTAGGCTCAACCAGAAGATTAAGATGCATAGGATCCATGGTGACGTGGATTCAGAATTGCCTTGCCCATAGAAGGCAGAGGGTAGTCGTAGAAGGGTGTTTTTCTGGCTGGAGGTCTGTGACTTGCGGTCATCCAGAGGAATCTGTAGTGAGGCCTCTGCTTTTCGTGATATGTGTAAATGACTTGCATGAAAATGTAGATGGATGGATTAGTAAGTTGGCAGATGATACAAAGATTGATGAAGTTGTGGACAATTTAGACGGTTGTCAGAGGATACAGCGGAACGTAGATCAGTTGCAGATATATGAGTGCAGAATGGCAGGTGGAGTTTAATCTGGTTAAAAGTGAGGTGCTGCACTTTGAAGACCAAATATTGATGAAAAGTATACAGTTAATGACAGGACCCTGAGCAGCATTGACGTACAGACTGAGATTCAAGTTTATAGCTCCCTGAAAATGGCCATGGAAGTAGACAGGGAAGTAAATAGGGCATATGGCATGCTTGCTTTTATTGTTCAGGAAACTGAGTACAAGAGGAGAAAGTGAGGACTGCAGATGCTGGAGATCAGAGCTGAAAATGTGTTGCTGGAAAATCGTTTCGGGCATTAGCCCTTCTTCAGGAATGTTGCAGCTTTAAGACTTTGGTTAGGTCACAAAATATTGCATTCAATTCTGGTTGCCACAAAACAAGAAGGATGTGAAGACTTTGGAAGGGGCGACGAAGAGATTTACCAGAATGCTGCTTGGATTAGAGAGTTTGAGCTATAAGGAGAGGCAGTGTTTTCTCTGCAGCGGTGGAGGCTTAAGGCAGACTTGATAGAAGCCTATAAAAATATGAGATGCATAAATTGATGGTCAGAATGCTTTTCTCCAGAGTTGAAATGTCTAGTACTAAGGGACATGCTTTTAGGGTGAGAAGGGGAAGTTCAAAGGAGATGTGAAGGGCAAGTTTTTTCTTACATAGAGTGACAGGAGTCTGGAACGCACTGCCAGAAATGGTAGAGACAGACACGATAGGGACATTTTAGAAAGGCACATGAATATGCAAAGAATGAATGCATATGGATCAAGTGCAGGCAGAAGGGATTAGTTTAATTTGGCGTCATGTTCAGCACGACATGGTGGTTCCTGTGCTGTACTGTTCTATGTTCTGAACTCTATTTTCTATGTTTCATTCAAAATACTTATATGGGAATCTTTTTCAGTCAACTCAAAGCAAGTTCCACTCTGCCTATTAAAATTTCACCCAAAATATAGCATAGCAGACAACGGAGCACTCCTTCGGTCAGTACCAGTCTCGATTATGCACTCAAAGCCCAAACTAATAGCTGAACAACTTGGGTTCAAGTAAGATGCAAGAATTATACAATTTTGTTTATAAATAGGTTCGGATTACAAAAGCAAGAAAATAGAAAACCTTGTTTAGAACACCAATTTTGTCTCAAGCGGTATAATACATCCAGTTCTGGACGCCACACTTGAAGACAAATATGGAGCCATGAAAGAGGGAGCAGAAAAGTCTCTTGAGAATGGTCCCAGGGATATGGAACTTCCCTGAAGCAACTCCTTGAAGCAGCTGGGGCTGTGCTCCAGTCAGAAAGGAGATGCGATAGAAATGTTCAAAATAATGAGGGACCTTGAAAGGTCGTTCTGCTATAACGTGACAGTTGTGTTCCTCTGCAACCTCGCGCAATAGAAAATCGCATTATGTAAAACAGCTATTGAATATCACACTAAACGCTCGCTAACAGAAAATTGCTACACCCGCTCAGTGGAAAGTACATTTTATCCAAACAACGTCCACAATTCATCAATCACGCTATAGCCAATTCGCACTGACTCAAGGTGTGTTATAATGGAACCTCCCTGTAGACAGGGAGGAATCGTTTCCATTTGTGGAGGGACTGAAAACCAAGAATTTCTGCTAAAAGTGACTGCCCAAAGCAGCAAACAGCAGCAAGAAGCAAATCATCTTTAGTTAGAATGTGAAATGCATTTGCTGAACTTGAAGACAGCTTCAATTATGAACAGAGTAGAATAGAAGAGAATCCCTACAGTGTGGAAACAGGCTATTTGGCCAACAAGTCCATACCGACCCTCCAAAGAGTATCCCACCCTGACACATTCCCGTACCTATTACTCTACATTTCCCCAACCAATGCACCTAGCCGACACAACCCTGAACACTATGGGCAATTTCCCATGGCCAATTCACCTCACCTGCACATCTTTGGAACAAGGGAGGAAACCAGAGCACCCGGAGGAAACACAAGTAGACATGGGGAGAATGTGCAAACTCCACACAGACAGACAGTCACCCTAGGCTGGACTCGAACCCGGATCCGTGGCTCTGAGGCAGCAGCGCTAACCACTGAGCCGCCATGCCATGAGTTTCAAATGTAAGCAGAACTGTCTTTCCTCCAAAGAGGAAAAGCTTTCAAGATTCGGAGGAAATAGCTGATAAGCAGCAGGTGGTGAATAGTACATGCAAAGAGCCGGCACAGAATCAATAGGGAACGTGCTCTCCATCCCTGCCACAACCAATCTCTAATTGGAAATGAAGCAAGCAAACACCAAATCATTAATTCATTCCTTCAGCCAAAAGGCAGCTCCTTAGTTCATTGTCTCATGTTTCATCCTGATCCATTTCCTAAATAGTTTTTACCATTAGTGTTGGTTTACCTTTCTACTCTCAAGAACAGAGGGGGGAGGCAGGTCCCAAATTTGCTTCAACTGGAACAGGGATCAAACCTGGCCTGTTGTTAGTTTGAGTCACATGCTAGCCATCAAGCAAACTGAGATAACTGGCCCCCTATACCAAGTCATCCTAACTGCTAGCTACAGCTCAACTACTAATGCAAAGACGAAGTACAAAAACGTATCCCCTATTATTCATTCATTCCAAATATTCCACCCCCACCTCTGCATTCCTTCATATATGAACAATGCAGCAAGTGACATCAGCACAATCCATGTTATTCCATGACTGGGATCAGGTGTATGACATACATCAGGTCAACACAGAAGAACAGAAAATAGTAACTTCAAAAATCAAGAAAAGGTGTTCTAGAGAAAATAAATTGGTCGGATGGAGTTGCAATGAGGAAAGTTGCTTTTACACTAAAACTCCAGCTTAAAAATATGAAAAATGATATGAACAAAGGTTGTGTGTTAAATTTGTACTGATCAGTACATTCCAACTTACTTTAAACAATGGACTTACCAATAATGACATAATAAATTTATGGAGATATATAATCTGAATACAGCCAACTCGTAATGTGATTTTGCCATCGACCTTCGACATATCAACATAGGTCTCATCATCAAAAGCATTTGGATACAAGGTTATATTAAAGCTGAACACTTCATTTCCAACAATGGAGACAGCCTTGAAAAGGAGAAATGACAGTTAATTGAAAATAAACACGGCACTATATTTTCTATATTCCAACAAATAGACCTTACAAATAACTTCAGTGTGCATAGGTAGAGATTGCTATCATTTCCTGAAAAACAACACTCTCGCATGTTAATTCAAGTACTCACCCAAAGGTAACTTCAGCAAATCTAGCAAAGCAGCAGCTTTGTCGTACCACAGCAGTTTCAGGATAAGAGGTTGCAGAATTAAACGAGGGGCAAGGAGAAATTGCTTCTCTCAAAGGGTCATGAATCTGTCAAATTCACCATCCAGAATGTGGTGGATGCCAGAACATTGAGTGAATTTAAAGAGAAGATAGATAGATTTTTAATTAACATCGGGTTGATGGGTTTATGAAAAGTGGTCAAGAAAGTGGACTTGAGGTCAAGATGAGATCAGCCATAACGTATTGAATGGTAGAGCAAGCCCAAGGGGATCAATGCCCCTCGGATGCTGCCTGACCTGCTGTGCTTTTCTAGCACCACTCTAATCTGGTCCTCACTATTGCCTGGAACCAGGCCTATACCTGCTCCTAATTCTTCTTGGGTTCTAATGGAGCATTCTATCATTGGCCAAGAGCTCAGATTCAGGTCTTATCTGAGGACTCTATGTCAAAATGTGGACAACCAGAACCATGTGCTAGCTGCAATGCAACTGCCTTTCATATTGAAGGACTCCACGCTTACATTCTTACCATGAACAAATTTCATCCTCATTTCAAGGGACTATCAGAGGAAGAGGGAAAGACAGAAATCTAGAAAAGCACCTTTTTATGTAACGTATTTGAATCAACATCGGTAACAACGATATCCCGGAGTCTGGCAGAGACTTCCATCTGCTTTGACTGGACTGAAGCAGACGCATCCAAACCTGCATGGTTAAACAAACCATTCAAAAATTATTACAATGACCTTTATTTAACTGAAATTAGGTTAATAAAGTGGGAATCGCATGGGTTTGTTAGGCACACTTTTTACGATACATTTCAAACCTTCTATTAACACCACAGAATGGGAAGATATAAACACAGACCAGAAAGGCTAGGACTTCTTTCACTGCAGCGTAGGAGATGAGGGGTGATCTTAAAGATGTTTATAAAATCATGAGAGGCATGGATAGGGTGAATGACAAGGATCTTTTCCCTAGGTTGGGCGAGTTCAAAACTGGGGTGAATTTTTTTTTTTAAGATAAAAGGAGAAAAATTTGAAAATGACATGAGGGACAGCTTTTTAAAGAGTGTAGTTGGTGTGTGGAATGAACTGACAGAGTAAGTGATGGATGCAGTCACATCGTTAATAGACATTTGAATAAGTACATAAATAGAAAATGTTTGGAGGGATATGGGCCAAATGCAGGCAGATGGGACTAGTTTAATTTAGGAACATGGTCAGCATGGACTGGTTGGACCAAAGGATCTCTTTCCATGCTGTATGACTCAATGGCTCGAAGTGCATAATGTAAAGATATTGAATTTATATAGCCCCTTAATACATTTACATATCGGTGATGTCACCAAGTGCACCCGATTATTTTTTTCCAGGACTGGAAAAAGTAGTGAAGTGTACTTATGAAAGCTGGGGCAGCACAGTGGCTCAGTGGTTAGCAATGCTGCCTCACAGCGCCAGGGATGCGGGCTAGCCTCCAACCTCAGGCAACTATCTGTGTGGAGTTTGCACATTCGCCCTGTGTCTGCGTGGGTTTTCACTGGTGCTCCAGTTTCCTCTCAGCCCAAAGATGTGCAGGCTATTTGCATGAGCCATGGGAAGCGTAGGTTTACAGGGACAGGGTTACGTGGCGAGTCTGTGTGGGATGCTCTTCAGAGGGTGGGGACTCAATGAGCCAAATGGCCTGTTTCCATGCTGAATGGATTCTTTTAAAAAAAAATTCTCAGTCAGTAAAATCAGCTTTTTTTTTGCATATTTAACAAGCAGGTGCAACAAATTCTCAGCATGTTAATTATTTCACATAGCTAGAATTTTAAATTCATTTACACCTTGAGTCATTTGGGAATTCAGAATGTGAATATTATACGAGAGATGCTGCCAAAGCTGTTTGCCTGGCACTCCTCAGGGCAAATGCAAGAATACCAAATTTCAAATGATCATAATTTATACTGCAGGAGAAAAGGGTAGTTGGCAAGGCAACTCAGTGGTTGAGATACCACCATGGATAAAGGAACAAGAAACTCAAAATAACATTTCCAACCTTCAATGTGATTCTGAGATTAGGAAGCAATCTTGGGAATAGCTAACACCATTGCGGGGTGTTGGAACTGCTGCAATGATATTAGGTACAGTGGTCCTGGTTTTTAACTCAGCCAAGGTTAAGAAATAACAGCAGTCAGGATGGCATTACTTGGAAGGGAATTTACAAGCAGTCGTGTTCCCATCTGCTGCTTTTGTCCTTCGAAGTGGGTTTGGGAAGTGCTCCGAAAATAGTCTTGACAAGTTGTGTTTGACAAGTTGCCAGACCATGGCAACACGACGCCTGGAGGAAGAGCGCCTCATCTTCCGCCTAGGAATCCTCCAACCACAAGGGAGGGATGCAGATTTCTCCAGCTTTCTCATTTCCCTTCCCCCCACCTTACCTCAGTCCCAACCCTCAGACTCAGCACCGCCTTCTTGATCTGCAATCTTCTTCCCGACCTCTCCGCCCCCACCCCCTCTCCGGCCTACCACCCTCACCTTAATCCCCTTCCACCTATCGCATTCCCAACACCCCTCCCCCAAGTCCCTCCTCCCTACCTTTTATCTCAGCCTGCTTGGCACACCCTCCTCATTCCCGAAGAAGGGCTTATGCCCGAAACGCCAATTCGCCTGCTCCTTTGATGCTGCCTGACCTGCTACGCTTTTCCAGCAACCCATTTTTCAGCTCTGATCTCCAGCATCTGCAGTCCTCACTTTCCCCAAGTTGTGTTTATTAAAGGATACATAATGCCAAACCATACGTGCCAGCAGTGGCAACAGTGCATTTTAAGGTGATGAAAGGGGAGGTAATTGAGAAGGCTGCTGAAGTTTCCAATCATTTATTTCTTCTTGCATGGGATATGGTTACTGCTGACAAGGCAGCATTTGTTGTCCATCCCTAATTGCCCTTAAACTGAGTGACTGGCTAGGCCATTACAGAAAGCAGTTAAGAATAAAACACATTGCTGTTGATCTGGAGCCACATGTCGCCAAACCAAGTAAAGCAGTCAGATTTCATCTGTGAAAGGACCTTGGTGAACCGAATGATTCCATTTCAAACAATCATAATTTATCATCACAACAGATACTAACTTTTCATTGCAATTTACTCAGAATCACTACAGTGTGGAAACAGGCTCTACAGCCCAACATGTCCACACTGACCCTCCAAAGAGTATCCGCCCAAATCTATTACTCTGCATTTACCCATGATGAATGCACCTAACCGACACATCCTGGAACACGGCAGGGACAATGTGCAAACTCCACACACAGTCATCAGAGGCTAGAATCGAACCCGGGTCCCTGGCACTGAGAGGCAGCAGTGCTAACCACTGAGCCACCATACTCATTGAATTTGAATGCCGTTAGCTGCTGTGGTGGGATTAGGACCCATGTCTCCACATCATTAGCCTGGATTATTAGTCCAGTGACATTACTATCATATCACCACCTCCAATTAACCCATTTGACGTAGGGAAAATAGTCATGTTTTAGTCCGAGTGGCGCACATACATGACAAAACAACATTTCACGGATATAAAATATTCTTAAGACAAGCTGTTTCTAAACATCATCTGCCTTTCAATGTAAAGCAAAAGCTGACATAGGCCATTCTGTCCTTGATATCAGCTCATACACTATGTAAGATCTTTGTTAATTTTCTACCTCAAATCCAAACATTATGGCTGTTAAATCCACAGAGGAAATTTGAATGGCGAAGAATAAGTAATAGATAATAATGTTAGTTCTCATTAAATCTATGTCTTACCTTGTACTCTAATGTCTGCAATACTGCACTTTTCATCACACACAGCTACATTAAACGCATTCATCACTGCAAACATCTTGAAAGCAACCAGGTCAGCATCCTTTGAGCTTTTCAAAACTGCCAGAAAGAGTGCAACAAACTCAGATGCTTTTGTTCATTACATCAAGCAATCAAGAAAAATACTTCAAATAAAAAGCTATTTCTTCTTAAAGTACTGTTTGGGAATAGGTAAACAGTTTGTTTATAGATATTAGTGATTTGACTTTATGCTGTGTTCCAGTCACAGGATGAAAGCATGATCTCAGAGATAATACATAGCAGCCATAAAAAATAAGGGTGTGTGTAAAGGATGGTTCGACTGTTTTTAAGGGATACAGAGGTATCCCTGCAGGTGATAAAAGTCAGATTTACTGCTCTGCAGGTGATACAGCAAAGAGGCACAGTAGGTTGTTTGACAGGCTGTAATTATGGATTGTCCTTAATAACTACTGGGCTGCAGACAAAGACAGCCACACAGTAAAGAAACAAGAATTCCACGGTTCAACACTACAAATAGACACAAACCTCATAAGGAGCTGAAAATAAAAGGTGGGAGAAAGAAAATTTATATTTGTTCCTGTAACAAACAGAAATAATTGAGCAGTGTCAGTTAACATTACTTACATATTTTAAAGTCTTCATAATCCCTCCTTGGACAACACTGCAAAATAAAACTTAAGTTCCCCATCATGATTTGGAGATGCCGGTTTTGTACTCGGGTGTATAAAGTTAAAAATCACAACACCAGGTTATAGTCCAACAGGTTTAATTGGAAACAGTAGCTTTTGGAGCACCGCTCCTTCATCAGGTGGTTGTACCCACCTGATGAAGGAGCGGCCCTCCAAAAGCTAGTGCTTCCAATTAAAGCTGTCGGACTATAACCTGGTGTTGTGTGATTTTTAACTAAATTCCCTGTGATCGCCAATGTTGGTTTGATTTGCACATGGACACAGAACCTTTATGGGCTGACCTCTCAACATATTGAACATGCATCAACTGAGATATCGGCATGAATAAAGAAAAATAATGCCATTACATTTCTAAGCCTCAAAACATTAACCCCAATCAGGGGACTGTCTACCTCGTAACAATTTTTCCTGTGGCTTCTTTTTGAAGTTGCACGTAGGCTTGCACTGCACAAGTAAATAGATCATAGGATCTGCACAGTGTGGAAGATGGCCATTTGGGCAATCAGCTCCACATCAACCCTCGAAATAGCATTCTGCCCAACCCGACACCCCCTACCCTATCCCTGTAACCCTGCATCTCCCATGACTAACCCACCCTAGCTTACACATATCTGGACAATTTCCCATGGTCAATCTACCTAACCTGCGCATCTTTGGATTTTGAGAGGAAACAGCAGCACCTGGCTGAAACCCAAGCAGACATGGGGAGAATGTGCAAACTCCATGCAGTCAGTCGTTCCAGGATGGAATCGAATCCAGGTCTCTGGCGCTGTGAGGCAGCATTACTAACCACTGAGCCACCATGCCAGCCCTGCAGGTATTTGAATACCGAGGCTAAATTAACTGGTACACCAGCTAGTGCACCCTGGAGAACATAAGAAATATGGGGACTAGATCCTTCAGCCTGTTAAGACTGCTATGTCATTCAATATGATCACAATTTTGAGATTCAACTTTACTTCCACACTACTACTTATCCTTGCATTCCGAGGGATCAAAAATCTGAGTATCTCAGTTTTTAAAATATTCAACTAAGTTACACCCTCAGCCCTCTTTGATACTAAACTAAACTCGTAAGATCACAAACCTCTGAGCAAAAAAAAATTTCTCATTTCCCTTATCCAAAGTGATCAATCCCTTCTTGTGAAACAGTCTCTGATGCTCTAGTTTCCCCAGACAGTGAAAATAACCTCTCGATATGTAGCTTGTCAAACCCCTTCATAACCTTAAACAAAAACAGATTATTGCTGATGAAACTCAGCAGGTCTGATTGCATCTGTGGGAAGAAAGCAGAGTTAACGAAGTAGAGTGTCACTGGACTCTAAACATTAACTCTGATTTCTTCCCATAGCTGCTGTTAGACCTGCTGAGTTTTGCTAGTTCTTGAAGATCTCCAGCTTGCACAGTTCTTTGTTTTATTTTCCGTTTCATAACTTTGAATATCTCAATGGGATCACCTTTACCATCTATGCACTATGATCATGTATCATTGTATCAAACTTGAAATTGATTGGTCACAACATCAGTAACTGGAGAAAATGCCAGCCAAATGAATATATTTTTGTCACACAAGAGCTTACCTCATGATGAGTCAGGATTAGGCAAGAACAAAACATTGTTAGCAAAGTTGTTGTTTCCTTTAATTAGATAATGATGTATAAACCATCTCAGTGAAACCAAATTCAAAAATTTGCTTCAAGCATAAATTACAGTGTAAGCTTGAAAATATCTCCTCAAAGCTATCATGTTTTCAAAACCCTCTCAGTAAAGTGGGTATGGAGGAGGCTGAAACAACAAATCTATTCAATTTACAACGTGACACATAATACAAACATCTCAAAGCAACTGCAAGAAAAAAGTGCTAATGAAGTCACTTGAGGAAGAACTAACTTGCATATATACAATTGAAACCAAGAAAGGCAATTCTTGGAAATCTGAAATTAAAACAAAAACAAAGTGCTGGGGAAACTCAGCAGATCTTCCAACATCTAAAGTGATAGAAGCAGAGTTAACATTGAGCCCAAGTGAGCCTTCATGAGGTTCTCATTAATATATTCGCAATTACAAGGCATTTCAGATAATCTCGGATGCCCAAAGTCGAACACATACAAAGAATTACTACTAAAATGCATCCACTGTTAAATAGGGAAACACCAACAGTGTTGCAAAGATTCTCCCTCCATCCATAGGACAACTATCATGCTCTCTGTAGCCAACCAGGAATAAAACTAATTGTGGCTACATTGGCACCAGAGTCTAAGACCATCCGTCAACATTTCATAACTTCCAGATATAAAGAGGTAGAATAAATATTATCTGGTCTTTTTAAAAGAAAAGTCACATGCTCTGCTTAGCTAACTGTGATTTGACTCCACTAACATTAACTACTCCAATTCATTAAGAAACAATTCTGACATGAAGTCCTACTAATGCTATGTACCTGTTCTCGATGTAACCCCTTTATCGAGATCCTCTTCCCGCTTTTGAGCATTTGTTTCACGATCTCGATCAATCGAGCCAGTGTCAGCTGATGGGATAACTACGGTCAGGAAATTGATGGTTGATAGTAAAGCTTTTGTATGCAGAAGAAAGTTAAGTGAAGAAAATGTGACCTGTTGGTAAAACAAAATAATAACGTCATCCATTCTATATAATTTTACTAAATTTCAGCAGTGTATTTCAATCTAACGTTAAATTGAAAAGATCTAGTGTCTATTTCTGCTTTTTATAATTACTTTTGTAATCTATAGATTTTGTATATTATATTCATGTCACTCATTCAGAAATACTAAAAGCCTCCATTTGTGAGAAGTGTGTATCTAACACACAAAAGCCATTCTATAGAACCACTAAAATGGCAAAAAATGGAGGAAAGTACATTTACAGCCTTGAGAGGAACGATTTATTTTCAACCCAAGAAAGAATCAGAGAATAAGTTTGGGAAGACACTGAGTGAGGAACAGAAATGGAGATTGAACTGATCTTCAATGGATAGCTTACATATTTTTACATTCATTGATGGGATGTGGTTATCACAGGCTGTGCCAACATTAATTACCCATCCCTAGTTGGCCTCAAGGCAACGGTGGTGAGCTGCCTTCATGAACTGCAGCAATTCATTTGCTGGAGGTCCATGCACAATGTTATTCAGAAGGAGTGATGTGGAGGTGCCAGTGTTGAACTGGTGTAGATAAAGATAAAAATCACAACACCAGGTTATATTCCAGCAGAGTTGTTTATAAGTATTTCAAATATAGACTATAATCTGGTGTCAAGTGATTTTTAAATGCGGGAGTAAATTTTTTTAAATACTTCATTGTTAGGATGTAGGCATCACTGGCAAAACTTGAATTAATTATCCATCCCTAGTTATTCACAAGTTACTGCGGGCAGACCTACTTAAACAGCTGAGGTTGACATGAAGCCACACATACAAAATGGACGGGGAGGGGGTTGAAGGAGTTTGACCTGGTCATGTTCTTGTTAATACAATCATGACAAATCAGTTGTGGAAGACATGGTCATGTGAACTCACGGACAATGCATCTATCAACTGGATTGAATAGTGCCAATGTGCCAGCTGTACCCCACCATTTATAAGGAGAGTATTCCATCACATGCCAAACTTGTGCTTTGAAGGTGGCGAGAAATTTTGAGGAGTCATTCACTATAGAACTTCTGTCTTCTGGCCTATCGTATATTGCAATAACATATGCATATGCCATGCATGAACTCCTTCCACTAGTTTTCTCTTTAGTTTACTTAACTTCTTTCAAAGTAATGTGTTGCTGGAAAAGCACAATTGGTCAGGCAGCATCGAAGGAGCAGGAGAAACGACATTTCAGGCATAAGTCCTTCATCAGGAATCTGCCCTGAAACGTTGATTCTCCTGCTGCTCAGATGCTGCCTGTCCTGCTGTGCTTTCCCAGCAACACACTCTCAACTCTGATCTCCAGCATCTGCAGTCCTCACTTTTTCCTTCTTTCTAAGTAATGGTAATACTACTGAATGACATGGTAAGATGGGTATTTAGTTTCTTTTCTTTGTGAAGAGAAGGTATTTGATGAAGCAGCTGAAAATGTTTATGGCAAGACAGTATACTGAGGAACTCCTACAGTGATTTACAAAAAAGGAGGAGCACGACCTGCAATCATCTTTCTCTTAGTGCTTGCTACAACATAAATCAGTGGAGACTTCTCACTTTATTCCTGTTGTTTTGAATTTTACTCTATATTTGACCTCAAAGCAAAACTCAGTCGAATGGTGCTCGGACGTCAAGAGCGTTCCCTCTTAGTTCACCTCGAAAGTTCAACCATTGTATTGATGTTAACCCACATCTGGGACCAAGTAGCCTTAGTGGAACTCAAGCTGATTTTAGATGAATAACTTATTTTCCAGCACACTTCCTGCCATTACGGAATTGTTGATTAAACGGTGAATAGCGAAGTAACTTAGCCAGCTTGAATTTAGCCTATTTTTTGTCAGCAGGACACACCTGGGCAATTTTCGACAATCTAATGTGGATGCCAAGGTTGCAGCTGTGCTGAAACATCCTGGTTAGTGAGTGATCGGGAAACTACTGGACCACAGATCTTCAGAACTACAGCCAAGAACTAATTATGGTCCATCAGTTTTTTATGATTAGATTCCCTACAGTGTGGAAACAGGCCCTTCAGCCCAACAAGTCCACACCGACCCTTCGAAGACACCCAGTCCTATTTCCCTCTGACTAATACACCTAACACTACAGGCAATTTAGCATGGCCAATTCGCCTGACTTGCACATCTTTGAACTGTGGGAGGAAACTCACGCAGACATGGGGAGAATGTGCAAACTCCACGCAGACATGGGGAGAATGTGCAAACTCCACACAGACAGCCGCCCAAGGCTGGAATTGAACCTGGGACCCTGGTGCTGTGAGGCAGCAGTGCTAACCACTGAGCCGCCCCAGGTCCAATTTTTGTTATATCCATTGCACTATACTTTCTCTGGACATCATATGAAGTGATTTGATACAGCAGAAGACCAACAGGTGCGATAGTGGGAATCTCAAGAGGAAGTTGAGAAGGGTCAATCACTCACCACCTTTGATAACTACAACTGCATCAGCTTTGAGTTTTGTACTCACGAGACAAGCTTAATCAATGGGGATTTCATGAAAGCTCCTCCTCCCTTAAGTTGATTCTCCGGATTGCAGAGGAGTCATTTTGGACTCAAAACATGAAGTCTGTTTTTCGAGCCACAGATTCTACCAGACCTGCTGACTTTCACTAGCATTTTGCTTTTATCCCTGGTACTAACCCTGGCTTACTACATGCTTCATAGAACTAGCAATGGATGCCTGCCTTAAGGGTGATAGATGAGTGAGGGAACACAATTCAGCTGCTGCTGTTGACCCACAGTGCCCCAAATAGGATGCCCAATTTTGAGCTTCAAACTTGTCTGTGATACAGGGTGCGTGTGTGTCTGGTTAAAAGATATCATTCTGTGAATTACATCAGATTATTGCTCAACTAATACACAGGATAGCTCTCTCAGCTTTGGCACAAGACTCCCAGTGTTAATGAGGAAGATTCTGTACGGTCAAATGAATTTAATGAGACTCCACTATCTTGTTCGAATTTGTTCCTTATGTAAAAGGAACTTCATTTTCACAAGTACAATTTAAAATTAACAATATTGTAATGCAAGATCGCAAGCTGAAAGGCTTGTTGGAACAGTTCATTAATCAAAATATTTGCTTCAGTTCAAGTAGAATTATGTCCAATGATGTTCTTTTAATCATAAACCTCAAAGAAATTCTCCACAAACTGTATACAACAAACAAATGACAACAAAATGCGAGAGGTCGGAGGGCTTGTTTCCATACTGTAGGGAATCTAATCTAATCTAAAATCTCCAAACTGTATTAACTAAGCCTTGCAATGGTATTTCAGAGATTACTTGGGTACTGATTAATACTGAGCCATGTACTCTTTCCAATTTTTAACACATGGTTGAACAAACAACACTTTAACTTGCAGTACCTTATCATTTTCTGTGATAACATAGATACCTATGTAATTTGAATAAATGGGGTAGAGGAGATGAAGGGGAACACACCGGATAACTGTTGCTTCTCTATTGCAATTCAAGCAGCCATTCCCATCTTCATTTTAATTCAACAGCATGAAATTCTCCACCGAATCAAGTCAACATTTGGGACTTTTAAATAGAAGGAAACAAGAATCACTTGGTATAAGGTGGGATATTTCAGAATTTACATTGTGGGCCGAAGGGCTTGTTTCTGTGCTGTACTGTTCCATGTTCTTAATTGAAGTGCAAACAAACTTTGCTGGAAGGACAGTGCTGCAACTGCCAAGGGTTGAAAAATTACAAACTATTTTTCCTCTTAAGAACAGGTGTTTTTTTTTTTATGTAACTGCAGTCACAGACAGCAAACGTCATCATTCTGCAAAAAAGTAGGCCAAATTCCATTCCTTTGAGAGTTCATAGAAAAATTATCTCCGCCTGCACTGTGTTGTTCTAAGATTCTGCCTTCAGTATTATCAGATTAAATACTCTCCCCCTCTCTATGGTCTACTAATTTTCACAAAGCATACAAAAGGGACAGCATTTTATCTGGTTATTGAGCTTATGTCACAAATGTACTTTATATAAAAACGTAATATCATCCCTGCACACTAAATTAATGTAAATTATTATGTTATTGTAGTGAATTCAACCAATATTCAAACTTGACCTACAAATTAGACCAGAAATTTTTATGACCCTACTCCTTATAACATCCAATATTAAACAGATTACACTTAAATGTGGGTCAAGAAACTAGGACAAAAGCTTTTCAAAAATCCTGAAATACTGAAATCATATGCAACTGAAAAAATGAAATGTATTGACATTTACATTTTTTAAAATATTGTATGAGTCAGTTTTGACAGTTCATTGTATCCGAGCAAAATCCATTTTCTTGTGAATAAAGCTCATTAACCTAGATTTCAAAGTGTTAGTCATTTTTTTCAAATTAAGTAACAAATTTTGTGAAGATGTTTTTAATCAAACCAGTCTTCTTCAGCTGGCCATCATGCTGCTGAGGTAGAACAATAATTGCTTACCTTTAGCATTTGTTCAGTGTTGTTGTAATTACTTTTAAAATGTGGTCCATTTTTATCAGCCTGCAAAACAATATTTTTACAAGTTAATTCCACTTCAGTACTGACATAATGAACAGCAAATACTGATTATTATCCTTCCTTAAGGTAATGATAAAGACTTGCAGTAACATAGCCTTTTTCACAAACATCAGACTTCCAACAAGAGCTTCAGCCCATGAAGTAGCTATTGCCACTTTTGTAAATAATGTTGGATATAATTTACAACTCCTACAAACAGCAATGTGATAATGATCCAAACTGCTGTTGTTGGTGTTTGAGGCAGGACATTGGCCTGAACTCCCCTCTTCTTCTTCCAAATAGTGGAATGGAATTTTGCTCATTCATGGAAGTTGGCAGGTGGGACTTTGGCTTAACTTTTCAATAAGAAGTCAGCACCCCCGACAAAGTACCACTCCATCAGTAGTGCACACAAGTGTCAAGCTTTCATTAGGGGCAGCACAGTGGCTCAGTAGTTAGTACTGCTGCCTCACAGCACCAGAGACCCAGGTTCGATTCCAGTCTTAGGTGACTGTCTGTGTGAAGTTTGCACGTTCTCCCCATGTCTGTGTGGGTTTACTCCTACAATCCAAAGATGTTCAGGTTAGGTGGATTGGCCATGGTAAATTGCCCCATAGTGTTCAGGGATGTGTAGGTTAAGTGCATTAAGTCAGGGGTAATGTAAAATAATGGGTTAGGGGCATGGGTCTGGCTGGGTTACTCTTCAGAGGGTCATTGTGGACTTGATGGGCCTAACGGCCTTATTTTCACATTGTGGGGATTCGATGAGGATTTTAATTACAAAATCAGAAGTTGTTGGAAAAGCTCAGGTCTGGTAGCATCCGTGGCGAGAAACTAGAGTTAACATTTCAGGTCCAGTCACCCTCAGAACTGACTGACTTCTCTCCACAGATGCTGCCAGACCTGTTGAGACAGTCCAGCAATTTCTAATTTTGCTTCTAATTTATAGCATCTGCGGTTCTTTCAGTTTTTACTTTGTCATGCTTTGATTTTGGTTTTCAGCCTTAAACCCAGAACCTTGTCATTCAGGTTAGAATGCCACAAAATGAGCTACAACCGATAGCACGTATAAAGAAAATACTTCTAACTCATTGGAACCATTGTTATCTATGTTTTATCTTTAGGATATATTTAGAGAAACCTTAATGTATTCCACTTTCAGAAGATCGGAACCTGGCGTATCTGCACAGCTTATCAAGTCTAACTTCTGATTTTGGGCATCTGGAAAACACAAAGTCATGAAATCCAGTTTTAGCACATCTCGCTCAAAGATGTCTCAGGATTAAAGCATCAGTGATTGATGTAATAGAAAGCTGTGGGTGCTTATCCAAAACCTCCAAAACCACATGTTTTCTCACCAATTAAACCACATGTGAAATTCATCTAATATTGGTTCTTAACAGGTCCCAAATCAATCAGAGTAGTTTTTTCAACATCATGATTTCCATCTTACTTCCTCACTTTAGTTTGTTAAAAACATTACAAGTTACCAACTTGGAGAAAAAATTAAATGCTAGAACTGCCCACAAAATAATGATGGCAAAAGATAGCACTCTCTCCAACAAGTGCAGGTTAAACTCAGTTCCACAGCCGGAAACATCATTTGGGCTTTGGGAATTCCAGACCTCTTAGCACGGAATACATTGCAGAGCTTGTGATTTTGAAAGTTTTCCAACACAACTAGAGAAGCTAGAGCACACCACAATTCACATTATGGAACAGCTAAACAGAATTGCTCAGCATTATCAGGATGACAACAGGGATGAGGAACTTCGAAGCAGATACCAACAGTTTTTGAACTTTAAACAAGTCAAGATGTCTGGGGACTCTGCAGGGAAAGTGTGGTTAAAGTCAAAAGATCAGTTACGATCACATTGAATCGGGAAGTGGTTATGAAGGGCTGATTGGCCCACTCCTGCTCAGATTTCTTCCATCAATTATGTGGAAACATTTGAGATATTAAAACGGTTGCTGGAAGGCCATTATGATCCCATTCATGATCATGACTTATTATTTTGCAATATAGAAGTCAGGGTGGGAAACCACTGAACATATTCATACAATGTACTTTGAACAAAAGAAGACAAGTTTATTGCAAAAAGAAGAAAGAAAGAGCTTGACAAGTTGGGAAGATCAAATCATAAACAAGGAAAAAATAGATTAAGACTTCTTTCCCAGCAATATCCTTGACAGATACTCCACCTCAGTGAAGTAATACTCCTGTATTCATTCTCTAAATTCTTAGACAACTGATGAGGTTGCAAGCATTTCCTTTCAGCAAATTTCTGCCATTTCCTGAATGCGATTCTCCCTATTACTCTCAGAGACACATTGAGAAAAATCAATGAGTTAGCCTACATCAATGAGTTCTGAGAAAAACATTAGAGCTTTTTCCAGTTACTTATAAGCAGTTAAAACAGCGAAGCAGCACAACTGCTGGTGTGAATCTTTTCTTTTGAACTAAACCTGATCCTGTCCTTTTTCTTTCTATGGGTCATAAAATCTCAACTGAGTAAACATGACTTGGAGATGCCGGAGTTGGACTGGGGTGTACAAAGTTAAAAATCACACACCACCAGGTTATAGTCCAACAGGTTTAATTAGAAGCACTAGCTTTCGGACCACCACTTACTCATCAGGTGGTTGTCCACAACCACCTGATGAAGGAGTTGCGCTCCAAAAGCTAGTGTACTTCCAATTAAACCTGTTGAACTACAACCTGGTGCTGAGTGATTTTCAACTGAGGAAACATTTCAACAACTCCTTCACCAGACATTTACCCAAGTGCTTTGTTGAAAAGCTGCTTTGACCCAATGCTTACAAAAGTTTCTGGTCTTGAAATAAAGACACTTCCACAAAATTAAAAACCAAGCACCCATTTATCTCTACTTTAGAACTGAAGTTTGCAAATAAAAATAATAAGTTAGTGACTTACAGCACACCTTGTTGGGGTAGTCAATTGTGTGCTTCCTCTGGCAAGAAAATCAGTAACCAGAGGTAACAAATTTAAAGTACCTTGCAATACCTGGGGAGACTAGCACTATTTCGTTCATGTAGAGGGATTTGATGAGGAACATGCTACTTGAAATGGAGGTGGAATCAACTTTAAGACCTGAAGAATACTAACTTGCAAAGTTATGGAGAAAAGTTGGAGTGGGAATCTAAATTAGGCAACTCCTTTAAACAGTCAGCAAGGACACAATGGTTTGAATGGTTTCCATTCATGCTGTAAGATTCTGTAATTGTTTAAATGGAAGGAGTTAGAGCATGTCACAAGTATACATAATACACTTGACAACTGTACCAACTCGTTTTCTCTCTCAACATTTTCAACCTACATTATATGCCCCCATAATCACCAAGCAAAATAGCAGTGATTGGAACCAGGTGGATCTTATTGACTGTGAGTTCCCTGATTGGGGTTAATGTGGGCCATTCATGGAGCCCCAGATGACAGATATAAATTGGGGACTCAGAGTGTCTCCTCATTTCAGGAATGACTCCGAGGTGGCTAGTCACAGCCAGAGTACATTGCATGTGTAAATAAAGTCAGAAGTCACATGACACCAGGTTATAGATCAACAGGTTTATTTGAAATCATAAGTTTTTTAAGCCCTGCCCCTTTGTCAGGTGGCTATAACCTGGTGCCATGTAACTTCTGACCTTGCCCACTCCAGTCCAACACTAGCACCACCACACCACAAATAAAGTATGACTTGGTGGTGGGATACTGGCCTCTCTGTAGTTATTTCAATAAATGTTAAGCGAACTACATACATTACACAATATTTAGAGAGACCTGGCTGTATCAGTCAAGAGGGCGAAAGTGAGGACTGCAGATGCTGGAGATTAGAGTGGAGAGTGTGGTGCTGGAAAAGCGCAGGTCAGGCAGCATTCGAGGAGCAGGAAAATTGATGCTGTTTCGGGCAAAAGCCCAAGACATTTTACCCGAAAAGTCGATTTTCCTGCTCCTCGGATGCTGCCTGACTTGCTGCGCTTTTCCAGTGCCACACTCTCAGCCCTGCATTACTCAAGAACCTCACAAAAGAGCCATAAAAGGATCTTCGGGTTTTCCTTCCTCTTACTATACACACCTCAAGGCTAATTAACAATCCCACACCAATTCAGCCTCGGCAAGGCAAAAACTAAACAAAACCATTGCTGTCACTTGGCACTATAAATTACCAATTTCAACAACAGTATGCTATCCTGTGTTATAATAAAACACACACTAAACTATGAACTATTTGATGCTTACGTATTTGAATTCCAACAACTTAGGAACATACAGATGTTCAGAAAAGGTTTTCAAATCTAAGATTAAAGTTGAATTAATTTTGACATTACTACGAAGGTATAAAAAGCTTGTTCAAAGTGGCTATAGTTATTAGGTTCTCCAAAGAAAAGGAATTTTTCCAAAAATCAGAATTGTGTAGTTCATTGATTTTTTTTTTTAGTAACATTGCTGATACGAAGGTTGAGATTCTGTTTGTGAAATATATTTATTGCCTTTTTTAAAACGATCTCAATTTATCATTTGGGGGAGTTTTAAGAGGTAAATACTCACCAGAAAATTCACAATAATTTAAGGTGATTTTCTTCAAATATGATGTAGATGTCAAATCAAATGTTCTGATGTTCACTTCAGTCCCCAACTGTGACACACTAAAAACAAGCAATGGCTTCTCCTGGTCTTCTTGCCTTGTCAGTTCAACGACTACCTACAAGATACCAAAACGTAACTCAACGTAACTCAACATAACAATGCAACAAAATGTGCTCGCTTGCTCGAAGTACATATTCCAATCTACATGCAGTTTTGACCACCTTGCTAGCAACATATAGGTCAAAGAGCCATAAATCTTTCACATTCAAGATGCAAGTTTGACTTTTAATGCAAATTTCAAGTCACTTACCATTTCACGATGTCCCTGTGATTGATGGGGAGCTGCTGAAAAGAGGCAAAAGTGCCTTTTTCTTGATTACAATCTACAATAATTAAAACTGGCTGAAAGGGTATTAGAGGTGAGATGTAAGTAATGCGTCTTTCGCTGAAGTCTGTGACAATTCTTTTCATAAATACTTTTATTATGATTGAATTTTTTTATCAAAAATAAAATTACTTTAAAATAGAAGAACAATCTTGCAATATAACAACAATAAAATGTAAACAAACTACTACTCTACTCCACAAACAATTTAGGAACAAAAGAAATGAAAACTCCACACAAACTACAATTCAATAAATAACTAAATCAAAACATAAAGCAACTAAATTAAACGGAGTTGAAATAAGGCAAATTACATTAAACTATGTTAAGTTGCAACACTCAGCACAATCCCAAAACTCCCCATCAGCAGGAGCATCAGTTGGCATACCCATATTTGTTCAGAATTCTTCCTCCCAGGGGCCCCTGCCAGACACAGCCTTCATGGCCACACAAAAGCCCTGACCAATAAGTCTGCATTTTATGGTTCAAAAAGGGCTGCCACGTCCTATTAAAAAAGTTCTGTTTTCTGGTGCACCATACTTGTAAGGAAGTCCAGGAGGACATGCTCCATAACTAACCTGCGCCATCCCGAGTCCTGGGGGATTTTTCCACACCCAGCCCATCCGAATGTTCTTCCTCGCCAAAATGAAAGAATATTAAACAATGTCTTCCCATGCGCGCCCCAAGAGGGGAGATTCGGCAAACCCAAGAGGAAGGACACCAGATCTATCTTGACCTCCGTTCCCATGACCCCTTCCAAAACACTCGTTATAGTGCCCCAATATCTACGAAGCTTGTGGCATGATCACAAGCAATGAATAAGAGTACCAACATCTACTTTACATTTGAGGGTGACATAATTCTTAATCACACCAAAAATAAAGGTGACCCAGAGTGTGGGATCACTGTATTCTTGGTCTTGATCATACATCCTGGAAGATTTTGAGAACTACAAACCTTCTTTCAATACTGACTACGATTATTTTCAAAACAATACCTATAAGCTTTATCTGAGCATACAAACATGGAATGGTGCATGGAACAAGAGAAACCAGAATTATTCTGTAGAAATGCTTTAAAACAAAGAGCCACATACCAAGAACAGCGTCCACTACTTGAACCACAATTAGAAGCATGACCAGTAATAGTCAAGCCATCTGATCCAGATCAGCCATAATTTAATTGACAAAGATGCAATACTGATACAAAAACAAATTCAAATGAGCTCAATGCTAACATACAAAAAATGTTTTATAAACAAAATCACAAGTTGCCGGAAAAGCTCAGCAGGTCTGGAAGCATCTGCAAAGAGAAATCAGAGTTAACTGATTCCTCAGAACTGATGGTAGCTATGAAAATATCGAGTCATATGCATAAGATGGGGTGGGGGCATGGGATAAGGAGTAAATGATAGGTGAGGAAAGAGCCCAAAGACAGGGAAGAATAATTGGACAGACAAAGGAGCGAATAGTGATCTGGCTAGAAAGATGAATAGTTGTTAATAGATACTATTAGCAGCTAACAATAGGTAGTGCATAATGGCAGACGATGTGATAACCTGGAGTGTGGAGTTGGGGGGCCCCCCCAAGTTGAAAGTGAGACGCTGTTGTTCTTTCCGGCTGCACTGAGCTTCGCTGGAGCACTGCAGCAAGCCTGAGACACAGATATCAGCCAGGGTACAGGGTGGGGTGTAAAAGTGGCAGGCAACTGGAAGCTCAGGGTCTTTTCTGCAGACAGAACGTAGATATCCTCGGTCCCCACTTGGGACCTGCAGCCCTCTAGACTCCCTATCGAGTTCAATAATTTTAGGGCCTGAACTCTTCCATGTTCATGCCCCCAACCCCACACACCAGACGTTATCATCATATAGTCGGTTATTACACACAACCCATTGTTAGCCACTAACAGTCCCCCTTTAGAGCTATTTCACCCTTCTAACCAGTTCGTTATCCACTCCTTTGTCTGTCAAACCGCTCTTCTCTCTCTTTGGGCTTTATAATCACTTTTCATTTACTCTTGAACCATATCTTCTGCATTTAAACTGATATGTTCTTAGCCAACATCAGTTCTGAGGAAGAGTCACTTGATCCAAAATGTTAACTCAGGTTTCTCTTCATAGATGCTGTCAGACCCACTCAGCTTTTCCAGCAACTTAGGTTTTCGTTTCTGTTTTACACCATCTGCAGTTCTTTGAATTCTTAGAAAATGTTTGATACCTCTTTCACTTCGAACTTCAGCTGGAGATCTGTCAGTTCCTCACAGACACTCTCAAGGTCCTCTTGCTGAACATGATAGGGCTGTGCATCGCCAGCTGCCATTACAAGTTCACTTGGCAAGTCAGCTTCTTCCTTTGCATCACAGAACTCTGCTTCAGATTCCAGTGAACCTAAGAAACAAGATTGCATATTAGTTGAAAGGAAACAAGAAACCATGACCATTTCGAAGCAGTAGTACTCAAATTATTCCAGACATAAAACATTTGCAGGCAATAAGCAAAACAAAACAACCCACCTCCAAGACCAAGCAGAATCTTGATGAAATCAGACAGCCGTACAGCTGCAAGTTCAGAATCCGCAAATCCATCGCTGGTCTTGTAATAGTTTCTTAACCAAAAGTAACAAACTGATGTGGACATCAGGTAGAAATTAATTAAAATTAAATATTAAATTGATAGTTAGAAGTCTAATATAACTGGTAAATCGCAAAAGCAATTGTGCACAAATGCACAAAGCCCTTCTTGTCAGTCTGAGATTTGAGCCAAACGGAAAAGTATGGCTAATACTAACTCTGGCAAAAGTTCCTTCCACCTGAAGTAAATTGTTGCACCATCTCACAAGCTGCATCAACCAAAACAGCAAGGGAAATGGGTGCATGAGGGCACATGTTCCAAGTTCACCTCCATGCCCCGACTCCAAAATAAATCCATGTTCCTTCATAATCTCAGTCAAAATCCTGAAATTTCCTACCCAACAGCACTGTAGTAACACCTTCACCACTCAAGACTGCAGTATTTCGAAAGGTCTACCACCACCTCAAAAGACAGTAGGCATGGTCAATAAAAGACAGCACAGGGAGCAATATTCACATTCCAACAACAAATTCAAAAATCAAGTCATTTCGTTTCAGCTGTGCGCTTTCCATGACCGACAACAACAACACTGGCCAGTGATACACAAGTCTGACATTTCCATGTACTATATCCAATGAAAAGGACACAAACTTCTGACCAAAGTTTATCATACTGCAAAAGACTCATCTCCAACATTAGCTGTGCTGAAGCACAAATCACATGACACTTCCCTACAGGTTAGTGAAGAATAACGAAAGTGCAGAACCCCAGTATCTTTTCCCAAGCGCAAGTAGGTGAAAGCGCAAAAGGTTGTCTGCTCATTGCCTTGGCCAAACATGGAGGTGATGAATGGAAGTTAAACCTAGTTCGACAAATATAAAATAGCTGTTCCAACTTATTAAAAGGAAGGCAGCAAGATGGAGCACAGTTATTCAAATCGCACTGGGAAGAAAAATCATGATTTTAGAAATGTTTCACAAGGTAATGCGAAAAACACTCAAAATTCAACAGGACAAGATTCACTGACACTGAAGATCTAGGAGAATTTAGAACAGAAATGCAAGAATTTTGAGAAGATTTGTAGCTCAGGTTGAAGTTCTGGATGGAAATTTGCTCACTGAGCTGAAAGGTTCGTTTTCAGACATTTCGGCACCATGCTAGGTAACATCTTCAGTGAGCCTCCGGTGAAACACTGGTGTTAGTGACTTGCCTTCTATTTATGTGTTTAGGTTTCCTTGGGTTCACCCCAGGAAATGGCATTATCCACCCAAGGAAACCTAAATACAAACTGAAAGCGGATTACGAACACAAGTGCTTCACCGGAGGCTCACTGATGATTTTGCAGAGTATGGTAATGAAACGTCTCAAAACAAACCTTCCAGCTCAGCAAGCAAACCTACATCCAGAATGCAAGAAATATAAGTGGACAACAGGGCCATTCCAGCACACAATCATTAGATTAGATTAGATTAGATTAGATTAGATTGCACCCGGAGGAAACCCACGCAGACACGGGGAGAACGTGCAAACTCCACACAGTCAGTCGCCTGAGTCGGGAATTGAACCCGGGTCTCTGGCGCTGTGAGGCAGCAGTGCTAACCACTGTGCCACCGTGCCGCCCACTGCCATCGTGCCGCCCACTGATCATTAGTTGATCAGTGACCCAAATTTTACTTCCTGAATTATCCACATAGTCCAAACATGCTTGACAACTGAGTATTCACAGTTCTTTGAAATACTCAGATCCTCAGAAAATCTTAGGTGACTTGACATACAAGAGGCTGAAAGTGCTAACCACTGTGCCACCGTGCCGCCCACTAGTTGATTAGTTGATCAGTGACCCAAATTTTACTTCCTGAATTATCCACATAGTTCAAACATGCTTGACAACTGAGTATTCACAGTTCTTTGAAATACTCAGATCCTCAGAAAATCTTAGGTGACTTGACATACAAGAGGCTGAAAACATGTTTCGCCATGTTGGACAGTCTAGAACTAGGGGACTCAATTTGACAGTAAGATGGAGATGAGGAAATTTCTGAGGGCCATGAGTCTATGGAATTCTCTTCCCTGAAGGCTGGGTCACTGACTATTAAGGCAGGAAAGCAGCATCGGGCGGCAGAGTGGCCTTCTCCTGCTCCTAACTCGTTAGCTCAATTTCAGAATTCAAAAATTCTCAACCTCTAACTGAAGAAATTTCCCATTTTCATCCAAAATAGCTGGCCCTTTATCTTGAGCCTTTTTTCCCCGTAGTTTTAGACACTCCTGTCAGGGGAACTAGCCTTAGTAGTGAACCCTTCTCAGAATTTTATACATTTCGATGTGATTACCTCTCATTTTTCTAAACCTCAGGGAACAAAGGACCATTCTACTCATTTAATCTCTTCTCATAGCTCAACTATTACATTCCAGGAATCAATCAAATGAACCATTTTTCTTTCTACCTGCTTTACGGCAAATACTCACTTCCTGAAATAGAGACTAAAACAGTATAAAATGTCTTGGGTGCATTTGCATGAAAGCTCTACATAATTACAGCAAGATTTCATTACTCTTGTACTCCAATCCCACTTCAATCAAATCTTTCCTAACTGCAGGTTGTACCATAAGGTTAACTTTGTTTCAAGTGCCAGAACACCCACTGCTCTCATTACCAAAATATAATAGCTTCTTGCCATTTAAAAAATACTCAATTCTCACATTATACCTACCAAGATGAATAAATATCTTCACATGTCCCCACATTATTCCCTTTTCTTTTGCAGATTCTACACTTCTCCTCACAGTTTACTTTCTCACCTAACTTTGTATCATCAGAAAGTTGGGACACATTACATTTGGCCCCTTGATCAGTTATTGATAAAGATTGTACATAATTTCACTGCTCACAGTCTGCTGATGTCAAAGTGACCCATTTGATTGTACATTGTCCATTAGCCAACTCTCAATGACACTAACACATTACACCTCACCCGACGAATCATCAGCTTGCACGTTTCGCTTTTGTCCACACAGCTTCAACGAACTTTTATAGATTTGTCAAACATGACTTTCCCCTCCTAAAAGGATGCTGATTCTGGGCAATCATAAGTGATCTGATCCATTCTTATGGATTCCATCAATTTCAAGAGGACTAATGCCAGGCTAAATTGTCTCTCTCTCCCTTCTTTTCCTGAATAACATTATCGCATTAGGAAGGGAGATTCGGGTGAAAAGACATGTAGGGGTGATGTCGAGAAGCATTTCTTCGTACAGAGAACATCAGAAATGTAGAACTCTTTCTCTCTCTCACCCTGCCCTCATAAAACCCTGAAGCTAGGTCAATTGAAAAATTCAAAACCAATACTGCCATTACATTAGTCATAGAGATATACAGCATGGAAATAGACCCTTCGATCCAACTCATCCATGCCGACCAGACATCCTCAATAAATCTAGTCCCATTTGTCAGCACTTCACTCATATCCCTCGAAACCTTTCCTATTCATACACCCATCCTGATGCTTTTTAAATATCAACAGCTTATAAAACAGTAACTACTGCTCCTAGAATGAGGAAATCAGCTCCAACACTGAAAATATCTCAAAAAAAGGAGCAGCTCTTACAGCCACAATTTTTTCCCATCCTCCATTTTAGATTACAAATTTAGTGAAGATATTAAACAGTGAAGATGACAGAAACAATATGGTAAAAAGGAATTAAATTGCAAATCAACTATTACTCCAATTAAAGATCAAAGACTCCAGATGTTCAATCACTTCTTCCTATTCTTATATTGCCATCATCAATCCATGACATTAGTGCAAGTGAAGCTGTAAAATGACAGTGTAATATTACTTCAGGAAAAAGGTTTATAATGTTACACAAATAAGTCTGAAGAGAGGGAGGAATTCAGATAAAAATAGCCACAAAACTGACAGAGAGTGGGGAAAGAAAACATGTAAATAAGCTAGGACGTGTCAAATACAGATTTTAATCAGAATGTAAAATGGGACTACAGCATTGAAGGCAAAAGTGGATCATATAAAGTAAGGGACAGGAGGAAATTATAATGAAGAATAAGGACATGGCAGAGTTATTAAACAAATACTTTGCATCTTTCTTCAAGGTTGAAGACAAAGAGCATTCTGGAAATAGTAGGGAACAAAGGAAAAACATGGACAAAATAAATTCATCTTGCATTGGACACTGCAGTGCAGCGCACTCAAAACAATTAGTAATAGCTTGATAGGCTGAAAAGTTTTTATTCTCGCTCATGTTTAAACATTCTTAAGCTTCTGAACTAGGCTGACATTTTCCAGCCCAAAAGATGCAATAAACTATTATAAAGAGGTCTCTTTGAAATTTGGTACCTGAGAGATACTGGAAAGAATGTCATGAATTGAAAAAAAATGCAAAACTGCATATCAATTCATATATTTTCACAGGTATAACTGGAAGAAGCACAGAATCAAATTATGCTGTTACTCATTAATACCTTGGCAAGCATCTTCTATTTAGATATTAGATTCCCTACAGAGCGGAAACAGGCCCTTCAGCCCAACAAGTCCATACCGACCCTCTGATGTTTTATAGAGGAGTTTTAAAAATAGAATTTACATTTCTGATAAATATTGAATGTAGGCAAACAAAAGAACACAATTTGAAAATACAGGAACATGCAGCAATAAAGTCATCAGGCCTAAGAAGTTAAGATTCTCAAGGCTTACTTGAATCATCTCCTTCCAGTGATGCTGCAGAACCAACAGCTACCAGATGAGGGTCAAACAACTTCCTTGGTTTTGCAGCCAATGATATCTATCACAAAAATATACAATGTATTATGCTCATATCATTTGATCAAGGAACATTGAGTATACAAGTCTAAAATTAAGGCTGAATACAAAAACATTTCAATATCAATCTTTTTAAGGTCTATTTAGATCATGAACATTGAGCTCTTCTTGAATATCACTCAAAAATCATGGGCCAGAAAGAGTCTGAATATATATTCAAAGTAAAATAGATGATGATGATGATTAAAAACTCATGTCCAACAAGATGATTTTATTTTAAACACATGCTTAAAATCAAACTGACTGAAGAATTTCTACACTAGGAATTATTTGGCGAGAATTCAAATCAATACAAGAAATATAAAGATTGCTTCGGAAAGGGACAGCAATAAAGTTTAGAGACATTAAAATGTTCAAAACACAAAACTATTAAGTTTCTAGGATGAATTCAGTGTGAAGAAAATAATGACCAAATTTCTTAATATATTTCAAGAGTAACATGCTGCTACAAATATAGAGGACAATTAAAAAACAATAAGTTCATTGCACAGGTTAAGGTAAAGTATATCTTTGGCGGGAAAGCAGGGGTGAGGACCACTTACTGGACATTGACTTCAGCACATATTAAGAGACACATATGTTGGTTGTACTTTGCAGATATACCTTTGTATATTTGTCTTCCTTTGAGAGTAAACCTAATTGAGTAGATTGACATCTGGTTCCTTCCTTCAACTGCGATAAGAGATTTAACAACAGCTAAGCTCATATGTAGTGCGTTGACTTAAATATTGCAGATTTAATGGGTCTGATTTTGCTGCAGCTGTTTGATATGCAGAACACATGATAACATGTGGGAGCTTTGTAATTTTACTGTTTCTTGACCTTAACGTTACAGAAATATTCGTAGGACCTCAACAGCAATGTCAAAAATTTAGAACACACTGTATACAGATTACAGGGGAACAGATTATGACAACATGAAAATAGCAAAACAGGAGAAAAAAATGTGATTGTCAAGATTGCATAATGCAGGAAACAGTAGCCAAGTACCAATGGACAAGTAACATTTGTACAGGGAAAAATGATTTAAAAAGATATACTGTATACTTCTTGCAATATAGATTTCAGAGAGTACACAAACTGCTTAGAATCAGAGACAAACATTCTCCATTCAAATCATTAGTGCAGTGCAAAAGTATAAGTCATCACACCAACCTTGGCTTTGATGGGAAATCTGGAGGATGACCTCAGAGGTAAGGGAATGCTATCAGTGAGCTCGAAAACGCTTCTGATTTTTTGATCTGACATTCTGACATGGAGTAAAGGGAGTTCACCAGAGACTTTAAACCTAAAAAAAAAATGTTACAATTTGTCTGTATGGAATCCAACACATGAGGAGACAGGAATTCTCAAATCAAACCTAACCTATAACTGCATCAAATAGTTAAACACAGATCACAGCAAAACAGATACTGAGGAACCTTGATTATCCTAAGGACACATATGGGGAGTCTTTTGTTCAATTAATCGAATTCCCGATAATCAAATGCCGGATAACAGTTTAGCCAAGCATCGGGACCTTGCGATCTTGCCAGATAATCTATTCGGATAATCGAATGCTGGATAATCGAGGTTCCTCTGCACTACACTGGAGTAGGCAAAAGGAGGTTGCATCCCAATAATGGCAGTGAATCATTAAAGGTGGGAAGTCCACCATCACTGTCAGTGGCCAGGGTGACCTCACATCAGATGGGAAACATGTTTAAAATGCAAAGGCAAGCTCTTATGCCATGCAAAGGATGACAATGGTCATTATGAAAGCGCACCACATGGAGAGTCTGCAACACACAATCCATCCAGTATGAGTGGCCTACCGGTGAGATAACAGGACAAATTTGTGGTTCTTACTGTTGGGCTCGGAGAAGTGGAATGGACTGCAGGTGAATCAGTGCACTGAATGTACCACCCACAGAGAGTTAGCTGGCATAATTCAGGCAGTCAGGAATTAAAATCTAGTCCACTATTTTGAATAACAAAGGCATCATGTCATGTTATCAATTTGTCATGAAATAAAATACATTTTATTGCAATTATGTAATGTTTCGATTTTTCAAAACCAATGCTTTCAAATAATAAAAAATAGAGATTACACATCTTTACTAAAAAATGCAAATCCATGGCCAAGATAATTATTGCAGTGTTATTTCCATACATTACTCGATCTGTAGCCTTTTTTTTAAAAAAAGATAAAGCAGCACACAAACAAAACAGGAACTAGGTGGGAAGTATAAGAGCAATACAACATTGCATAAGTGTAGAGGAAGAAGCTCATTGGCTAAAGAAGAGCAATGGGTTTTAATACAGACACAAGTGAACATATATTAGAATGGCCAATCTGTACTTAGATGGAGTCGAAAAGGGGGTGATAGGGGAGATAGACTATTAGTTAGATGGGCTTTCTGAGATTGGTAATGATGTTACTGGGAAAGCTTGCAAAAGCTACACAAGCATTGTTTTAAATGACACAGATGTGGCACCAAGGTAAAACAAGACCAATTTGAACTGTGCACAACGACAAAGCAGTCTGCTACAAGCAAAATCTTCAATTTACCCATTCGCATCAGTGAATACTTACCTTTGGAACTAGGTGGGAAGTATAAGAGCAATACAACATTGCATAAGTGTAGAGGAAGAAGCTCATTGGCTAAAGAAGAGCAATGGGTTTTAATACAGACACAAGTGAACATATATTAGAATGGCCAATCTGTACTTAGATGGAGTCGAAAATAGGAGAAAGTGAAGACTGCAGATTCTGGAGATCAGACTCTGTGGCACTGGAAAAGCACAGCCAATTGGGTCAGGCAACATCCGAGAAACAGGAGAGTCGACGTCTCAAGCATTAGGTCTTCATCAGGAATGTTGAGGGGGTAGGGGCGCCAAGGCGACTCGGAGATAAATGGGGAGGGGGAGAAAGAGGTAGCTAGGAACGCGATAGGTCAATGAAGGTGGGGTGTGATGATGATAGATCAGAGTGGATGGATGGACTGGTTAGGTGGGAAAGTTCAAAAGGTTGGACAGTTGGAAGGTTGCATCTGGAATAAGGTGGGGGTAGCGGAGATGAGGAAACTGATGAAAATGACTGATTCTGTGTGGTTGGAGGGCCCCAAAGCAGACGACAAAGTGTTCTACGTCCAGTTGAGTGGCTGGGTTTGGTGGTGAAGGCAGCCCAGGACTCGCATGTCCATGGCGGAGTGGGAGAGGGGAGTTGAAGTGATCAGCCATAGGGCACTGGGGTTGTTTAGCGTGTGTCCCAGAGATGGTCTCTGAAACCTTCTGCAAGTTGGCATCCTGTCTCCCTAATGTATAGGGGACCACATGAAGAGCAACGGACACAGAAGATGAGGTTGTTTGGAAATGCAGGAAAATCTCTGCTGGATGTGGAAAGATCCTTTGGTGCCTTGGATGACGGTGAGGGGGGGGACGTGCGGGTGCAGGTTTTACATCTCTTACAGTGGCAAGGAAAGTGCCAGAGGGGAGAATTGTTTTTTTTTTTTGGGGGGGGGGGGGGGGGGAGAGGAGAGAAAGGGAAGAAAGAAGATGTGGACCTAACAAAGAAGTTGCAGAGGGAATGGTCTCTGTGGAATGCTGAAAGGGCTGGAGAGGGAAATATATCTCTGGTGGCAGAAATGGCAGAGGACGATGCGTTGTATCTGGAGGTTGGTCAGGTGGAAGGGGAGGACCAAGGTTCTTGGTTACAGTTCAAGCCACTGAACCTGCACTACCAATATCTATCTCTCAGCAGCGTAACCAGACAGTGTCCATTAACAAGACTTGGAAATTAATACAGGTATATCTATCATTTAACATACAAGCTGAATCAAAACACCAACTAAGCTACTGAAATAATCGGTGATATTCATTAAACCATGAACAGACATCTGAAATGCCTAATAAACCTGAACATTTATCTTCAAAGGTGGTGATATGTCAGAAGGTTCAGAGAAGATTAGCAATAATAATTCAAATCCAGAATTTCAAGTATCATAAACATGAAACTGACAATTTTTTTTACAAGACATCTCCATGACTCTATGACACTTAAGGTGATTTGATCTATGTCTGTGGTACAGGTTCTTTGCCTGCATCACAACAGAACTAGAGAGCAATTTCAAAAGTATTAACTTCCAACAACAGATTTCTTCCCTCTCCTCCACTGTAAAGTCCTTCTCATTGTTGGGACAGGAGCAGCACTGGCTGGGCCAACATTTATTATCCATCCCTAACTGCCCTGGAATAAGTGATGAGTTGCATTCTTAAACCTTTGCAGTCTGCGTGCTGTAGAAATGCACTCAATGCTGTCAGGGAGGGAATTCCAGGATTTGGACCAAACTACTGTGAAAGAATGGCAATATACTTTGAAGTCAGAATCAAAATGGTCTCAGCAGAGAACCTGCAGGTGATGAACCATCGATCTGCTGTTCTTAATCTTCTAGGTAGTAGAAGTTATGGGTTTGGGAGATGGTGTCAGATAATCTAGGTGAGTGAGTGCATTGCATCTTGGAGGTAGTACACACATTGCTACTGTGAGATAATGAAGGGAGTCAATGTTGAAGATGATGGATGTACTGCCAATCACACGGGTTACTTTTCCCTGGTTAGTGTCAAGCTTTTTTGATGTTACTGGAGCTACACTCAGCGAGAAAGTGGGAATTTTGTCCCTTACAGATGAAGGGCAGCCTTTGGGGAGACAGAAGCTAAATTCTTCACCACAAAATTCCTCGCCTCCAGCCTGCCCTTGTAGCCACAGTATTTACATGGCTGGCCCAGTTGAGTTTCTGATCAGGTGACCCTCCATTCCCATTCCATGCTTTGTTATGCATTGGTGTTCAATGTTATCATTTGCATTTCAGTAAAATCATTGCAACATCTCAAACTGTTCAAGTCAGACTAGAAAGTCTCTTTCTTGTCAAGCAACTTGACTATTTAATCCTCCAACAATACTGCTGCTTCTACATAAACAGGTGGCATTAGCATAGTGACAGAGACATCTTCATATCAATATATTGCACCATACATTTTGTTTGTGCTGCTGGAAATATCCCATTTTCATAGACTGAAACAAAACTATAATTGAACATACTTAGGGATTCTGGTATCTTTCTCCACTATGGCTCTTGAAAGCTGAACCTTGACATCCATGGGCTGTAATATATGCTGAATCGAGGAGTATTGCTTCCTAGCAGATTTCCAATCTTGACCTAAAGAGGAGAGATTACATACTTAAAACCTACAAGGGAAGTAAATGCAAAAACAATTAAGCAGAGGTAGTCATACTGCATGCTAATTTCATTCTCAAGGAACCCCAAGTTGCATTTGTACAACAATAACCAACTTCTATTTACACAGCATCCTTAATGAAATAAGATGTTCCGAAGGCACTTCACAGGAACATTACAATGCCAGACTTGATACTGATCTATACAAGGCAATAAATCCTACATCAAAACAATGATTACACTTTCAAAGTCCTTCATTGGGAGCTCCATTGCTATATTAACACCCTTTTACAAAACAAAATTTTGCCACCATCTTTAAAAGAAAAAATGTCTTCTTCATCTGGACGGTTTTCATTTTGGAGTAATCCATAATATTAATCATTTTTATGGAAATTGGCTGTCATGTTTGGTTACATCACAATGACCACAATTCAAAAACTGATGCACTGATTCTGGAGGAGGCCTGGATACACTGTACTGCTTTGCTGTGGACATCATCTTCATTCGTACTGCTTGGGATGTGTTGAATTCAAAATAGAGGGGAACAAGAGAATCCAACATATTGCACGAGGCAGATCTAATCATCAATTCAGCAGAAAAAATTCCTTGGATTCCAGTTGAGTTCCACATCAGGACCAAAAGCAACATATTGAGACCCAAACAATTAACTTGAATGTGAAGTCTATCAAGGAGGAACGAGGAAATAGCTAACAAAAGCTGTCTGAGATAACTAGATGAATATCTTCCCACCTTAGGACTCTCAACCACATGGCATCAACACGAAATTGACTTGTTTCCAAATCTTCCCTCCCCCACCTCATCCCAGATCCAACCTGGCACCGCCCTCTTGACCTGTCCATCTTCCTTCCCACCTATCCGCTCACACCCACCCTATTAATCCCCTCAGCCCGATTCCAGCAGCCCCCACATTCTTGAAGGAGGATTCATGCCCGATACGTCAACGCTCCTGTTCCTCAGATGTGCCCAACCTGCTGTGTTTTCCCAGCACCATACTTTTCAACTCTGACTCTCCAGTCCTCACCTTCTCCTAGGTATAGTAATAAACCAAGTTGAAACTTCCATGGTATTAGGAGCAGGAGATACTTCAGTATTTGAGTCGTCACAAACATAATGCAATCATCAGCATACATCCCCACTTCTGACCTAATGAACAAGGGAAGGTCATTGATGAAGCAGCTGAAGGAGGCTGGGCCTAGGACACTACCCTAAGAAATTCCTGCAGCAATGTCCTGGAAAAGAGATGATTGACTTTCACGAACCACAACAATCTTGTTTTGTGCTAGTTAAGACCGGAAACATTTTCTTCTGATATCCATTAATTTAAATTTGGTTCTGACTCCTTGGTCAATGATGCTCTGTTGTCAAGGGCAATTAATATCATGTCACATCTGGAATTTAGCTTTTCTGACCACATTTGGATCAAGTCCACATTGAGGTCAGGGGCCAAGTGGTCACGGTGGAGCCCAAACTGAGCACCAATGAGCAAACCACTTGCTAACTTGATGCTGATTGATAGCACTGTCAACAAAATCTCATCATTTTGGTGACAACCAAGGAGGCAGAGTGACCAGCAAGTAGTCAGACTGGATTTTTTTTTGTGGGCAGAACATAAGTGGGCTATTTTTCACACTGTCAGATATATACCAGTGTTGCAGCTGCACCAAACAAATACATCTACAGTAAGTGGCTGTAATTAACGAAACATCAGCACAGGGTAATCGAACTGTGGACCAAGGTACAGAACAGAAGAATTACCAAGATATTTCAGCTCTAGGAAGCAGATACAACCCATTAGGATAGGATGGTCTGATTTGGTCAAAGTTCAGGATTAGGAGAGGGAGGGAGGTAAGGAAGTTGGGAAAGTGAAAGTGGAAGATTTTCAGTCTTGGTAATTATCCAGGAGATTTTCTGCTCTTGCACCTTGCACAAATGAAACCTGGAGTTGCAGAGTGAATGAATGAACTGACCATGGCACTGAGAGACAGGAAATGCAGCAGTCAATTTGTATGCAATAAGGTCCCATAAACAGTAATAATATAATAATTTTATGAACATGATTCAGCAATAAATATTGGCTTAAACCCAGGGAAGAAAGATTCTGCTCTTCTTCAAAACAATGGCAGGGTATCTTAGGTTCACTTGAGAAAGCCATAATTTCACATTTCATTCCAAAAGATTACCAAAGAGGAGTAATGCCATTCGTTACCACCCAATGTCACCCTGGAGGATATGTTCTGGTCTCTGGTGTGGAACTTGGAATACGCAAAGTTAGAACCCAGAGATCAGTATGTTACGATTCACTGAGCCACAGTTGATACCACCTTCCAATTAGCTGGTGGAAGCAGAGTCTCTTAGCCATATGAAGCTTGAGACAGAGTATTCTGTCAAAGATTCTTAAACGGGGTTTTAGTAAAAGCGAAGATTAATTCCAAGAGAGCAAGATAAAATCGACAATAAAATAAAGGTCTGCAGATCCTGGACACCTGAAACAAACTCGTAGGAATTCCTGGAGAGCAATCTGGCAGCATCTGAGAGGAGAAAACAGAGTTAACGCTTCGAAACCAGTGGCTCTTCTTCAGAACTTAAGATAAAACTCATACCTGGCTTACTGAACAAAAGTTGAACATTTCTGAGTTCCACATCAAACTTTTCATAGGCTCGTTCCAAAATTTCCTCCAAAGATAAACTTGGGGATGTTGCTTTTTGGTCATTGTGGCTGATGCTATTTAACTGCACAAAAGTAGATTTATGACTTCGACAAGCTTTGTTATTCATAGCTAGTCAAAATAACAAAAACATTTTAAATCCAATAAACAGCGCAAGTTTAGTTGAATTCTGTGCAGAGGATAAAACAGCTAATTTGTATTTTTGCTGATTCAAAGTGAAGGTCATAAACCTCCATTAACAGATTAATAAACTCAACATGATCTGGGGGGTAAAAACGGTTGCTTTAAGGAACCTCTGAAGATACTTTAAATATAGCATTCAATATTGAAGCCATTAGAAATCTGCTAACCTCTTCAATAAAATTAAGAAATTGACCTTTTTCTTCGAAAAAAACTGCAGCAAACTGTTTCAATCTCCCTACACCACATAATGCAAACAGCTGAGACCTGTTTCCAAATCACTGCCTAAACTATTCTGAATCAGAGTGTAGTGTGTGGGAGAGCCTGTGACGCCTTTGAGAGTTTTTCCTTTCTTTTCATGGGTGATACGTAATATTTGCTTGGTCACTTCCCCCATGGCACAGCAAAGGCCAACAATTCATTGATCGAGCTGACCTCTCACATTAATGCAGAATTCATCGCTTTATGGTGTCTTACTTTCATCATGAAAAGGAGCTGCTCACATTAACGTAAATAAAAACTTCTTCAATCTTACCACAACTATTCATAGTTTCTACACTGCTTACTGAAAGACGTTGCCTGAGGTTAGCACCACAAGGAACTGACTTTTCATTAGTCTAATCTTTCCCCTGTGAGCTGGTCCAAGACTAGAAGTCATAAATTTGAGAGAGAGGGATTAATACATCCAAGAGGAGATTCACGAGAAACATCTTTACATAGAAAGAGTTCTTGGAGGAACTTATTACCATATCATGTAGTTGCAGTGGATGTCTTCAAGGGGAAGCCAGATAAGCAGCTGAGAGAGATTTTACGATAATCCACGATTTCCTTAACTAATGATATGTTTAATATCACATTTCAGAAAAGGATTGATATTCGGGTCAGATGAGATGCAATGGGGTGGAAGGAAGCTTAAGTAAAGCATAAACAATTGAACTGAATTTTACGTTTGTTTGTAAAATCTATATACCTGGTGGTAACCAGAAACAGACAGAACACAGATCACATGTACGTGACTCAATTCAACAGGCCATGCCAGTTTTAAGTCCCACACAAGTCTCCTCTCCTATCTTATTTTCATTTCATTCAGTCAAAACATCTCTATTCTTCACTACCTCATTCAGTGTTCCCTGAAAAGAACCTGGTTCAACCACTCCACGTGATAAGTTCCACATACTCATTTCTCTGAACCAAGGGAGATTTGTTAAACTGGTCAAGTAAGATGACAGTAGGCTTAAGCAGCAGTGGTATGTTATCAGATTCCTAATCACAAGACCATACATTTAGGATCTGAAGGAGGCCATTCAGCCAATCAAGTCTGTTTCACCAGTGAGATCATGGCTGATCTGATAATCTTCAACACCACATTCTTATCTTTTCCTCATGCCCCTTGATACCCTTAGTGATTTACGAATGATCCAGCCTGAACAGCCTTCTACTGCAAAGAATTGCACAGATTTACTACCTTCTGAGGGAAGATATTCCTCATTTTTGTCATGAATGTGCAACCCCTTGTTCAAAGATTATACCCTCTGGTCCTAGACTCAAAGGATTAACCACCCCTCTGCATCTACACTGTCAAGCCTCCGAAGAATCTTGTTTGTTTCAAAAAGATTGCCACTCTTTCTGCGAAACTCGAAAAAGTACAGGCCCAACCTACTCAACTTCCCCTAATAAGGCACACCCAACATCAGACTCGTGACCCTTCTCTGGGCTGACTCCAATGCCAGTATATCTTTGCCTGGATAAAGGGACTCAAAACTGTTCATAGCATGCCAGTTGTGGTCTGACCAGTGCCTTGTATAGTTTTAGCACAACCTCCCTACTTTTATCAAGTAAAACACTATAGATGCTAGAGATCTGAAACAGAAATAGAAATTCCTCTGAGAAACTCAGCAAGTCTGGCAGCATCTGCGGGACGAAAGCAGAGTTAATATTGAGTCCAGTGATACTTCTAAGTCAGAGCTGTACAGCATGGAACAGACCCTTTGGTCCACCTTGTCCACATCAACTGGATAACCAAACCTAATCTAGTCCTATTTGCCAGCATTTGACCCATATCTCTCTAAACCCTTCCTGTTCATGTACCCATCCAGATGCCTTTTAAATATTGCCATTGTATAGACTCTATTCCCTTCTCTGGTTGCTCATTCCAGTTCTCTGCATGAAAATGTTGCCCCTTGGGTCCCTTTTATATCTTTCTCCTCTCATCTTAAAACTATGCCCTCCAGTTTTGGATTCCCCCACCCTGGGGAAAAGATCTTGACCGTTTACCCTATCCATGCCCTTCATGATTTTATAAACCTTTATAAAGGCCACCCCTCAGTTGCCAAAGCTCCAGGGAAAATAGCCCCAGACTTATCAGACTCTCCTTATAGCTCAATCCTACCTACTCTGGCATCATCCTTGTAAATGTTTTCTGAATTCTTCCAAGTTTCACAACATCCTTCCTACAGCAGGTAAACCAGAACTGAATGCAGTATTCCAAAAGTAGCCTAAACAATTTCCTGTACAGGCGCAATAGACCTCCCAATTCCTTATGCCCAATGATCTGACCAATAAAAGCAAGCATGCCAAACACCTTCTTCACTAGACTGTTTACTTCCAACTCCAGTTTCAAGGAGCTAGGAACATGCACTCCAAGATCTCTTTGTTCAGCAATACTCCCCAAGACCTGACCATTAAGTGCATAAGTCCTGCCCAGATTTGCCTTTTCAAACTAAAGCAGCTTACATTTATTTAAATCAAACTCCAGCTGCCACTCCACAGCCCATTGGCCCATCTGATCAGGGTCCAATTGTACTCTGAAGTAATCATCTTCACTGTCCGCTACACGACCAATTTTGGCATCATGTGCAAACTCACTAACCATACCACTTGAGCTCACTTCCAAAAAGAACAGCTGATTTTCTCCTATAATTTCTGTTTTTGTTTTATACACAACATTCCCTTCGAGATAAAAGCCAGAAATCAATTACCTTCACCAATCACCTGAACTTATATGCTAACTTCTTGCGATTTAAACACCAAAACATCCAAATTTCTTCTGCTGTATCTTTTTGCAGTCTTTCTCCATTTAAATAATATCCAGCCAAAGTGCATACCCTCACATTTACCCATATTATTTCATATTTGCCATATTTTTGGCCCCTTAACTTACCAATATCCCCTTGGAGAGTTTTTGTGCCATCCTCATCACTCACTTTCCTACCCATTTTGTATGATCTGCTAACGTGGCTAAAGATCATTCATTTTTATCTTCCAAGTCATTAACATATCTTCTAAATAATTTTTGCCCTAGCACTGATACCTGTAGCATTTCACTAGTTACCGGTTAGCATTCTGAACTGAAGGAAAGACAAATGGTCCAAAGACACGAATTTAAATGTCACCACGGAAATGGAGAAATTTAAATTCAGCTCACTATTTATATCTGGAATTAAAAACTTATAACCATTAGGTTTCATGGTATCACGATAATCATGTCACTGTGGAATTGTGATAAAAGTCTCTCCTCTCTGGATCATACTCTTCAGAGAAGAAAATCAGTCATCCTCATCCAATTTAGCCTACATGGGAGCAGTACGATTGATTCTTAGCTGAAATGGCCAAGCACATCATTTAGATGTATGGAATTGTTACAACTGAGAATCATTATTTCAGACCCAATACGAAACATGTGCTTTAATCAGCAGTGACTTTTCTACACAGGTAAGCAGCTTCAACCACCTTCACTATACTGTTTACCTGTGACTCTTCTTTCAAGGAGCTATGAACCTGCACTCCAAGGTCTCTTTGTTCAGCAACAGTCCCCCAGACCTTACCAATAAGTGTGTAAGTCCTACCCAGATTTGCCTTTTCAAACTAGAGCACCTTGCATTTATTTAAATCAAACTTCAGCTGCCACTTCTTGGCCCATTGGCCCATCTGATCAAGGGACCATGGAGGAACCCTAAAGCATCAATGCTGCCACAAAAGGGTCTTAAGATTTCCAAAAAACAGATAGATCAAATATAGAGGCTATGGTAATCTCACTTGAGCTAAGATAGATGGGATATGAGGAGTTGTGAGATACCCAAATAGGGAATGTACAAACAGGTGTCTGATCCAGAACTACTCCAGGAACCATTTACACGGGGATTGCTCAAAGCACATTAAACTTCTGAAAGGCACAAGTTACGGAGGTGATGGAATACTCTGCACTTGCCTCACTATCTACAGATCTGACAGCACTCAAGACTGTAATTAGGTTTGCTCGCTGAGCTGGGTTCATGAACCTTCCAGCTCAGTGAGCAAACCTACATCCAGAACCTCAACCTGAGCTACAAATCTTCTCAAAACTTGCTAAACACTCAAGACATTCCAGGACAAAGCATGGCACGCCTTAAACATCTTAATCATTCACCTTCTCCACAAGGTGTACTGTTGCTGCTGCATGTACCACCTCCAAGATGGAGTCGATCAACTCACCTCACTGAAGTCTTAAACCCATCATCTAGTAAAAGGACAACATGTGCACATGGGATCGCCATAACGCTTCATCCCAAACTGAAACTCACCATCTAATGGTAACATGGAACTACCTTGACCACATGTACTGCAACAATTTCAGATAGCTCATAAACACCTTTCAAAGGCAATTAAGGATGAACAATTAATTCAGGCATCCTTCCAGTGAACAAATATTAAGAAAATGAAACACCAACATGGATCACCAAGGCCAAATGACATGTTTCTGCACCTTAAATAATGGAGTGTCAATAATTTTTTTTAAGATACATCACTGGATTTATTACAGACTCTCTGATGTTGTGGTCCTGGCTCTATCCTACAGAACCCCTTTGTAATTTTAGACTTTTAAAAACCTCCCATTTCTTAATCTGTCTGGAATGGAAGAGTTTAAGGCCATTCAGTGCTTGCTGATATTTATACTCCTCTGTTTGGTTAGCAAACTGTTTTAGAAATTTCCTCTTCTGTCTCACTGTAACCTGGCAAGTCTAATCAAGGCTTTATTAATTTAACATTTCATTTCTTACACTAAAAAGAAAAGTAATGAGGGCTTCATTAAACTGCACAACTATTCTCAAATTGTGAAATCATCACAGAATCCCGACAGTGTGGCAACAGGCCCTTCAGCACAATAAGTGCACACTAACCCATTCCCCTACTACGCTACAATTACCCTGACCAATGCACCTAACCTATATATCCCTGAACACTGAGTAATTTAGCTTGGCCAATTCACCTAACCTGCAAATCTGCACACCTAACCTGTGGGAGGAAACATTAGCACCCAGAGGAAACCCACGCCAACATGGGGAAAATGTGCAAACTCCACACAGACAGTTGTCCAAGGCTGGAATCGAACCCAGGTCCCTGTGCTGTGAGGCAGCAGTGCTAACCACTGAGCCACCATGCCACCCAAGTTTATCCATCGATGCTTTCGCACCTCTACTCAATTTAACTTGACTCTTCCACATCCTAAAATGCACTTTTTGACAATTACCAACACTGAAATTCATTTGCCATTTATGCATTCATTTTGTGTCTCTTAATACTTCACAATACTTGGTTACAGTTTGCCTCACTATTAACTCATCACTCAACTGTTGTCTGAAAATTTTCGTACTGTACTCCCAATTTCCAAAGCCAATCCATGCACCTAAATGTAAATAATGATGGTCTCAGGACTGATCTTTGTAGGGCATTTCTTCCCAGCTTCCATAAACTTAAAATACAATGGATCTAAAATAAAAACAAAGTATTAGAGAACTTTGGAGAGAGAAACAGAATGGGTTGTATTGTATTTGAAACATGAATTCTCTCTCACCCTTACTATCAGGCCTGCTGAGTTTCTCCAATACTTTCTGCTTTTAATTTCCCTTTTCTGCCAGTTTGACATTCAACTACTTTCCAGTTTTCTATCTGGGAGACCTGTTTCCATTTTATAGCAACCGTTCATTTTACCATGTGGCCTTGATTCTATATATACTGACCATGATTATATGTCTACTATGTTGCCCGTGCTACACCTTCAGCTTTATATATTCAAAGATGCAACTTGAGAAAACTGAAAATTCCTGAACATCAAACTGGAGGTAACAGTTCTCTATAAAGAGGAAGCTTTGAAAATAATATGCACTTTCATACCTGCAAACTTCCAAAGTCCACAATCAATAAGTTTGAATTCACATCATAAAAGCCCGTCTGTGGAACCACAAGGTAGGATGGTTTCAAGTTGATACGGAGATCAAATGTTTTACGAGTTTCAATAATGTACGACAGACCTAAGCATTTAAGCAAATAGTTGGGTTATAAACATAATTCATGTTAGAATACAGGCATGTTAGAACTCAAACTGTCAAAAATAAATAAAAATCATGACGACATCATATTAGATATAAAATGTATTAAATTGGGGACTCAGTTTCTTAGCTTCCATTTTCTGGACACTTCAGGTTTTTACCTGTTGCAGTCTTTTCTTTGATTTCCTCCAACTTGAGCAAAGTGGCTGAAGTCAGCTGCTCAAGATCAAGTCCTCGGCTAGTCTGGAAAAACTCCACCAAACTATTTATTGTTTGCTATGAAAAAAAAAAAGAGAAGGAAATAGAAAATAAATTTCCAACATTTGCTGTAACAGAGCAAAACCATGATTTAAAAATACAACTTGGAAACGACGAATGAGTTAACGCAAAATTAAATTATAAACTTACACCAAATATCATTTTCTCATCTCTATGAATGACGAACTCTCTTGTATGCTTGGCTCATCTAGGTTTTCATTCACCGACAATCTTAGCACTTACCATATCATTCAACCTACTTTGTCTAAGTTGTTAAATAGAGATGTACTACACAGAAACAGACCCTTCGGTCAACTTGTACATGCCAACCAAATACACTAACCTAATCTCATCCCATTTGCCAGCACTTAGCCCATATCCCTCTAAACCCTTCCTATTCATATACCCATCCAGATGCTTTTTAAATGTTGTAATTGTACAAGCCACCACCACTTCCGCTGGCAGCTTATTCCAAACATACATCACCCACTGCGTGAAAAAGTTGCCCCTTAGGTCCCTTTTAAATTTTTCACCTCCCACCCTCTATGTATAACTATAGTCCCAACACTGACCCCTGAAGAACTCCACAAGCCATTGGCTGTCAACCTGAAAGAGACACCTTTATCCCCACCCTCTGCCTTCTGCTAGTCAGCCAATCCTCGAGCCAAGCCAGTATCTTGCCCCGAACACAATGGGCTCTTCTTTAGCAGCGTCTAGTGCAGCATCTTGTCAAAGGTCTTCTGGATATCCAAGTAGATCACGTTCACTGACTCTTCTTTGTCAAACTAGTTCATTATCTCCTCAAAGAATTCTAACAGATTTGTCAGGCCTGACCTCCCCTTGAAGAAGCTATGCTGATTCAGCCCTTTTTTACCATGCACTTCCAAGTACTCCGTAATCTCATCCTTAATAACAGACTCCAAACCCTTACCAACAAGAGCAATTCCTGGAAGATCACCACCAGTGCGTCCACAATCTCCTCAGCTCCCTCTTTCAGAAGCAGGGTGTAGTCCATCCAGCCTGGGTGATTTATTACTCAAACCTTTCAGCTTCCCCACTATCATCTCCTTAGTCATGGCTGCTACATTGACCTCTAACCCCTGATCTTGGAAGTTCTAGCATGCTACTGGTGTCTTACACCGTGAAGACTGATTCGAAAACAAAAGATCCAAAACAACTTCAAGCCAAAACACCAGCAGTTCCGACTACTCTCAATTTCTGTCTACTGGTCATCTGTGAATGTGCGCTTTTTTTTAAAAATGGAATTACCTAATATAAAATATTCTGAACAAGCCAATAACACTATAAACTATCACATGCATACATCTAGAATAAACACAAAACTGATCAACTTTAATGCATCACACTTTTGCCATTTAATGCAACACCTTATAGATGATTTTTGCAGCGTCGCTGACAATACATGGTGTCTAGTTTTCACCTGCTGTCTATAAACTGAGTTCTTGCATATCATTCGCTGGGTAAAATAATCCCAATCCAGACCAGTTTAAATTTATTTTTCAGTTAAGTATTCTCTGATTCACTTCACGGATGCCATTACACATATTTCATTATTCAGTCAAGGTCTCTCTTAACTAGTGTCGTTGGGAATATAGCTTGAAGTTCCTTTAATCTTGCCACTCAGGCATGGTGGCTCAGTGGTTAGCACTGCTGCCTCACAGCGCCAGGGACCCGGGTTCAAATCCCCCCTCGGGCAACTGCCTGTGTGGAGTTTGCACATTCTCCCAGTGTCTGCGTGGGTTTGCTCCGGTTTCCTCCCACAGTCCAAAGATGTTCTGGTCAGGTGAACTGACCATGCTAAATTGCCCGTAGTGTTAGGCACAGTTGTAGGGGAATCGGTCTGGGTGGGTTGTTCTTCGGAGGGTCGGTGTGGATTTGTTGGACCGAAGGGTGTGTTTCCGCACTGTGGGGAATCTAATCTAATCTCTTTTATGTCTGGAATCATCCTTTGTGCTATTTGCGGTAACCTCAAGGGATGAATATTACTTTTGAAGTGTGAAGACGAGGATGGTAGAGAATTCCAGGTATGGTCTGAATGGTTCTCTGTATATCCTTGTTACAACATACATGAGACAAGTTGTTCTACGTTTGTCTCCCGACACAATTTTTAAAAATTATTTTCCAACTTTGAAGCCTGCACATCTAGCATTCCTGATAGGTTTCACTGCATGGGAAAAATTGTAACAACTCTGGAATATAAACCTTGATTCAGTAATGGTGACCATGAACTACATCAATTGTCAGAGAAACCCATCTGGTTCACTTATGTCCTTTTGACAGGAGACATGCCATCTTTATTCACTCTGACCTACAAGTGACACCAGTCCCACAACAACGGGTTTGACTCTTATCTGGTCAGTAAATCCAAGAGCATTTATTAGTGGGCATGAAATGCTGGTCTCATCAGCAACAGCTACATCAGAGGAAAAACTGCTGTTTTTCAGACTGGAGGCCTGTGACCAGTGGAGTGCCGCAAGGATCGGTGCTGGGCCCTCTACTCTAAGGCTAAGGGGTGGCCTTACAGAGGTTTACAAAATTATGATGGGCATGGATAGGATAAATAGGCAAAGCCTTTTCCCTGGGGTCGGGGAGTCCAGAACTAGAGGGCATTGGTTTAAGGTGAGAGGGGAAAGATATAAAAGAGACCTAAGGGGTAACCTTTTCAAGCAGAGGGTGGTACATGTATGGAATGAGCTGCCAGAGGATGTGGTGGAGGCTGGTATAATTGCAATATTTAAGAGGCATTTGGATGGGTAGATCAAGAGGAAGGGTTTAGAGGGATATGGGCCGGGTGCTGGCAGGTGGGACTCGATTGGGTTGGGATATCTGGTCAGCATGGACGGGTTGGACCGAAGGGTCTGTTTCTACGCTGTACATCTCTATGACGCTATAACTCTAAAATCTCCTCGACTATTTCTTGTTAATTTATTCTATTCCTTTATTGTCCACTTATTCCTGCAAACTATGGAATTAAATTGAATTTAATTGAATTGAATTTATTGTCACGTTTACAGAGGCACAGTGAAAAGCTTTGTCTTGCGAGCATTACAGGCAGATCAGAGTTAAGTAGCAGAGATCAGTAAATAATAGGTAAGCAGCAAAAATAAAAACACAGGTACAGGCGAATGTTGAGATTCAGTATTCTAACAACAGTAGGGTAGAAACTGTTTCAAAACCGGCTGGTGTGTGTGTGTTCAGGCTTCTATAAAACGCTGCCAGGGTGGGATGGATCTTTTAGAATGCTAGCAGCCTTTCCTTAATAGCGGCCCTGATAGATGGATTCTATAGGTGAGAGGTAGGCCTTTGTGATTCTCCCGGCCGACTTCACCACTCTTTGTAACCGTCTCCAATCTTGAATGGTACAGTTGCCATACCAGGCAGTGATACATCCAGCTGAAAATGTGTTGCTGGAAAAGTGCAGCAGGTCAGGCAGCATCCAAGGAACAGGAGAATCGACGTTTCGGGCATAAGCCCTTCTTCAGGAATGAGGAAAGTGTGTCCAGCAGGCTAAGATAAAAGGTAGGGAGGAGGGACTTGGGGGAGGGGCGTTGGAATTGCGATAGGTGGAGGGAGGTCAAGGTGAGGGTGATAGGCCGGAGTGGGGTGGGGGCAGAGAAGTCAGGAAGAAGATTGCAGGTTAGGAAGGCGGTGCTGAGTTTGAGGGATTTGACTGAGACAAGGTGGGGGGAGGGGAAATGAGGAAACTGGAGAAATCTGAGTTCATCCCTTGTGGTTGGAGGGTTCACAGGCAGAAGATGAGGCGCTCTTCCTCCAACCGTCGTGTTGCCATGGTCTGGCGATGGAGGAGTCCAAGGACCTGCATGTCCTTGGTGGAGTGGGAGGGGGTGTTCAAGTGTTGGGCTACGGGGTGGTTGGGTTGGTTGGTCCGGGTGTCCCAGAGATGTTCTCTGAAACATTCCGCAAGTGGGCGTCCTTCTCCCCAATACAGAGGAGGCCACATCGAGTGCAGCGGATGCAATAGATGATGTGTGTGGAGGTGCAGGTGAATTGGTGGCGGATATGGAAGAGTCCCTTGGGGCCTTGGAGGTAAGTAAGGGGGAGAGGTATGGGCGCACGTTTTGCATTTCTTGCGGTTGCAGGGGAAGGTGCCGGGAGTGGAGGTTGAGTTGGTGGGGGGTGTGGACCGGACGAGGGAGTCACGGAAGGAGTGGTCTTTTCGGAACGCTGATAGGAGAGGGGAGGGAAATATATCCCTTGTGGTGGGGTCCGTTTGGAGGTGTCGGAAATGACGGCCGATGATACGTTGTACATGGAGGAGGTTGGTGGGGTGGTAGGTGAGGACCAGTGGGGTTCTGTCCTGGTGGCGGTTGGAGGGGCGGGGCTCAAGGGCAGAGGTGCGGGAAGTGGAAGAGGTGCGGTGGAGGGCATCGTCGACTACGTCTGGCGGGAAATTGCGGTCCTTGAAGGAGGCCATCTGGGTTGTACCTTTTGGAACTGGTCCTCCTGGGAGCAGATGCGGCGGAGACGAAGGAATTGGGAATATGGGATGGCGTTTTTACAGAGGACAGGGTGGGAGGAGGTGTAGTCGAGGTAGCTGTGGGAGTCGGTCAGTTAATAGTAAATGTCCGTGTCGATTCGGTCACCCGAGTTAGAAATGGAAAGGTCTAGGAAGGGGAGGGAGGAGTCTGAGACGGTCCAGGTGAATTTGAGGTCGGGGTGGAAGATGTTGGTAAAGTGGATGAACTGTTCAACCTCCTCGTGGGAGCACGAGGCAGCGCCGATACAGTCATCGATGTAGCGAAGGAAATGGTGTGGCCAGTGTAGCTGCGGAAGATGGACTGTTCCACATATCCTACGAAGAGGCAGGCATAGCTGGGGCCCATGCGGGTGCCCATGGCTACTCCTTTCGTTTGGAGGAAGCAGGAGGATTGGAAAGAGAAGTTGTTCAGAGTGAGGACCAGTTCAGTCAGTCGAAGGAGGGTGTCGTTGGAAGGGTACTGGTTGGTATGGCGGGAAAGGCAGAAGCAGAGGGCTTTAAGTCCTTCGTGATGGGGGATGGAGGTGTACAGGGACTGGATGTCCAAGGTGAAGATAAGGCGTTGGGGACCGGGGAAGCGAAAATCATGGAGGAGGTGGAGGGCGTGGGTGGTGTCCCGAACGTAGGTGGGGAGTTCTTGGACTAAGGGGGACAGGACCGTGTCGAGGTATGCAGAGATGAGTTCGGTGGGGCAGGAGCAGGCTGAGAGACAATGGGTCGGCCGGGGCAGTCAAGTTTGTGGATTTTGGGCAGGAGGTAGAAACGGGCGGTGCGGGGTTGTGGGACTATAAGGTTGGAGGCGGTGGATACATCCAGAAAATGCTGTCGATGACATACCTATAAAAGTTGGCGAGAGTAATCGCAGTCATGCCAAATTTCCTCAGCTGCCTGAGGAAGAGGAGATGTTGTTGAGCCTTTGTAACCAGTGCGTCCACATGAAGAGTCCAAGAAAGCTTGTTCTGGATGACCATTCCCAGGAGCTCGACACTCCACCTCTGTGCTTTTAATGTATAGGGGGGCATGAGTAACATCCTGCCGAATGTCAATAATGAGTTCCTTGGTTTTGCTGTTCTCAGTGCACCATTTTTCTAAGTTTTCCACCTCCCGTCTGTAGTCTGTTTCAACGCCATCTGAGATTTGACAGACTATGGTGGTGTCATCAGTGAACTTGTAAGTGGCATTAGTCTGGTATTTGGCGATGCAGTCATGGGTATACAGAGATTACAGAAGGGGGATGAGTATGCACCTGTGGGGGGCTCCAGTGTTGAGTGTTAGGTATATTAGATTGATACAGAATTTGTTATGCAAACCAAAAAAATGCTGCAAATGGCAGCAAGGACAGGGGGAATGGGTGAGTAGGATTTGATGTGGTTTACAACTCAGATAATTAAATTTCAGGTCGTCCAAAATTCTAAGGGTAGAGGATGGGGACAGAGTCAGGAAAGACTCCAGAGGTGACAAAGGCCTGGTTGAAAATTCCAGATGGATGGACAGAGAGACAGGTAAGTAATATTACAGTAATAACAGAAGGATGTGTGCAGTCTTTGCCATAGACATGGTATGGTTGTTGTTAGCTCAGCTCCAGAATGAATTTGAAGTTGAGGTTGCAAGCACCTCAGTCTGCGACAGAAACTGGAAAAGTCTTGTTCCACTATTCAATGAGGTTGAGACCGATTTAGACGTGCCTTTACTCGATACTCACCGATATCCTGAACAAACAAGAGCTGTTGAGCTGAGTACTGAAATCCGAGCTTACATAGTTGGTTAGGGTGACCACTCCACATTTTCATCATTTGTGAATAAGCATGTTCTGATTTCACTTCCAAGTGATTTTTTTTTTATTCATCTGCACTGTACTTCCTCATTAGAATAGCTTCCATGTTGCATTCCTTAAACATTTTAATCAGTAAAATCATCCCTCAATCTGCTAAACTGACAGGAACACGAATTTGATGCGCAAGGAATTTATCTGCATAACTGAACCCTTTAAACTCTGTAGAATACAACTGACATCTGTACTGTTAATGTAAGACCAATGTACCTTTTCTGAAGGTGCTGTTCCCAAAACTGAATGCAAAACTCCATAGGGGATCAGACCAAGGGTAATGCAATTGGAACTTGCTCACTTTTGAACTCCAACCTTCCTGAAATAAAGGCCAACATGCTATTAGCCTTTTCAATTCCTTTTCACACCATTGTGCTAGCATTTCGTGATTTATAAACCGGAATAGCCAAATCCAACACTGCTCCAATCTCTCTCCATTTAGGATATATTCTGAGTAATCTTGACACGGAGTGGATAAAACTAGGTCAAATGTTCAATGGTGCTTGGTAACCTTTTCTTTCCATTTGCACAGTTTATCTCCCAATTCTGTAAACTTGGATGTACAACTGCTATTCCTGGAGCCGTGTCTTTGACAGATGTATTAAAAATCTGACGCCTCGTATACTTCTCTAGGCAACACTATTAGTTAAGTTTTGCCTCAGTCAACAATTTTCATCTCTACACTTAATCTTCCATGCTCACACCACCTATTCAACAACCCATAACCAAAAGACTATCTCTGGTTCACTACATTTTTATTATCTTTTACACAGAACCTAATCAAAAATCATCTGAAAATCCATGCAAACAAAAATTAGCAGGCAGTCCCTCACGTGTCATGTTAGTGACTTGCTCAAAATTTCAACTAGATTAAATCAAACATGCCCAACCTTTCACAAATCCAGCCAATTGCACAGTTACAAGTAAAACTAAAAGGAGGGAAATGGAAATGAGAGCACAGGCACAGGAAGATGCTGCAGGTGGATGTTAAAGCCTGAAGACTAATAATGAACAAATAAGGACAGCCATTTTATGACAATTGCAGAAACCAGGTTGGAGAGACTCCAACAACAAGGAAGATGGGCACAGGTGGATACATCAGGTTTAACAAGTCTAAGAGGGCTTTGAGAAATTTGAGATGCCCTGTACTTTGCAGCAACAGTGAAGTCAAAACGGGCTTTTTTTGAGGAGACAAGTGACAACAAGTGTTTTAAGGGCTGGTGAGGAGGAAAAAAAGTGGGTAAAGGAAGGGGAAAACAAAAAAATCGGTGGCTAGAAGTTTAGAGAAAATGGAGTTGAAGAAGCAATTAACTGAACACAAATTAGAAATAAAATGGCAGGATGCTTTGTTTGGTGTAACTGAATACCATGCTAGTTAGTGCATTCAAATATCAAGTGACTGGGGAGCTGCATTATAATAGAACATAGAAATGTACAGCACAGTTCAGGTTCTTCAGCCCATGATGTTCTGCCGAGAATTAATCCTGATCTAAAATAAAATCATCTAACCTACGCTCCTCTCAATTCATTGCTGTCCATGTGAATGACTAGCAGGTCGCTGAAATGTCTCTAATGACTCTGCTTCCACCACTACCGCTGGCAAAGCATTCCACGCGCACACAACTTTGCGTAAAGAACCTACCTCTGATGTCTCCTCTATACCTTCCTCTTCACACCTTAAAACTATGACCCCTCGTGGCAGTTGATCCTACCCTGGGGAAATGTCTCTGGCTGTCTACTCTATCCATTCCTCTCATTACTTTATACACCTTGACCAGGTCACCCCTTTTCCTCCTCCTCTTCAGAGAGAAAAGTCCGAGCTTAGTCAACCTCTCCTCATAAGGCAAGCCCTCCAGTCCAGGCAGCATCCTAGTAAACCTACCTTGCACCATATCCAAAGCCTCCACATCTTTCCTATAATATTGCAACCAGAACTGGACAAAATATTCCAAGTGTGGTCTCACCAGGGTTTTGCAGAGCTGCAATAAAACCTCACAGCTCTTAAACCCGATCCCCCTGTTAACAAAAGCCAAAATACCATATGCTTTCTTAACAATCCTATCCACTTGGGTGGCAACTTTAAGGGATCTATGCACTTGAATAGCAAGATCCCACTGTTCCTCCACATTGCCAAGAATCCTGTCTTTAATCCTATATTCAGCATTCGAGTTCAACCTTCCAAAATGCATCACTTCGTATTTATCCAGGTTGAACTCCATCTGCAATTTCTCAGCCCAGCTCTGTATCCTGTCAATGACATTCTGCAGCCCGCAATAGCCCTTGATACTATCAACAGCACCTGCAACCTTTATCATTGGCAAATTTACTAACCCACCCCTCAACCTCCTCATCCAAGTCATTTATAAATAACTACAAAGAGCAGAGCCTTGCGGACCCCACTGAACACTGACCTCCAGGCAGAATACTTTCCATCTACAACCATTGTCTGCCTTCTGTCAGCCAACCAATTCTGAATTCAGACAGCCAAATCTCCCCGTGTCCCATACTTCCTGACTTTATGAATGAGCCTACCATGTGGAACCTTATCAAATGCTTTGCTGAAGTCCATGTACACCACATCCACTGCTCTACCTTCATTGACCTGTCTCGTCACCTCCTCAAAGAACTCAATGAAGTTTGTGAGGCATGACCTGCCCCTCACAAAGCCATGCTGACTGCCTTTAATCACATTATGCTTTTCCAAATATAGTCATAAATCCTATCCCTCAATTCTTTCCAAAACCTTGCTGACCACAGACGTTAGACTGACTGGTCTGTAATTACCAGGGATTGCCCTATTCCCCTTCTTGGGAAGGGGAACAACATTCACCTCCTTCCAATCCTCTGTTACGACTGACGTGGAGAGTGAGGAAGCAAAGATCTTCGCCAACAGCTTAGCAAACTCCTTTTTCACTTCCCGGAACAACCAAGGATAAATCTTGTCTGGTCCTGGGGACTTATCAATCTTAATGTTTGCCAAAATTTCCAGCACATCAACTTCATCAATCTTGATCTGGTCAAGCCTGTTTCCCAGCTCTTCAAAGTTCTCATTCACAACAAGGTATCTTTCCTTAGTGAAAACAGAAGCAAAAAACTCATTTAGGGCTTCCCCCATCTGCTCAGACTCCACGCACAACTTCCCTACGCTATCCCTTCTCCATGATCATTTTTGTATTCCTCATGTATATGCCTTTGTGTTCTCCCTAACCCTTCCTGCCAAGCCTTTTTCATGCCCCCTCCTGGCTCTCCTCAGTCCATTTTTGAGCTCCTTCCTAGCAAGCCTGTAATCCTCAAGCTGTGCTAGACCCTTGCTGACTCCACCTTACATAAGCTGCCTTCTTCCTTTTGACGAGAAGCTCCTCGGTTCTAGTCAACCTAGGCGCTGGAACAAATTTATGCATCACTTGCAACAACTGCTCCTTAAACAAAGTCTCCACGCCTGTTGAGCCAGTCCGTGGAACAATTGCTCCCAGTCTGTACTTCCCAACTCCTGTCTGATAGCGTCAAGATTTCCTTTTTCCCAATTAAATATTTTCCTGTGGTAAATACTCCTTTCCCTCTCCATGGTTATGGTAAATGAGAGACAGTTGTGGTCACTGTCAAACTGTTCCCCCATCACAAGATCTGATGGCCGGCCTGGCTCATTGCTGAGCACCAAATCCAAAAAGGCCTCTTCCCTCGTCAGCCTGTCTACATACTGAGTAAGGAACCCTTCCTCAACACACCGAACAAAAACGGCTCCATCCAAACCATTGGGACTAAGGAGGTTCCAATCAATATTGAGAAAGTTGAAGTCCACATAACAACAACCCTGCTATGTCTGCACTTTTCCAAAATCTGCTGGTCTATGAGTTCTTCAATCTCCCTACTGCTATTAGGGAGTATATAATGCTGAATGCAACAGGAGAAGAATGCATTGGAAGGATCTTAACATGGAAATAGATCCAAACCATTATCAAGCAAGAGAGAGACAAAAATCTTAAGAATTAAAACGTCAATCGAACAAAGAACGGAAGTCTGAACCATCAGAGTAAATACTTTTGTTTCTCAAGCACAAAGCATTAAGCTTTGGCTCTATGATTGAACTAAATCAAAAGCAGATGAACTGGTCGTTAATTTCTTAGCTGTCAGTACTCTCTGTAAATTAAATATCACATTTTCCAACATTGATTGCATTCCAAAAAGACTTAAAAGCTTTGGATGTGAAAGGTGCTACATAGACCGACCTTCCCTTCACTTGAAAAAATAGCTTTCGCTTGCATTAGAATCAATACTTACAGCATCATAAATCAGTTCCACGGGTTGGGACTCAACACTTAGAAGTTGATCTGCTTTGCTTTCTTCTGGATTAATCTCAAAACACACATTCAGCAAAGACGACTCTGTTCCTCCAACAGAAGCCATGAGAGATGGAACTGTATTCTGCTGTTTCAAGCCTGTAACATACCAGTGTTCCAGTCGAGCCTCCACCCTGCAAAAGGGGACACAAGTGTGATTAGTTTTAGAAGGTAGCGATGTGGTTAGGTCAGACATGGCAAAAGTGTGCTCAGTGAGGTTCTGCAGAACACATTGGTGGGTGCATTATCCATTTGCCCTCCAGTGGCTGACAAATTGACAGCCCAGCCTTAACCAACTACCGCTGACATTCCAAATTAATACAGCAAAGCCCAGCTCTACCAACCAATTTAGTAGTTAAACAATATGGTGCCGATTTTTGTCTAATTACAACAGAAAACCCATCCACATTTATGTAGTTCTCCTTCCAAAGAAAATAAAAACATCGGCATTTAATGGGAAATTGTAAAGCATAGAGGTTCAATAATCAAAAATATTACAGTAACGTGCAACAATTTATTTACTTAACACAGCGATGAGAAATAAAACTCTTACTTAAGGCCTTTGGCTCCAGGACGTTGAAACACACTTGTACTCAGATCTATCATCTGCACATTGAGTATCTCTGGAACATTGGGTTCTTCTCGGATTGTGATGGAGGTAGCAACCAACTTGAAGCTAATCACATTTGCTACATACTGCAAAACATCAATAATAACAGGAAATGAAAACTCTTCAACTTCAACCTAATCTGTTCTCACTCTTATCAGAGACCAAAGTGAATAAACTTCATGCTATGACAGTGAACACACAATTGCTGGAACAGGATATTGACCAAATTTCAACAAAATGAGACCACTAAAAATGATAAAACCTCTTGTTCTATTACCAAATCACCATAGCTTTACCATTTCAAAATTAAAACTTTGGGATTTCATAGAACAAGACCTCAACATGCCTTAAAAAAATTGCAAGATGTGCAAGAGACAACACACAAAAATGCAAAGGAGAAAGAACAGATCCTAACTATTGGGAAATATACCAAGGACAGTGAAAAGTTCAACATTTACAACTCGAAAACAAGAACGGCCATTCCGTTGAAAAACAGTTGTTGTCAATGAAATAAGGAAGTGGCAAACATGTTGAGGTCAACATGCCAGACATGCAAATGAAATGAAGATTGCATCAATTTCAGGAACTGATCAACCTCCAGAAATATCCCAGGAGTTAAAGGAGGTCAAAATTGTCACAACTTTCACCTTCCAAAGTTGTCACAGTTTGGCAACTGTTCCTTTCAACTACAAGGTTCTGTTCATTATTCAGTTCCTTAAGAAAGGCCAAGTAAAGCAAGAAAACTATAGGCCTGTTAGTAAAACATCTGCTGTTAGCAAATTGGTGGATTCTACATTGAAGGACAGGGTGAATAAGGACCTTGAAACTTTTCAGTGAATCAGAATGCATTTATAATGATGGGTGGCAGCTGATTGAAATGACTGAATGTTTTGTAGAAGTGACTGAAGTATTGGTCATGGGCAAGTTCATGAATGCCATTTACATAGACTCCCAGAAGGCACCTGATAAAGTCCCTCATAGCAGACTGTTTGCTAAAGACTGTTCATGAAACTGAAGGCAACTTACTGACCTAGTCCAGAAACTGGTTAACTGACAGGGAACAAACAGTTGGAATAACAGACGAATATTCACATTGGCAAAATAGGACTAATGGAATCCCTAAAGGATTGTGTTAAGAGCCATACTCATCAATGACTTAAAGTTTGGAATCGTAAATCATAGATCAGAAATTTTAAATATAACACTCGAAACAATGTTAATTAAGTTGTACCATTGTAAAAAGGCAGAGCCATCGTCTGGAAACAGACCCTTCAGTCCAACTTAGTCCACACCAACCATGTTCCTAAACTAAACTAGTCCCACCTGCCTGTGCTGAGCCCCTACCCCTTCCTATTCATGTACTCATCCAAATGTCTTTTAAACATTGTAACTATACCTGTACCCTCCATTTCCTCTGGAATTTCATTGCACACATGAATCACAAAAAAAGTTGCCCCTCATATCCTATTTAAATCTTTCCCTTCTCACCTGAAAAGTTTGACCTCTAGTTTTGAAAACCACCCCCATCTAAAAGACCTTGGCTTTTCACCTTCGAGATATTTATAATATCATGAAGGGGATTTATAAGGTCAACTCTCAATCTCCTATGCTCCAGTGAAAAAAAGTCCCAGCCTATTCAGCCTCTCCATAAACTCAGACCCTCCATTCCCGGCAACATCCTGGGAGTTTTTTTTTCGAACTAACTCCAGTTTAATAATATCCTTCCTATAATAGGGCAACCAGAACTACACAGAACATTCCAGAAGTGGCCTCACCAACATCCTGCCCAACCTCAACATGACATCTCAACTACAATGTTCAAAGGTCTGAGCAATGAAGGCAAGGGTGCATAATGCCTTCTGAACCTGTCTACCTCTGATGCAAGTTTCAAAGAATTATGTACCTGAACCCATAGGTCTCTGCTCTACAATACAACCTTGCCTTTATCCCAATTAAATTCCATCTGCCACCACTCAGTCCATTGACCCAATTGATCAAGATCTCATTGTAATCTGAGGTAATCTTCTTCACTGTCCATTATGCCACCAATGCATAAACTTTCCAACCGTGTCATGTTGTCATCCAAAGAGTTCATATAAATGACAAACACAAGTGGACCCAGTACTGATCCCTGTGGAATACCACTGGTTTATTGATAGATTTCAGTGAATGGACTATGAAACAAAACTCTGGCAAAGGGAGGTCAATGTTTGCAAATGCAATCTAATCCACTTTGGAACTAAAAAGGGAAATAAAAACTTTGTAAATTCTGAAAAGCTGGAAACTAATAGAGGTCCAAAAGAGGATCAAGTGCATGACCAATTAAAATGTAATGAGTAGTCAGAGAAAATAACCAAAAAGGTTGATGGAATGTGTGCCATTCTATCTCAATAGAGTAGAAAGCCATGCTTCAATTATACAAAACCATAATCAACCTCATCTGGAGTATCTAGCGTAATACTGAGCAACGAAACATATACTGGCCTTGAATGTAATACTGAGTAGATTCATTGAAAGGAAAGCTGGATTCTAAAGGTTGTGTCACGAGGAGAGATTACACAAAATAGATTAGTGTTTCTTGAAAATTGAAAGTATAAGGGATAACTGAGGGAGATGGGAAGGAAGGTATGTTAAGCTGCGCGTCAGGTAGTCCAAGTAGGGGACAGAAGTCAAGCAGATGGAGGTGGGGGAGGAGCACTTGGTGCTGAGATGTCAAGTACTAAGCAGGGTTCGGGGAAGACCACAATCGGACTAAATCAACCTGTTCTTATCAGTACACTAAGAAAACCAGAATTAGACTGAGAGGAGTCAGGAGGGGTTCCCAAAGTGGAGTGGGTTAAGAGTTGCCTGAATGAGATTCCAGGATCCCAATGATTCCATTGTTGAGGGAAGTATGTGCTGAACAAGAATTTATTTTCGAAAAAAAATTGACTGAAAAATTTTGAATCCTGTTAAAAGTCATTGACCAATTATAATTATGTATTGCTGTCAATGAAATATACAGTCAATTCCCCAATCCAACAGCATAATCAGATTATACTAGTGAGATCTCAGAAATCATAGACAAGAGAATTCCTTCAAGTATCATTTCTGCCCTGGCAATGTTGGATCACCCAATCAGCTGTTATTCAAAGTTTATCGATGTACTATTTTGTTACATTTAATTAAGAAAATTAGGCACCTCTTTGGGCAAGGTCAGGTTGTGGGAGCTCTCACTGTATCCAATAGCAGTGTACAGCTTGGTCTTTTCTTCAGCTGTCATAAGGTCATTAATACCTGGTTAAATCCAATCAAAGAAATATGAGCAAATTCTGAGCCATACAAAGAATACTGAAAGCTTCTGAGACTTCAAACTAAAATTCTGTAACAGAGAAACATTGATAAGAAATGCACATTTAGTATGTTATAGTGTCCATCAAGTCCACAGATTTTCAAGCATTGATAGAGCAGTTACTTTTGCACATAAACACCAATTTTAATTTAGTGTGATGAAATGAGAGATTTTTATATAAAAAGTTTCAATCAAAGTTAGAGCTTGGATTTCAAACAAGTGGTATAGCTTAACAATAAAGACAAGATCAGCATGTCTTTACAGAACCAATATCTAAACGCAATACATGACAAAGAGTGGATGATCCTTTACAGTGCCCTTGATCATGCACAAGACAAACTTTGAACTATACCTGCTGCAAGAAGCCAAAAGTAAAAACAACGATGAAAGTGGATTTCTTTACCCTGCAACAGTTCAACTCTGACAAGTTGCTTGGTTTTATAATGGACTGTTTGAAAGGCAGCAAAATGATTGGGTCAGTTGGCTTCAGTGGTGTACTTACACAACCTCTCAGCGAGGACAAAAACACTCCAAACAGAAAAAGTAACCATTTTGCGCTGACTACTATTCTTCAGGGTTCTGGCAGGACTTGAAATTTTAACCTTATTTCACTCTCTACAAATGATGCTAATTTAGTATTTCAAGCATTTTCAGTGCTTATTTCAAATTATTACACTTATTAAATTATCATGGATTATTATCAAATTATTAAATTATTACCACAGTTTATCATGGATATTTCACTAACTTTCTGGAACTGATTTTTCTTCCTCTTCACCCTTCTTCTTGGACTCTTTTCTTCCCCAAAATCCACGGAACCAACCCCCACTCTGCTTCTCTGATCCCTTCTTCCCCAGCATCTTATGTCCTGATCTGATGACCTGGAAACACAAGAAAACATTTTGTGAGTAGGACATTAAAATCTAGAATAAATCACTCAAAGTTTCACAATCAGAGTTACCTCCACATGTGCCTGTTGTCTCGCTAATGTGATGTTGAAAATATCCAGTGATTTCTCCAGGTTCTGAGAAGAATACAAAATAAATTGATAAGTGCACAATAAAAAATACATATAAAGCAGCAGAGCATTTTAAAATATAATGACAAGTTCTTGCTGAATGGATGGAACCTCTGAAGAATTGAGTCCTCCTCATGCACTAACTCACATTCACCCCTGAAGAAACACCGCAAACACAATGTGTTGTCATTTTACCTTCATATTGTCTTGGAGATTGTGCATGTACAAATTGGTTGTTGCATACGCCCAAATTACAACAATTGCAACATATCCTGGTCTCAATATTAAAAAAGGACATAGTACCACTTAGGAAGATACTAGCTCGATTTGAGAGATGATGCCAAAACTTAAGATTGCAACTAACAATAAAAATTGAACAGTAAAAAGTCTCTTTTCTCAGAATTGTCAGTTGAGCTGATTGAAATCTTTGTCAAAGGACTTAATAGGGTCAAAGAGAAAGGTTTTCATTTTATTTACTAACCTATATGGATCTTTATCGAAAACCTGAAAAGCCAAATACACCACACTCACTGCTTTCCACTTATTCACCTGCATGTACATCCTCCAAAAGCTCAGTCTTCCCATTATTTATGAAGTGTACAGTTATCACATACTTCACATTTGATTCCAACACCTTCCCTGCCCCGATATAAGACTAATAGGACTGTTATTGAGTTTTCACTCTTTTCTCTCCGTAGTCTACAGGGATAATTCCAGAATCTGAACAATTTTGTAAGACAGTCGTCAATGCATCCACTATCTCTACAGTCAACCCTTCAACACCTTGGGACTAAAGCATGAAGTCCAGGGGATTCATGCTTCTTGCCACTTGACTTCCATAAAGTATGGTCCATTCTTTATCAGTTTGAGTCTTTGATTGTTGAATTCTAAATATTTGAGGAGAAAGTGAGGTCTGCAGATGCTGGAGATCAGAGCTGGAAATGTGTTGCTGGAAAAGCGCAGCAGGTCAGGCAGCATCCAGGGAACAGGAGAATCGACGTTTCGGGCATAAGCCCTTCTTCAGGAATGAGGAAAGGAATTCTAATTCTAATTTAGAATTAGAATTCTAAATATTACCAATCCTCGGGTTTACAACCTTATGCCAAGTCCTACGGCAACTTGACAACACTGCAATCTTTGTTATCTCTTATTTGCCAGAGCTTAATCACTTTCCGTGTCAGGCTTTGTTCTCATAGGAATATATTTTTGTTGTAATCCATGTTGATAATTCTTGAATTGAAAGCCATAATCTCATATCCTCATACATTTCAATGTAGTTTTCCAGTCTCCCATAGCCAACCTGCCTCTTACCTTCTATTTCCTTTATTTAGATTCAAGATTTGAATGCTGATTGAACGACATCACTTTCAGAGCAAATGTAAAATTCTAGCATATCTTCACTTTTCCTTAAAAGTTTCTTTTAACAATAAGATTAACAACTAGGCCTTCACCACTGTACAATGCGAGACCAAAGAATTGTTCTCTATTTGATTTACCAACAGTACTGATCAGAAAGCCCATCTTTTACACAAACCAGGAATTGTGTGGGATAAGGAGAAGAAATTTCTTTTCTTTAATTTTTTTCATTTTTCTTCCACAGAGAGCAAAAGAGGTTGTTTAGATAGATGTCATGACCCCAACTGCCAAATTAATGCTACAATCTGGCTCGGGGCTAGTAACTTTTCATTTTCAAGTGATCAAACAGCGAGATCCAGGGACTTACTGAGAGAACTAAGCCACAAGATTTCACAGTCACAAGTGTGGTGCTGGAAAAGCACAGGTGGTCAAGCAGCATCAGAGGAGCAGGAGAATGGGCGTTTTGGACATGAGCCCTTCATTAGAAATAACACTTGTGGGTCGGGAGGCTGAGAGATAAATGGGAGCTGGGTGGGGCTGGGGGCAAGGTAGCTGAGAATTGCAATAGGTAGATAAAGGTGGGGGAGAAGGCGGTATATGTCAGAGGAGAAGGTGGAGCTGATTGATAGGAAAGACAATGGATAGATCAAGTTTTGAACAACCATGAACTTTACTGTATTACTGTTGTAATGCTGCAATGTGCTAAACATGTATAACTTACTTCTAACACCCAGGGTTAACATGTGGAAAGTCAATAATAGATTGTGATCAGACATCCTAAAGCACACACCAAACAGCAAATGAGATCAAACCAGATCCCATAGATTTCTCAGCAATTCTCATCAGTCATTAAATGACATGTTAGGCCATCAAATCTCACCCGAATTTCACAAGGGATAACAATTCTTCATTTTCGCCAAGTTGGCCTTGAGGAGCTTTCTCAAGAGCTATTCCATCATGGACTGCCTCAGCAACAGCTCTGGTTCAAGTCAAATCACTATCCTTTCCACAGTCTACACCCTCCGGACTCCGGAAACCACCTTCCACTACTTATTCATAGGCTCAACGCTAGCTTTCCCAAACTATAACCACTCTTGAACATATTTCTGAGCTCCAAGCTAGTCCCTTGTATCAAGCAAATACTGCTCAGGAGTTTTTCAATCCCCAGGATCTCAGCTGCACCAGATGCTTGCAGGCTTCTTTTAAGCTTCTCACTGCTTCCTCCAATCGCAGACACCAACAACCTTCCAATTTTCTCAGCTCCAACACTTAACTGTCAACTAATTCCCAGAACTTCTCAGAGTTATAACTCCTCAGAACAATTCAATTATTCTTGACTCCTCACCAAGTCCCCTATATATAATCCATGTAGTTCAACTGCCTTCCCAGCAGTACCGCTGACTGAAGCATTCCTAACTTGGAGTCTACAGTCACAGAGAAGAACAGCACGGAAACAGACCCTTTGGTCCAATTCTTCCATGCCAACCAGATATCCTAAATTAATCTAGTCCCATTTGTCAGCACTTGGCCCATACCCCACTAAATGTTTGCTATACATATAGCCATCCAGGTGCCTTTTACAGGTTGTAATTGTACCAGTCTCCACCACCTCCTCTGGCAGCTCATTCCATACATGCACCACTCTACATGAAAAAGTTGTCCCTTATATCCCTTTTAAAATCTTTCCCCTCTCACCCGAAAACTATGCCCTCTAGTTCTGGATTCCCCCACTGCAGGGGAAAAGACCTTGTCTATTTACCCTATCCATGCCTCATGATTTAAAAAATCTCTATACAGTCACCCCGCAGCCTCCAACACTGCTGTGAAAACTGCCTCCGTCTATTCGCCCTCTCCCTAAAAGCTCAAACCCTCCAACATCCTTTTCTGAACCCTTTCAAGTTTCACAACATCCTTACTTCTGTCAGTTCCTTTCTCCAACTTAGTGTAATCTTTGAACGGTTGACCCCAAACCATGCAATAAGCTTCCACCCTATCACTGCGTATAATTGAAATGTTGCTACCTGGCAACTCTTGGATTCCTTTCAGAAATGTTATGAGCTAGGGATTTCTGGCTTGCTTATTAGAAAAATGGATAGAGGATTTCAATGCACAGATGTTGATCTACAAAGGTGTACAATGATAGATGTGCAGACAAGAAAATGAGTTAAGACCACAATCAAATCAGTCTTCATCCTCCTGACCTTGTTCAAATTGTTTTAAAAATTAGTTTTACCTGAAGTTGTTTCAATACTTCTTCAGAAAGTTTGGTCTGTGTCAGTTTGTTTTTATAAGCCACTTTGTAAGCCTTCAGATTTTGCCTGTGACTTTTAATGTTGCCCCAGGACCACATGCGATATCTTCTTCGGACATGAACTTGCAGAATTCCTGTAACTGCATATTTCCACCTAGGAAAAGAAAACTTACTAATTTATGGGTAAAAAAATTGCGTTTCCTTGGTAAAAGTGCCACAGAAAACAATGAATTAGCAAAGCAAATCACAACAGCATTGAGACAGCATGCCAGAATGGATTCTTGTATAAATGGTTTTCATGCTTTTCTCCAACTGCATTGAGTGAGAAGGAGGGATTTTCTTTCTAGCGTACTGCATACACTGTGCCAAATGCACTAGCACAGACACTGACCAACAATGCTGCACCTCCAGTGACACAATCATTCAAATGAGCTGTTAAATCCAGTGCACCTCAGTCCTCAAGTTTGTTCGCATTCTGTTTTCCAATAAGGAAACAGAAATAACTAAAAAAAAAGTCTAATTTCATCCTGTAAAGAATTTACTTAATTATTTACCCAAATGTAAAGATATAACTAAATGAACTCAGTTATGATTCTTGATTAGTTACCTTGTTAAACAATAAAAAATATCCACCACTTCCAAAAGCAAACCAGCAACACATGGTCCTTCCAACACTATGTTGCCCTTTAAATCATTGCATATAGCACTCATGCCTGAGTCAGAAGGTTCAAGGCTCACACAACAGAGACTTCAGCACATAATACAGGTGAGCTGGCAAATTAGTGCAATATCACCGGAGTGCTGGACCTCCTGAAGTATACATTTTTAGATGAAACATAAAACTAAAGGTGCCTGAGCCTTCCAAGGGATGGACAGGGTCTTATGGCACCACTTTAAATAGAGAGCAGGGGCCATGTCAACATCACTTAAAACAGACTTGGGCACATGTTGAATTGATGTTCCAGGAAGTGGACTATAATGTTCCTGCATTGCAACAGCAACTTTTATCCAATAGCTGTGAAGTGCTGTGGAATGCCAAAAGCACGACAGAGATGCCAAGTTCTCTTTCATTTTTGGATGAAAAGGAAGTGTACAGATTTCATTACATGTGCACATGATACATGTAAAAATGGACATCTAAGTTTGGCTAATGGCTGTAAATGCACCATTGGCTGTGCTCAGACTATTCTGCAGATTAAACCTGTGATTTCTCCCTATAAGAGTTCTCAAATCTCCAGAAAGCGCTGGGTTATAGCCTCGGGGCAAGATTTGTAATATAGGTTAGGTGGCAAGGGCTGAGAAGTAGAAAAGGAGAAAGGTGATGTCAAATTAAATGCGCACTATTTATCCATAATGTTCAAATAAACTTACCATTTACTGGCATTTTTATGAAGAGGTACATTGGGCTTATATTTTCTGTAAGGAGCGTTTCTAACCATATAGTCCACAGATTCCAACAGATCTATAATACTGAGATACTGGAAACATAAACAATTGTCAGTCCGCACATATATAGAGTCTGTCTGTATTTCAAATTCACTCTCACAGCGTTGATCAGAGAGACAAATTTATATCATAATATTTTAGTAAAGCCACAATTTGGCATTGAGATTGACCTATAAAAAAGTTAGTTGCCTAGAAAATCCTGGACTTGGAAATCAGAGAATAAAAAGTGATCAAATTAATTGTGTTAATTCATGTTCAAGATCTTTGCACATTCCTTAAAATGTGGAGTCCAGTACTGATCAGAATATGCTCAAGGTGGGGCCAAATCAATGATTCTGAACTGGGTGGTTAGGTCATTCTTACACAAATCCTGAATGCCAGACTAAGCAGAAGAACAGTCGAACTTCTGCCAATTACCTTTTCAGTCAGCGTGGTGTGCAAGAATGAAAACTGAAGAAATATTTTAAGTAACTTGCAGTAATGAGAATGTATGAAAAACATCAGCACTTTACTTCATCCTCCAACTTAAAAGTAACATGAAAGCAGAGAAAGATGATATGATGCAGATTTTTAAGTCTATTAAAGACACAGATCAATTAACATTTTGTTTAGTTAAAAATCACAGCACCGGGTTATAGTCCAACAGGTTTATTTCAAAGTACGAGCTTTCACAGCACTGATCCTTCATCAGGTAGCTAAGGAGTTGGATCATAAGACAGAATTTAGAGCAAAAGATGAAAGTGTCATGCAACGGAAATGATATATTGAACAAACCCATATTGCTGTTAAGTCTTTCATCTTTTAGAAAGAGTTACAGGTTTCGGTTCATTGATATGTATATCTCAGAACTTCTTTCAAGTCACATTCTCAAGCTACTTAAGGTTTCACAAAAAAAAGGGACATCGCAGCTCAGACAATGCATTAAAGGAGTGAGGTTAGAGTCTGTCTGTATCCCAATCTAGAGGCAGACTGGTTGTATTTCCAAAGTGGGAATTTATAAAATGTTACATGGATTGACTACATGTAGGCTCCCAAGCACTGAGGATGTCACCTAGACAGGGGACAAAACGTCTGCAACACAAATTCCCAGCTCGGCGAACAGAACCACAACAACGAGCAACCGAGCTACAAATCTTCTCACAAACTTTGGATTGACTACAGATTGTGAGTTTTTGAACGAAATATAACATATCCACAAGTAAAATTCTGCAAACGCAACTTCATCCAAGGAGAGGGAGGGAGGAAGGAGAGGGAGGGAGGGAGGAAGGAGAGGGAGGGAGGGAGGAAGAAGGAAGGAGAGAGAAGAAGGAAGGAGAGAGAAGAAGGAAGGAGAGAGAAGAAGGAAGGAGAGAGAAGAAGGAAGGAGAGAGAAGAAGGAAGGAGAGAGAAGAAGGAAGGAGAGAGAAGAAGGAAGGAGAGAGAAGAAGGAAGGAGAGAGAAGAAGGAAGGAGAGAGAAGAAGGAAGGAGAGAGAAGAAGGAAGGAGAGAGAAGAAGGAAGGAGAGAGAAGAAGGAAGGAGAGAGAAGAAGGAAGGAGAGAGAAGAAGGAGAGAGAAGGAGAGGGAGAAAATGGATGAGAGATAAACATTGGGAATGCATGTGACAGTGTGTGCTTGATCGAGTATGTAAGAGAGTCTGACCGAATATTCAGCCTGAGAGAGGGTGTCTTCATTGGTTTGATAGTGTGTGCGTGTGCGGCCAGGGAGAGGGATCGAGGTGGGGTGGGTGAACCAGGGAGAGAGCGCGAGAGAGAATATGGATGCGCAGAGGTTTTATTTTCCCCAGGAGTTAACTTTCAGAATGGAATTTCAGAAGAAGCAATGAAGCCTGATTGGTGACTGTCCGTCAAGACGGAATTAGGAAGAAAATAATCAGGGTAGCTGCAAGGCCTAGACAAATCATTCTGCAAAATAACAAGTGCAAATACATCTGGGACCTTGTCACATTTTCATGTATATACTTCTGATGACGAGTCTGGATCGCCTTTTTTGAGCTCCTGGAATCATGTTAGAAGTGGGGACAAAGGGTATTGAAGTTATTACATTCGGCTGCAACTAGCCAAGGAGGATGGAGGCAAGCACATATAGATCTGGCACTTTTTGTGATATCATACCATGGTTATAGGTGCATTTACATTATAGCAGTGTTAACATATACTTGCATATTACATTACATATAATACATAATTTTTGCGTAACTATATTATTAAAGCAGGACTGTATGATTCCATTAGAGCACTGCTATCACAGTCCTTCATGTCAAGTTACATTTGAAAAATCACAATGGCAACTCTTAGGAAAATAACTTTTTTGTTACATGCAGTCTCAATTGATTTCTCAATTTTTCAGCATCTTCCATCTTGCTTTTCAAGTTCCCAGAAAACTTTGGTGGAAATGTCAAACAGCAGCAAAGCTGATGAACACAATCTTACCTGCGGTTTTGTCATTTCTATGTCAATGCTCTGTACTTCCATGTCCAGATTTATTTTGGGTGAATTCAATTCAGCTTCAGCAGAAGGATTGATGCAAAGTTTTGCAGACGCCGATATAGGCTTAAAAACTTTAACACAAAACACAACACTCAGTATTACTATCTACTTAGATGCATTGTTTTTAAGTAAAATGAACTGACTTTGACTTAAAAGCAATTTCTTCATTTAATGTTTCAGCTTTCAATTTTAGAAATCCTACATGGACAGATTCAATTGTATAATAAAGCCCATTTTCCTACAGTGTATTTGAGATTACTGTGTGTCACTGTACTTGTCATGTGAAATGACAAGAGAAATTCAAATTCAAACTCAAATAATCAAAACTAAAGTTATTTCTGTCCTTTGAATGAGCTTCTCAAATTGCAATTGGGACCTAAATAGAAAGTATAAAGACCAGTCTAAGCATTTGTTTATATTGGTTCTGCATGTGTCCTGCACTATGTCTTAAATACCACTTCAACGGATATTATTGCAAGCAAGAATTTTTTTAAAATTGTAATTGAACAAAGTGTGTCCAGGTCGACCACTCTTCCAGATACATGGAAAAATCACAACAGTCCTATGCTTTAAAGAGAACAATCCCAACTTCTCTAGTCTCTCCACATTAATAGCTCTGATCCTTGGGACCATTTCAATAAATCTGCTCAGCACATCTTGACATTGAGCCTGAAGTGTGGCGCCCAGAAACGAACAGAATATTTCAATTAGGAAGAAACTAGTAAATCATAAATGTTTCGCGTAATTCCTTGCCTTTGTACTCTGTACTTACATTTGTAAAATCTCCATGGGTTCCTTATGCAAAATTTAACCAGCCCCATACAATCCAGACCTCTTAACTCCAAAGTATTGCTGTACCACTTGGTTCATATTTTCTCTCCTCAGTCAAATATATCCCATTTAAAGAAACGTACAAAGGCTCTTTTGGAAGCACCTTTCAAACCTATGATCTCTAGCACCTAGAGGACAGAAGCAGCAGTTGCACAGGTTCACCAGCACCTGCAAGTTCTTCTGCATGCCACACACCATCCTGACTTGAAAGGATATTCATTCCCGCACTGTCACTGTCAAAATCCTAGAATGCACAGCATGGACTGCAGCTGTTTCAAGGCAGCAGCTCAATAACTACCTTCTCAAGTGTAATTACATACAGTAACAGATGCTGGTCTAGCCAGCAATCCTCACATTTGGGGACTTTTTTTTTTAAAAATGTATTGCTTTATAATTCTCTACATCAAATTTCATCTGCCAGGTCCATCCCATTTTAGCAATGTCTCTCTCTTCCTGAAATCTAACTAGCTTCCTCATGGTTTCCTACATTTCCAAGTTCCATGTAATCTGCAATGTTTGAAATAAAGCTCTCTATGCTCCAATTCATATCATTACTATTATTTATCTACATGCATCAAATTCAATGGTACAGACACGGATTCGCAAGACAAGTGCGATTTGATCAGTTATCTTAGAAAATTCTCATTTGTCAGCCTTAACTACTACCTCAGCAATATCCCCTTCTCCAACTTATTCCCTGTGGACTCAAATTGAAATTTAACTCCACCACGTTTCAGACTCTCACACAATTTAAGTAATACCAAAATATTCAGTATTTCTCAAACTGCTGTGTCCACCACATTAATCCATATATCATGTCCTGGTGATAAATCATCCTATGATTTAACAAAAATGTTTTTTTCTTCTTTCCAGGTGAGATGAATCATAAACTTTAAAAATTCTTGGATACCAATACCCATCCGTTAATTCAATCTCAACCTTTACCATTATTCACAATACCCTCTGCATTTTCCCTCTCTGAACATATACAATCTGCCTTTAGCTTCATTTCCTCATGGATTTCTCAATTAATTTCAACCTCAGCATGATAATGAGCACTTAGGCCTTCATCTTTACTTCTGCAACCACTCCTTTGGCCTGCAGTCTATTCCTGACTCATGAATCCTTTCACATGTTCCTCAGTATTCTTCCACCATCCTCTAGCCCTTTATCCTCCCTAAATCCTTCCACTCTCTTTACTAACAATACAATCAGTACAAAAATAAGTTCAAAGGATACAGGGAGTCTGCAAAGGCACACAGATGATGCAAGTGACTGGGCAAAAATATGTGCGTGGAGTACGGTGCTGGGATTATCCACTTTGGTAGATAAAATAGAAACAGTTATTTAAATGGAGGGGAGGTAGAATGATGTGATACGGAGGTGCTTGGGAGTTCTTAAATGTGAATCACAAGAAGTTACTATGTTGGAGAGGCAAATGTTAAATTGGTCCTTATTGGAAAATAGACAGATTAGCATATTAGGAAAGTCAACACACAACTATTCAGGGCACTGGCAAGACTGAGCCTTAAGTACTGTACATAGTCGAAGAGTGTGGAGCTGGAAAAGTACAGCCGGTCAGGCAGCATCCTAGGAGCAGGAAAATCGATGTTTCGAGCACAAGGAATGAGGGGGTGGCCCAAGTGAGCTGAGAGATAAACGGGAGGGAGGTGGGGCTGGGGGGAATACTGTATATTGTTCTGGTTTCCTTACTTAAGGAGGGATTCACTTGTATTGGAAGCAATCCAAAGATGGTTGACTTGACTGACTAGAGAGGCTGAGGGAATTTTCTTGGGAAAAGAAAGTTGAAATTTAGATCTTCGACATGTCAGTTAACACTAAGGAGGCTTGACAGTCTGCTTTTCCTTCAGCATACAAATCCAAATTTCAATAAGGTAACTCGCATCACCACTACCTTCTCAGAGCAGTTCTGGATGGGCAACAAATACTGACATTTTTAGAAACATCTACACTCCAAGAATGAATTTTTAAAAAATAGTTGAGTGGAATTTCACAGTTCCTGCATATACAAAACAAATGAAATAAGAAGCCTTTCAAAAACAAAGAGTTCCAGTCTCAACTGCAATAGGGTTTTACATTTTTGTAAACATATTCTACAAGTACTCAAGTAGGAACAGGCGACAGTAACTAATGCAATGATAACACTTACTGTAATCATGACTTTTGGGTTCATTAGCACTTGAAGCTATCCCTTCTTTTAGCTGCAACTATTAGACAAAAATCAAGATTATAATGATGAAGCAGTTAGAGAAACAAAAAAAATTTAAACAATACTGCCCAATTTGTGATCAATATATTTTCCTGAAATATCTGTAAAATGGAGGTCTGCTCAAGGAGTGAGATACTCGATTTAAATGTCACACAGTCATAAAATATTGCTTACAGCATGGCAAAATGCTCCATGAAGAACAATGGGGCATTTTTAGAGATTTACCAGTGCTACCTAAATACAAGCTAGCATGACATTTGCTCAAACGTGATGTATGCAGTAATATATTACCTAAAAGACACCAAATCTGAGGGGAGTCCATTTACTATAGGCAAGTATCCATTTCGCCTGGACAATATTTATCTGCTTTTTTTTTAAATACAGGAGAGATAGCGGCCTAGTGGTAAATCAGGGATGAGGACTTGTTCAAATCCCACCACAACAGCTGGTGAAATTTAAATTCAAGTACTAAAATCTGGAATTGAAAGATAGTTTCATGGTCAATAAAAACCCATCTGGCCCACTGATGTCCTTTAAGGAAGGAAATCTATCATCTTTATCTGGTCTGTCCCATGTGAGACTCAGATCCTTCCTTAATTAAAAGCAAGAAAAATAAAATGCACCTAACTCACTTTCTACAACCAATGAAAAAGGAGTTATATTCTCTTCCATCCCTTTAAAATTAGCCTATTATCAGTCTAGTGGCTCGTAGAGTTATCACAGCACATGTACCATTTACAAAATACAATGATTTGTAACTGGAGACAGAAATGCACAGAAATCTAGAAGATCATTCCATTGATATATATCAGGCAAACCAAATTCAATGTAATTGCAATAAGATATACATAAGCGTTGTGAATGAGATTATAGGGGACATGGTAAGTTTGAAGAGGATACCAAAATTGGTGATATAGTGGACAGTGAAGGTTATCGAAGAATGCAAAGGGATCTTGAACAACTGGGCCAACAGGCCTAGGAATGGTAGATGGAATTTAATTTAGATAAGAGTGAGGTGTTGCATTTTGGAAAGACAAACCAGGGCAGGACTTATACAATTAATGGCAGAGTTGTCAAACAGAGAGATCCAGGGATTCAGGTACAGAGATCCTTGAAAGTGGTGTCACAGTTAGATAGGGTGGTGAAGGCATTTGGCATGCCTGTCTTCTTTGGTCACAGCACCGAATACAGGAGTTGGGACATGACGTCACAAGACATTGGTAAAATCAAATGTGGAGTACTGCATACAATTCAGGACGCCTTGCTAGAGGAAGGATGTTATTAAACTGGAATGGGTAAAAAATGATTCACAAGTATGTTCCAGAGACTGCAGGATTTGGGTTATAAGGAGAGGCTGGAAAGGTTGGGACTTCTTTCCCTTGAGCATAGGAGGCTGAGGAGTGACCTCAGACATTTATAAAATCATGAAGGGCATAGATAAAGTGAATAGCCAAGGTCTTTTCCCCAGGGTAGGGGAGTCCAAAACTGAACATCATAGGTTTAAGGCAAGGGGAGAAAAATTTTAAAAGGGACCTGTAGGGCAACTTTTGCCTCACAGAGGGTGGTACGTGTATAGAACGAGCTGCCAAAACAAATGGCAGGAGTACAATTACCACAGTTTTTAAAAAAAACACTTGGACAGCTACATGGATAGGAAACGTTTAGAAGGAGACTGGCCAAACACCGGCAAATGGTTACACTTCAGTTGAGGAAACCTGGTCAGCATGGAGGAGTTGGGATGAAGGGTCTGTTTACATGCTGTTTGACTCAGTAATTTGTGGGCGGCACGGTGGCACAGTGGTTAGCACTGCTGCCTCACAGCGCCTGAGACCCGGGTTCACTTCCCGCCTCAGGCGACTGACTGTGTGGAGTTTGCCCGTTCTCCCCGTGTCTGCGTGGGTTTCCTCCGGGTGCTCCGGTTTCCTCCCACAGTCACAAAGATGTGCAGGGTCAGGTGAATTGGCCATGCTAAATTGCCCATAGTGTTAGGTAACGGGTAAATGTAGGGGTATGGGTGGGTTTCGCTTCGGCGGGTCGGTGGGGACTTGTTGGGCCGAAGGGCCTGTTTCCACACTGTAATGTAATCTAATCTAATCTAATGTAATCTAATCTAAAAAAATAACAAGATGGGCAGAAATATCAATACGCAGGTTAATGCAGATTCATTAATAAAGCAATGTAGTGAGAGAAAGGCAAAACAAATTCATTGTTTACTAAAGCAAATAGGGCAGTGTGCAACTACAACAAGGAAACCGAAGTAACTCTGAGGAAGTATCGGAAAAGATACAGCATAAATTCCAGATGTAATTTGTACTCGTGCTTTGCACGGACAGACAATCAGATCTGGAACACTGGTTACATTTCTGGTCACTGTAACCCCAAGCATTGGCAGCAACATGAAAAAAGGTAGCCAAACCGATACCTTACTGAACACATCTGAACAAAGAGAAGTTGAAGAAACTGGAATTGCCATTTCTGAAGGCAGCTCAGATGATTTTTCAACAAATATTTCCCTGGCTTTCATCTCTGAGGAATGGCAGCAAGATGTTTCATGGGTCAAAGGAAGGAAATGAAGGAAAGTACAAAATCTCATATGGGATTGTGCCATGACAATTCACAAATGAAACTATTATAAACACTCAATTCTTCCAAGTCAGTGACACAAATACATACCAAGATTTGCTCCCTCGTGTTTTTGCACAACAGCAAGCTGTTCACATTCCAATAAGCACAAAGGCAATCTAAGCGGACAAGCTGAAGAACAAACAGCTGTGATTACTCCCAAAGTAAAACAGCTTTGAAGTTAAATTCACAAAAAAAATTCAAGGATTACATCATCACGATTGCAAGCAATCAATATTTTATAATCACAACACGAGTGACCTTACATCCCCATTTAAATACGTGAACAATTTTGGTCAAACAAGGTTTGTAGCATTACTCCAAAACACTTTGTAAACATCTCTTCAACCCCACCTGGCTCATTGCCGAAGGCAGTGACTCGAACTACTGTCATGTTCAGGGAATCATTAGTATAAGAGGCTACCATTTGGGTCATTTGCCTGTGCCATTGTAACATCAGAGAAGCTATTATCTTACATTTAAAAAAAGTACAGATCTTCAAAGTCTGAGGGAAACAAATCATGTTTATGTTCAAATCAGGTATCTGTGGAGTTTTCATGATAGACGAAGCATCAATTCAGTTTATTTTTGCTTGGTGTGCTGTTTCAATCCTACTTTTCCTGCACTTTCTTCATTTCACCTTCAAGTTGCCATGCAATTCCATTCAAGATGTGGTCAGTTTATATTTGACAAACAGTGTTGTACTGACCCTCTCATACCAAAAATGTTCCCTTCATTTTTCCAAGTGATAATCTTCAGCCTTTCCTCTATTTGTTCACAGTCAAAAAGTGTGGCGCTGGAAAGGCAACATTGGAGGAAGAGTCGACGTGTTGAGCATTAGCGCTTCATCAGGAGGGCTTACCAACCAGTGGAAACAATCTTTCATTCTTACTCTTCCAAAACCTTGTATGATCGTGTTTTCAGGATCACAGCACCCTTATTAACCTTTTATGTTTTGAGAGATAAGTGACACTGCCCAGAACCTTTATTCACACCGATATCCTTACTTCCAAATTATTTTCCTGATTCACACAAGATAAAGGAGCAGACTAAGGCCAATCAACACTGTTCCACCATTCAATCATGGCTGATATGTTTCTAAACCCCATTCTCCTGCCTTGATCCCCTCACTCATAATGATCCTATCTCTGTCTTAAATGCATTCCATGACTTAGCCTCCACAGCCTTCCATAACAATGAGTTCTATAGATTCACCATCCTCTGGCTGAAGAAATTCCTCCTCATCTCAGGTCTAAAAGGCTGTCCCTTAATTCTGAAGCTGTGCCTTCAGGTCGTAGTTTCTCTTACTAGTGAAAGCACCTTTTCCACTTCCACTCTTTAGATTTGCAGAATTCTGCAAGTTCCAATCAGATTCCCCCTGCTTATACTTTTAAGCTCCATTGAGGACAGGCCCAAAGTTCTCAACGACACCTGATATGACAAAGTTCTTCATCCCCAGGAGGATTTTTTTCAACCTCCTCTGAACCGCCCTCCAAGACCAGCACATTCTTCCTCAGATTCAGGAGGGAAAACTGCTCACACTCTTCCAAATGTTGTCTGACCAGACCTTTATAAAGTCTCAGAAGTTCATCTTGTATTCTAGCCCTCTTGAAATGATTGCTAACATAGGAGTTGGGAAGCCAAATACAAACTGAACCTACACGTTAACAGAATCCTGAACTAGGATTCGCAAGCCCCTCTGCACTTCCGATTTCCAAAGCCTTTCTCCATTTAAAAATAGTTTATACCTCTATTCTTCCTACAAAGAGCATAACCTCAATTTCCCACATTGCATTCCATCTGCCATTTCTTTGCCGACTCTCCTAGCCTGTTGATTCTGCAGCTTTCCCGCTTCTTCAACACCATCTGTCCCTCCACCCTCCTTTGTTGCATCTGCAAACTTAGCAACAATGCGCTCAGTTCCTTTATCCAGATCATTCAGAGTCTCAGAGTCATAGAGATGTACAGCAAGGAAACACACTCTTCAGTCCAAAGCATCCTCGCCAACCAGATATCCTAACCTAATCTAGTCCCATTTGCCAGCACTTGGCCCGTATCCCTTGAAACCCTTTCTATTCATATAACTGTCCAGATGTCTTTTAAAACGTTGTAATTGTACAAGCCACCACCACTTCCTCTGACAGCCCATTCCATAATGCACTAACTCTTGCATGAAAAAGTTGCCCCTTAGGTCTCTTAAATTCCCCCCCCCCCCCCCAACCCTCTATGTATAACATTAATAGTTGTGGTCCAAACACTGACCCCTGCAGAACTCCACTAGCCATTGGCTGTCAACCTGAAAGAGACACCTTTATCCCCACCCTCTGCCTTCTGCTAGTCAGCCAATCCTCTAGCCAAGCCAGTATCTTGCCCCTAACACAATGGGCTCTTCTTTAGCAGCCTCCTGTATAGCATCTTGTCAAAGGTTTTCTAGATATCCAAGTAGATCATGTTCACTGACTCTTCTTTGTCAAACTAGTTCATTATCTCCTCAAAGAATTCTAACAGATTTGTCAGGCCTGACCTCCCCTTGAAGAAGCTATGCTAATTCAGCCCTTTTTTACCATGCACTTCCAAGTACTCTGTAATCTCATCCTTATAACAGACTCCAAACCTTTACTAACAAGAGGGGTCAGGCTAACAAGCCGACAATTTCTCTTCTGAAGCAGGGGCTTACATTTGCGATATTCTAGTCCTCTGGGGCCCTCCGACTCCAGCGATTCCTGAAAGATCACCACCAGTGCCTTCACAATCTCCTCAGCTCCCTCTTTCAGAAGCAGGGTGTAGTCCATCCAGCCTGGGTGATTTGTTACTCAAACCTTGCAGCTTCCCCACTATCATCTCCTTAGTCATGGCCGCCACATTGACCTCTAATCCCTGATCTTGGAGGTTCGGGTATGCCACTGGAGTCTTCCGCTGTGAAGACTGATTCAAAAACAAAAAGTTCCAAAACAACTTCAAGCCAAAGCACCAGCTGTTCCAACTACTCTCGATTTCTGTCTACTGGTCACCTATGAATGCGTGCAGTTTTTTTTTTAAATGGTATAAACCAAATATAAAGTATTCTGAACAAGCCCAATAACACTAGTAAATATCACATGCATACATCCAGAATAATCCCAGAACTGATCAACTTTAAATGGAAAAAGCTTGATGCATCTACTGTGACAAATACCTTATAGATGATTTTTGCAGTGTCGCTCAAAATACATGGTGTCCAGTTTTCATCTGCTGTCTAGAAACAAAAGTTTGATTAACATAATGTGGTCTTTTCAAAAGCTATTTGCACTGCTATAGATATTTTCTAATCAACCTGTTTAGAAACGTTATTCCGCACCTGTGGAGTGGTGGGATTTGAACCTGTACCTTTGAGTTCAGAGACAAGGATATTACCATTACTCCAAAGAGCACCTCACCCCAACCATTTGAACAGCTACATATTTGTTTGATTTTGATGTTTGAATTTTAAGTACTTTTCAAGCGACAGTAGAGTCAACATAAGAGGGGACGTAAGTAAAGCAGCAGTCACTCTCTTGGTCTATTCCATTACAGGTTTAGAGTAAGAAATGAACTGTGGCATGCACATGATGGACCAATGACTGCCTTTTCTGCTGTAGTATTCCAACAATTGAGAAATTATTGGAAAAATTAGCTCTTCAACTAGTAATCAGAAATATTGCAGTGCGATGATATTTGGCCCATGCAGTCTACACCAACGCTCTGAAAGAGCATTATTTACTGCCATTCTCCCACCGCTTTTCCAATGACCCTGCTTATTATTGCCATTTAAGTAGCTGTCTGATGTCCTCTTGAATGTTTCAACTGAATCCACCTCTACCACTCCCTCTATGCATACCAATCGCAGCATCGACTTGCTGTTCCAGAAGTCATTTCCGCGCACAGATCTCATAGGCCTGTGTGGTGGGAAAGAAAATTAGAAGGAATGCCACTTCCAGGCCCTACATGCCAGACCCAAAGCACTTGCTATGTAAAAGTTTTGTTTCAATCTCATTTATTCCTTAAGCAAATAGTTTTAAATTTATGCCCTCTAGTTCTTGATCTTTTTACAACTAGAAATAATTCTGCCCTTTCCACTGCTCAACCTTGAATAATTTTGAAAACTTCAGTCAGATCTGCTCCATGCAAGAAAATTAGTCCCAGCTTCTCCATAACCAAGATTTCCCAACCCTGGAACCATTCTCAAAGCTCTTACGCATTCGCTCCAAAGGTGTTCACATGTTTTGTAAAGTGGGATGCCCAGAGATGCACACAATACTCCAACTGAGGACTAACTAATATCTTACACAGGGACGCAAAACCTCCCTGCTCTTGTTCTTTATGACCCTATTAACAAAGGCTAGGATATACTGCATTTTATATTAACTGCTATCTCCACTTATCTTGCCATCTCAAATGATAGATGCACATATCCACCTGATAACAGTCTTTCCATTTTATTCCAGCAATTAATGGTAATTCCCAGGATGGTGGAGGATATCAGTAGTGGAAACGTCAGTGTATATTAAGAAATGTTTATATTCTTTTAGCTTGAACACGATCATAGCTTGGCACTAATGTGCTGTGAATCTTTGTTGATTATCAGTCCAAGCCCACATGTTCCAGGTCTTGCAGTATGCAGGAACAGATTGCTTCAGTAGGAGTCACAAATGGTATTTAACATTGTTTAGAGGGCTTCACCTACTCACTTCTAACCATATGTCGGAGGACACGTCTATGTTGAAGTGAAGATAGTTGGGTGTTGGACACTACCCTGACTTACTGTGAATCACAATGACCGAGACAACTGATCTCCAACAATCACAACCATTATCCTTAGGTATGGCCCAAAGCAATGCAATTTTGTTTCCTTATTTGCATTAACTTCATCAGATTTAAATTTTGCATGATCTCATTAATGTCATATTCAACCAAATTCTAAACTGATCCTATTCGTCAGTGGTGCTCATCTCACTTGTTGAAATCAGCTCTTTTGTCCATGCTTGGCCCAAAGTGTTTTCAGATGCAAACTCAAGTGGTCCTGGCAAAACCCAACTGTATATTATGGAGCATTGTTTGTCATCACTTGGTTGATTATCCAGAGTGGACTGATGGGACTGTGATAACCAGATTCCACACCTCCTAATTTTTTGAACAGAATACACCTATTTGGTTCATCCAACAGATGCTGGTTGTTTTATTGCACTGGAGCATTAGGTTTAGGGATACAATGAAGTCTTCAGTATTGCAGTCAGGATGTTGACAGATTTTACTTTTCAGCTGTTTCTTGACAAGTGCCGACTTCAGAAGGCAAAAATAGATCACCTACTTAGTTCTTCTGACTGAAGATGGTTGCAAATGTTTCAAACTGCTAGGCTTTCCTGTCATTAAAGATGGAAATGCTATGTAGTCTCCTCTTGTTTCTGTCAGCTGTTTTAGTTGTCCACCATTGGATGTAGCAAGATTGCAGACATCTTATTTGACACATTGATTATAGGGTCATTTAGCTCCATCTTCAGCAAGCTGCTTCGACTCTTGACAGCATGCAATTCTGTGCTGTGGTTTCTCATGCTGATATAAGCCTGAAGCTGCTCCAAGCATACTCTCCCACATTCCGCAATGGACAAATAATGGTGGTATGAGGCCAAGAAGGTACAGACTGTCACAAATTAGCTCTGCTGCTATTAATGACCCAAAGCGGCTCATGAAAGCCCACATTAAGCTATTCCAAAATTTATTCCATTTAGCAGGATAGTAGTACCACACAGTATGCAGCTGTCCTTGGTATGGAGTCATACCTTAGCCTCCACAATGACTGTGTGGCAGTCGCTCCTATAAATACTGTCAATGACAAATAAAGACAGATTGATGAGGTGTAGTTGGCTTCTCCTTCCTGATGGCTACCTCAAAGCTAGTGTTTAACGTATACCCAGACCCTGGTATAAATGAGCAAGACAGCAAAAATTTTATATCAAATCACATTAGTTCAATGGTTAGCACTGCTGCCTCACAGCACCAGGGACCCGGATTCGATTCCAGCCTTGGGTGACTGTGTGGAGTTTGCACATTCTCCCCGTCTGCATGGGTTTCCTCCAGGTGCTCCGGTTTCCTCCCACAATCCAAAGATGTGCAGGTTAGGTGAATTGGCTATGCTAAGTTGCCCATAATGTTCAGGGATGTGTAGGTTAGGTGCAGTGGTCAGGGGTATATGTAGAGTACTAGGGTAGGGGAATGGGTAGGGGAATGGGTAGGGGACTCCTCTTCGGAGGGTCAGTGTGGACCTGCTGGACCTTATGGCCTGTTTCTACACCGTAGAAATTCAATGATTCTATTCTATGAAATGATGCATTTGTTCATATTTAACATCACATGAAACAGCTTCAACTTCACAAAGACTTAAAATTTCAGAAGCAATCAGATTTAAGAATTAAATCCATTACAATATTACTTTTGTAGCATGAACTGTATGCATCAATTGTTAACATATTCCATTTATCCAATAAAATTACATTTTCTGCTTATTGAGCTCAAAGTCAATAAGCAAAAAATTTCTTCAGCAACTTTTCAATTAGTCGAATGACATCAGTTTCATAGCAAGGACTCCTCTGCTCACTCCTGCCAACTCATATTCCTACAACTGAGCTGACTTTCCAGTTGGTTGCTGTATTAATTTCACATTTGGTTTAGCTTATAATAAAATTCGGGTGATGCATTAAACTAATCTTGCGTCTATAAAAGCAAATCCTCCAGCCATTTCCCCAGTTTATAGTTGGAACCTCATCAGTGTCAACAGCAATGAAATCTCATTAGAAATCTCCGAATAAATGAATTCAAGTTTTTTTTTTCCCCCAATGAACAACCTTTTTAACACTTTTTCCATAATTGGAACGAGAATATGAAGTTATGCATTTGTGTTAGATAAAGTGTAATGTTTTGACACCAAGTTTCCTCATCTAAATCATTAATATATATTGCGAATAGTTGCAGTCCAAGCACCGATGTCTGAAGTAGTCCACTAGTTCATGTCTGCCAATTGGAAAAAGACCCATTCAATGCTAGCCTTTGTTTCCTGCCTACCAGTTTTCAATCTGTTTCAGTGCACATCCTCCAATATCTTGCACTTGAACTTTGCATAGTAATCTCTTATGTTGGACCTTAGAGAAAGCCTTCTGAAAGTCCAATTAAGTCACATCTACTGCCCAATCACCTCCCCATTATCTACTCTACTATTTGGATCCTCAAACAATTTCACATCTGTCAAGCACGACTTTCCCTTCGTAAACAACTATCATAACTTGATCGAAAAGCCCAAATGGATCATCAGCGTTCTTCAGGGAAAGAAATCTGTTCTTCTCTGGTCTGGCCTAAATGCAACTCCGGGGCTACAATTTATTTGACTCTTGACCACCTTCCAAATGGCAAGGCAATGGTTTAACATGGATGGTCACCACATCTCAGGTTGAGTCCTTCCTGGTAACCGGAGCCAGTGACAGAATCTCACACACCCTGTTGATATCATTTGGCATCACAATCCAACTGTCCAACAACTGAGCTAATTAAACCCCTATCCTCTGAATGGCTTAGGAAGGCACAGCGTTCAAGAGCAATTCCGGATGGTGACCAAATGCTGATTGTACCTCTATTGCCTGCATCCCATGAAAGAATAAAAAAATTACAAATGGTTCCTGAATATATTGGAAGCACTGGGTGTGCAGAGTTCAACTCATTTAGATCATGGGGAAAATTCCAGCACAAGCTAAGATCTTGCATGACATGCAGCCAGAAACTGCATAATTTGTGGATGACATTATTCTGAAGTCCTAGGGTCTGACTGTGTATGGAAAATTATCCCACGTGGATGCATGACAGGAGGCAAGATGGAATGAACGCCTCCTTACAACAAACACTGAATGCGCCACTATCAGGTATGACCTGTCACTCAGTCACCAATGCTCTCAAAGTAATTTCAAAGAATAACTAGGTAATTACTTTTAGTGATGCTGGTTGGTGGATGACAAATGCAAGATTCAGTGCATTTAGCAGCCTTATGTCAACAAATTCAAATACCACATTGCTTCGCATGCCTCCTCATAATTTACTTTAACAACTGTCAACATCGAACACAACACTAAATTATGTTAATAACAGGATCTCACTTCACTTAATAAGCAGTTTTTTGCAATTAATTGCCAAGCTGCACCGCCTAACATCTTACAAACCTAAAATTAAGGAGATTGGGGAGAACTCCTTTTACATGCCTAAGGACTAGGTGAGAAAAATACAGAATGCTGAAGAAATTCAACAGCTCTGGCAGCATCTGTAGAGAGAGAGAAACAGCATTAATCTGGAGTCAGATACGGCTCTGGCTAGATGAAACCTCAGTTTAACATCTTGGCCTAAAGACAGTACCTCCAACCTTGCAGTGCTCCATCGTTGCGAATTGGACTGTAAGTCTAAAATACATGTTCAGCTTCCATAGTGAGAATTTAACCCATGGCCTTCTAACTCAGGTCAAAGGGTGATTTAGTGAGCCACAATTTGGAGGCCTACATGCGAGGAGAAGCAAGTGACGTTTCTCAAAATAATGAATTACTTTGACATCAGTAAGCTAAATCATTCCCTTCACATTGCATCTGTTCATACATTGGCCATAGCACTGACGATAAACTATTAATTTGCCGGGGCTATAAGCAACTACAAATGACCATCATTGTACTTTCGTGGTGATGAGCTATATTGAAAACTGGGTACATATTATCCCTCCTTTACCTCATTTTAAATCACTTACATTATTTAATGAAAAGATTTTTTTAAATCCTTTCATAAAATGAAAGTGGTACAAAGCCAGTATTTGCTGCTCATCTCTAGTTATCCCAAGGTGGTAGTGAGCATCTTTGTGAATCACTGTAGTCTATGTGGTGCAGGTAAACCACATGCAGTCCCTGGGTTACAAACAGGTTCCATTCCACAGTACATTCACAAGTTGATTCGTACACAAGTCAGAACACGACGCAGTACAATAAAACAGCTATGACGTGGAGGTGCCAGTGTTGGACTGGGGTGGACAAAGTTAAAAAATTACACAACAGCTGTCAGCACGAGTGAACGCTCACATCAGATTCTTAACATTAATCTGGAATCTCATCGCTAAATATAAAAAAGTGCTCATAAATCGGACGTTGGACATTCATTAATCAGGGACCACCTGTATAGTGTAGTTTGAATGGAAGTCCTACTATTCTGATCTAGCTGAAGCACACGAACAGCAATTCAGTTTCAAGTCAACAGGAATTTCCAAATAGATCTTTCATGCAGCTACTACCCTTGCCTTTTCCAAGGTTGCCAGTCATGGCTTTGGACTGTGCAGAAATGCCTTAAAAATAGATTTGCAGAAACCTCAAAGAAAAATCCAAATTTTGAAAACCTTTACAGAAACTAGGTCTGTGAATCAAATCACCATCCTTGGATTACATTTTCCTTTAAGTACTCTTGCTGACTTTGTATCATACAACATTGACTAATAAACTGGATTACATTTCTTGGAAAGGCATGTTTTGGAGATGCCGGTGTTGAACTGAGGTGTACAAAGTTAAAAATCACAACACCAGGTTATAGTCCAACACGTTTATTTGGAAGCACTAGCTTTCAGAGCACTGTCCCTTCATCAATTGGTTGTGGAGTATAAGGTCATAAGACACAATTTATAGCAAAAGTTTACAGCGTGATGTAACTGAAATTATATCTTAGAAAAATACCTGGATTATTTGTCAAGTCTCTCATCTTTTCGAATGACCATGTTGGTTTCAGTTCTTTTATATGTAAATCACAGACTTTTTTTTAAAAAGTTACATTCTCAAGTGAACTTTAACAATTGGTGTCATGTTGGCCCAGATAATGCACTTAAGGTGTGAGCTGCCCTATGTGAGACTGACTACGCCACAAATGGTCAGACTGATTATAATCTAAAAAACAGATTTACAGAATCTTACATGGATTCATGAAGTTTTTGAGCAAAATAAAAGGTAATTCTGCAAGTACAAATTGACCCCACAAACTTATATGCATGTTTGTGCATGTGGATATGTTTTTTTTGGGGGGGGGGGGGCTGGGTTTTATTTGTCTGAGAGTGTGTGTATGTATGTATGTGTGAGAGTGTAAAGGGGTATAAGTCTGTGAGACAGTGCGTGTGGGAGATATTCTGCAAATCCATTTTTTAGATTAGAATGAGTCTCATACAGGGCAGCTCACACCTTCAATGCAGTATCTGGGCTGACATGACACCAATTGTTAAAGTTCACTTGAGAAAGTAACTTTTACTTGTGAAAGAACGGAAACCAACATGTGCATTCTAAAAGATGAGACTTAAACAATCCAGGTCTTTTTCAATATATAATAATTTCAGTTACACCACAGTGTAAACTTTTGCTATAGATTCTATGTCTTACGATCTTCTACTCCACAACCACTGATGAAGCTAATGCTTCCAAATAAACATGTTGAACTATAACCTGGTGTTATGTGATTTTTAATCTTGGAAAGGCATATGCTTTGAAATACTTCAGACCAAACATTTGTCAATTTATGGCTGTAGATCCGTTGTTGTTCATTTAGTCTGTTAAACACAATTTTAATTCATGGTTGAGACTATCGCAAGGATTTTCTACCCACCATCTGGAGTTGTGTGTGGTTACTGATCATGTGGTTACTGCAGCTCCAAATGCAAACAAGCAAATATCTGGGCTGCAGTAATTCAGCTTTCGAGCATTATTAAATATAGTTTAAAATCGTCCTTTCTTTTAGGAAATGCTGAGTTCAACTTAATGAAAAGGAATTTTTTTAAAATTGGAAAAGCCTTTAGTGGAGGGCCGTGATTTCACGCATCGTAAGAAAGTAGTAATGGTTTAATAAGGCCAATATGGGCTTTGAAGCAGGAGAAGGAGAAAAGATAAAGGCAGGTAAATAATTTCAATACTTGTTGGCACTGGGAAGGAATACATTTCCAAATGTTTCAAGTTGTCTGTCACACATTAGAATTATTTGCAGTTACATTAATATTATGACTAGTGTGAAGTCAGATCAAGTCATAGCGATATACAGCATGGAAAAAGATTCTTTGGTCCAACTTGTCTATGCTGAACAGATCTCCTAAATAAACGCATGGTAGCTCAGTGGTTAGCACTGCTGCCTCAAAGCAGCAGGGAGCTAGGTTCGATTCCAGCCTCGGGTGATTGTCTGCGTGGAGTTTGCACATTCTCTCAGCGTCTGCGTGAGTTTCCTCCGGGTGCTTCGGTTTCCTCCCACAATCCAAAGATGTGCAGGTTTGATGAATTGGCCAAGCTAAATTGCCTGTAGTGTTAGGTACATTAGTCAAAGGGAAATGGATTTGGGTGGGTTACTCTTTGGAGGGTCGGTGTGGACTTGTTAGGCCAAAGGGCCTGCTTCCACACTGTAGGGAATCTAATCTAATCAAACCTTGTCCCACTTGTAAGCATTTGGTCCATTTCTCTAAACCCTTCCTATTCATATGCCCATCCAGATGTCTTTTAAATTTTGTAATGGTACCAGCTCACTCCACACATATACCACCCTCTGAGTGAAAAAGTTGCCCTGATGCCTTTTTTAAAGCTTTTCCATCTCATCAACAACCTATGCCCTGTAGTTTTGGACTTCCGCATCCCTAGGAAAAATACCTTGTCAAACCACGCCCCTCAGCCTCTGATGCTCCAGGGAAAATAGTCCCAGCCTCTCCCTATAGTTCAAACCCTCCAACCCTGGCAATATCCTTCTAAATCCTTTCTGAATCCTTTCACGTTTCACAGCTTCCTTCCAATTGCAGGGAGACCAGAAATGAACGCAGTATTCCAACAGCGACCTAACCAATGGCCTGTACAGCCACAGCATGACCTCCCAACTCAATATACTGACCAATAAAGGCAAGCATACCAAATGCATTAGTTTATAGCATTGCAGGCAACATTCTTATAGATTTCAGATAGAGATTCTATGAACATTTTTATCGAATGCAAGAACCGTAATTTTTCCCCTCCTTAATCATTATTTCTTATTCCTGAAATGTCCACCATGAATCAATGTTCTGGACTTCTCTTTTATTCCTACGTGGGAGGTGGGCATCATTGATTAGGCCAACATTTATTACCTTTTCCAATTGCCATTGAACGGCCTTCTAGAACCAAGGTCATGCTTGGGCAGCATGAGTGGGTCCAACAAGGTTATGTAATTCCAAGTCAGGATGATATGTGGCTTAGAGTAGATCTTAGAGGTGGTGGTGGTATGCCATGCATCCGGTATTTTTGTCCCTTCAGTTGGAAGAGGTAATAGGTTTGAAAGAAGTCTGGAAGTTTAGAAGACTATGGTTTTCTCCTTTATCTGCTGGGGTACCTAAACCTGCAAATAGTAATACGGAGGTGTCTTAATCCAGGTGTTCCGGGTTGTGGCTTGTGGCTCCCTGATGTGATTGAAGATCACATGTGGGGTCATGAGCTGCCCCTGTGCAGATGAGCATATCCAATCCAGATGTTCACAACTCCCTATTGCTTACCCCCCTTCCCTTACACCCCCACAACTGCCCACTCAAAAGAACAAACAAACGCATACTCAAACACCCGAGCTCAAGTTTCCAATCATGCTCAAGATTCTAAACTTGAAATTCTGTCACAGCAAGTGAATTTCCCTCAACATGGTCACTTGCACTTTCAAGTTTTCCCATTAACATACACATTTAACAACTTTTAAATTCAACGCAGACCCTCAAACATTTGTTCTTCTCTTCTTAGAGATATGCATCATACTTTGTATAGGAATGATTTCAGAATTTACACACACTTCAATTCTGACTAGGTCATGTGTCCTGCTGCTCAAGTGGGTTTATTACTTTCTCTACTGTACCCAAGACAACAAGTGCTTTGCAGCCACCAATTACATCTTTGAACATACTTTAGTACATATCTGTGTCTACACATCTGATAGCACCAAATCAACATTCTAAGTTATCAAATTGCTTCAAAGCCTTTATGAAACTAAATTTCCATTGTACTCCGTTTCTTTTTCAAGTTACATTTTGAATGCACCACATTTTGAACATAAGTTTCTCTCACTTTGGCAACATCAACCCTTCCTTCACAGCAAGTCTACTGTTTTTACCCATTACGACTTTGAAGACCAATCCATAATTGCATGCAGAATCAATGACACCAATAATAGTCCCAAGTAAACCCAAAAGCTAAAGCTTCCCAACTTAATTTAATTAGCTGATCTACTAAATGTTGAGAGCGTGTTGCTGGAAAAGCACAGCAAGTCAGGCAGCATCCGAGGAGCAGGAAAATCGACGTTTCGGGCAAAAGCTCTTCAGAAATCCTTTGTTTTATAGATAGTTTTATTGAAATTTTAACATGTTTTTACAAGTTTACAAAAGAAAACTAAAAAAAACTCAAGTATAAACATTGATATACAGTTAAATCTTAAATAAATGATCACCAAAATCTATCAAACAAGAAAACAGAAATACCAAGAGAAAAAAAAAGACAAAACTCAACTACTCGTCTAACTTACAACTAACCAGAGTGTATCATTAAAATTCTTACATTATTCAAGAGAAAAAAAACCCAACGGATAGCACATAAATTGAGCAGTGATATACATGCCCGGAATATGTTAACATCGGATCACAACACAAACCCATATTTATCCAAAACATCCCGAGCATAGAGCATATAAAATTCACAAAAATAAAAGCTCTTTAGTACATTCAGATCAATATACTAAAAAAACTATTTCTAAATAGTAAAAAAAAGTATAAAATGTATTTAAATGGAGATCTTCCCCCTTATTCCCAGGGGGCATCACTTCCTTTCCAAAAAACCCATCTTAACCTCTCCCAACCAGTGCCCCACCCTTGACCCAGGCACCCCACGATAGGATAAAGAAAATTCAAGTATACTACTGAACTAGAACTAACAGTAAGTTCCCTATCGGCCACCTCCCCCCCAACCCACACCAACACCTGGATATATTTGGTAATGTTAATACCATATATGAACATATATGACTATAAAATTACAGTCTCAGCAAATAATAATTAATTAATATAAAATAACAGGGGAAGGGGAGAAGAAAATCGATAAGTAAAAGATGAATAAATAAACCCTTCTTCCCACTCCCCGGAGATAATATTAAACAGTAAGGTAATGAAAGGAAAAAAAAGGATAAACCAGGGAGGGGGTAGGGCAAAACAACATCAATTAACTCTTATAGATTGTCTAAGAGAGTTCAAAAGTTCCTGGGCCTTCTCCGGTGATCCGAAGTTATACACGGACCCTTCATGGCTGAAGCATAGTATAGCTGGGTAGCGCAAGGAGTATTGAATGTTTAAATCTCTTAAACACTTCTTTGCTTCATCAAACACCTTTCTCTTTCAGATCAAAGCTCGGGAAAAAGCCCTGAAATAACATCTTGAATCCTTTATAAGCATGGCTTGGGGACCTTTCCCAAGATTTCTGGAGGCTTCCAAGAGCATCTGACTCACCCTATAGCTCTGCAGCCGGAACAGGACCGAGCGGGGGCGCTGGTTCACGCCGGGCCCGCGTATTGCGACCCGGTAGGCCCATTCCACCCTTACCTGGCCTGATCCAGCCTCCTGCGGAAGCCACTGTTCAAGGAACCTTGTAAGCTGGCCTCCTACTTCCTGTTCGGGAAGGCCCAGCAAACGGATATTTTTTCGACAACCTCTATTCTCGAGGTCCTCAACGTGATTCTCTAAGGTCCGGACTTGCTGCTCGAGAGTCCGGACCCGATCCACGGCCGATTCTGCAATGGCCTCTGAGGTCGTGGTCTTTAGCTCCGCCCCTCCGACTCGGCATTCAATTTCCTCAATGTCTCTGTCATGCTTTTGTAGTGCGGCCGAGAATGAATTCCATCGGCTTCGGGACTCTTCAATGAAAGCATCAATCTTCGCGTCAAGTTTGGAGATTATTTCCACGAGGCTCGCCACCGTAGGTAAGTCCCCCGGGACGGCTGCGGACGCCTCTGCTGCAGCTGGGGAGGGTGGGGGAGGGGCTCCTGCCTGCTGAGAGCTGCGGGCTCCTTTCCCCCTAGTCATTTTTACAGGTGACTGAACTATTTAAACTGTTTAGTACTTAACCACTAACTACATTAAGTAAAAACTATTTTTAATTGATTTGGTTGGTGGGGTGGAGGAGGGTAGCCAACTTTGCCTAGGTCTTGGGAGGAGCACTATAGACTCAGACTTACTGAGTCGCCGCCATCTTGGATCTCCCATCAGAAATCCTGATGAAGGGCTTTTGCCCGAAACGTCGATTTTCCTGCTCCTCGGATGCTGCCTGACCTGCTGTTTTTCCAGCAACACACCCAACTCTGATCTTCAGCAACTGCAGACCTCACTGTCCCTCCTGGTCTACTAAATGCCCAATTCACCCTCTGCTCAACATGTCGGCTGACTACAGATTCATATTAACAGTTATTCCTGCTGTTCAGGAGGGAATTTCATGAAAGATTAGCATCCAAACATGTTTGAGAAGGAAGAGTACTTATTCAAACACATTGTGTGCACTGGAAGCAATTCCAACTTCTACGTGGTGACTGAGTGAATGAGACAACAGCTGCAGTAATAGATAATATAATCCTTGCCTCCCAAGAAAACTAAAAATACATAGAGTCATAGAGATGTACAGCATGGAAACAGACTCTTCAGTCCAAATCATCCATGCCGTCCAGATATCCCAACCAATTCTACTTCCACCTGCCAGCACCTTGCTCATATCCCTTCAAACCCTTCCTATTCACATACTCATCCAGATGCCTTTTAAATGTTGCAATTGTACCCGCCTCCACCACTTCCTCTGGCAGCTCATTCTATACCCGTACCACCCTGTGTGAAAAAGTTGCCCCTTAGGTCTCTTTTATATCTTTCCCCTCTCACCCCAAACGTATGCTCTCTAGTTCTGGACGCCCCCACTCTGGGGAAAAGACCGACAGTTCAACCTATCCATGTTCCTCATGATTTTATAAACCTCTATAAGGTCACTCCTCAGCCTCTGACACTCCAGGGAAAACAGCCCCAACCTTTTCAACCTCTCTGTACAACTCAAATCCTCCAACCGTGACAACATCCTTGTAAATGTTTGCTGAACCTTTTCAAGTTTCACAAATTCCTTCCAATAGGATGTTCCCAAAGTGGCCTAACCAATGTCCTGCACAGCCAGAACATGACCTCCCAACTCCTGTACTCAATACTCTGACCAGTAAAGGAAAGCATACCAAATGCCTTCTTCACTATCCTACCTACCTGCGACTCCACTTTCAAGGAGCTATGAATCTGCATTCAAAGGACTCTTTATTCAGCAACACTCCCTAGGACCTTACCATGAAGTGTATAAGTCCTGCTAAGATTTGCTTTCCCACTAAATTAAACTCCATCTGCCACTTCTCAGCCCATTGGCCCATCTGATCAAGACCCCGTTGTAATAGGAGGTAACCTTCTTCACTGTTCATTATATCTCCAATTTTCGTGATATCTGCCAACTTACTAACTACCTTTTATGCTCACATCCAAATCATTTATATAAATGATGAAAAGTAGTGGATCCAGCACAGATCCTTGTGGCACTCCACTGGTCACAGGCCTCCAGTCTGAAAAACAACTCTCCACCACCACCCTCTGTCTTCTCTCTTTGAGCCAGTTCTGTATCCAAATGGCTTAATTCTCCCTGTATTCCATGAGATCTAACCTTGCTAATCATTCTACCATGGGGAACCTTGTCGAACACCTTACTGAAGTCCATAAAGATCACATCTACCATTCTGCCTTCAATCCTCTTTACTTCTTCAAAAAACTCAATCAGGTTTGTGAGATATGATTTCCAATGCACAAAGCCATGTTGACCATCTCTAATCGGTCCTTACCTTTCCTAGTACATGTACATCCTGTCCCTCAGGATTCCCTCAAACAACTTGCCCACCAGCAACGTCAGGCTCACTGTTCTACAGTTCCCTAGTTTGTCCATACCACCTTTCTTAAATAGTGGCACCATGTTAGCTAACCTCCAGTCTTCCGGCACCTCACCTGTGACTATCAATGATACAAACATCTCAACAAGGGGCCCAGCAATCACTTCCCTAACTTCCCACAGAGTTCTGGAGTACACCTGATCAGGTCCTGGGGATTTATCCACTTTTATGCATTTCAAGACATCCAGCACTTCCTCCTCTGTAATATGGGCATTTTTCAAGATGTCACCATCTATTTCCCTATATTCTATACCTTCCAAGTCCTTTTCCACAGTAAACACTGATGTAAAATACTCAGTTAGTATCTCCCCCCATCTCCTGCGGCTCCACACAAAGGCCACCTTGCTGATCTTTGAGGGGCCCTATTCTCTCCCTAGTTACCCTTTTGTCCTTAATGTATTTATAAAAACACTTTGGATTCTCCTTAATTCTATTTGCCAAAGCTATCTCATCTCCCCTTTTTGCCCTCCCGATTTCAGTCTTCAGTATACTCCTACTGCCTTTACCGTTTCTAAGGATTCACTCAATCTATCCTGACTATACCTGACATGTGCTTCCTTCTTTTTCTTAACCAAACCCTCAATTTCTTTCATCATCCAGCATTTCCTACACCTTTCCTTTCACCCTAACAGGAATATGCCATCTCTGGACTCTCATTACCTCATTTCTGAAGGCTTCCCATTTTCCAGCCATCCCTTTACCTGCGAACATCTGCCCCCAATCAACTTCTAGAAGTCTTGTCTAACAGCATCAAAATTAGCCTTCCTCCAAATTAGAACCTGAATTTTTAGATAGAGTCTATCCTTTTCCATCACTCTTAAAACTAATAGAATTATGGTCGCTGGCCCCAAAGTGCTCCCCCACTGACCTCAGTCACCTGCCCTGTCTTATTTCCCAAGAGTAGGTCAAGTTTTGCACCTTCTCTGGTAGGTACATCCACATACTGAATCAGAAAATTTTCTTGTACACACTTAAACTCCTCTCCATCTAAACCCTTGACACTATGGCAGTCCCAGTCTATGTTTGGAAAGTTAAATTCCCCTAACCACACTATTATTCCTACAGATAACTGCAATCTCCTTACAAATTTGTTTCTCAATTTCCCGCTGACTACCAGAGGGGTCTATAATACAATCCCAATAAGGTGATCATCCCTTTCTTTTTTCTCAGTTCAACCCAAATAACCTCCCTGGATGTATTTCCAGGAATATCCTCCCTCAGTACAGCTGTAATGCTACCCCTTAGCAAAAAAGCCACTGCCCCCTCCTCTCTTGCCTCCCTTTCTGTCCTTCCTACAGCATTTGTATCCTGGAACATTAAGCTGCCAGTCCTGTACATTGTCACAAAGCTGGTTTCTTTTTCCTAAAAGCGGTTCCTTTTCGCAAGGTTACTCTGTCCTTGGTTTTTTCAGATGGGTAATATACCGCTCTCAGTTCCAATTAATCTAGTTTGGTATAGAAATTAAAGGGTATTGAGAGGCCCTTTTGTTTAAATGTAAACAGATGAGACTTCAGGCCAAGTCATGTTTTAGAACTGACCTGTAGAATGAAAGGGGAGTGGTCAGCTCTCTAGCTGAGCTGAGCAGTTTAGTTCAGTCCAGAATTGGTTGGGAATTCAATGGTGAAATGTGCAGAAATTCTCTCTTCTGCCCTTCCAACTTCAACCTGTATGCATGTAACCCTTTCTTTGTACTGTGTTTTAAGGGGGTTTGCTTATTGGGACTGTAGCGTATATTCGGAACAGCATAATTAAGTCTAGTTTGGGCAGACTCAGTTCTATAAGGGTTCTTTATTCTGTTCATGTTTCATTGTGTAATTCTGTGAATAAATTTTTGTCTACTTTAAACCTGGTAGTCAACCTCACTAACTTAATCTGACTAATTTTCACTGTATACTTCCTGTTATGAAATATGGGTGTACCTTTGATAGTTAAAAGCAGAACTACCGGACACAGCACCAAGCGTTCTCAATAAGGCAACAATGTAACACTCGGTCGAATAACCATATTAGCTCGTTGCCTGGAGCCAAGAACAAATTCGAATTTGGCCACTCAGTTTAAATTATACCCCGAAAAATATCAAACTCCAATCCAGTTTGAATTGAGTATACTGACAATCTTAAAAGCCAATAACACAATCAATGCTTTGAGAGGGTATAAGACCAGGGAGAATTGAACAGTAGAGAGGACAACTGACAAGCCCAGCAGATAAACAGACTGCCTGAAAAATAGCTCTCTTAAAAAGGTACCTTTTCGATCGGTAACCTGTGACGCAAAAATTCCCAAGAAAAAGAAAAGACGATACAAGTAGATCCAAACAGAAGAACGGAAGCTGCCTAGTTTTGAGATCAGAAGGGTGGTTTTGTAAATCTTAATTGGGAGTTTTATCGGTATTCTAGAAGGGGAGGTAAAAGATAGGTTAGAGAAAGAAATAGTAAATAGTTGCTAGTTAATTATTCTCCGTTATACTTTAGAAAAAGAATTGTTAATTTTTACTTTAAATAGTTCTTGGCCACTTGAATTTTGACAGATTACTGTACAGGATAAATCTTTGCTGTGTTGCTGGCTTTAAATTAAGCAGGAGGGTTTATCCCGTCTCGTAACACTTTCCGAAACAAATTGAAAAGTTATGACCTGGGCTGCCTGCTTAGGAATGTTTTGAGTGGTCTGGCCTAGTCCATAACACCATCCCTGAGCCACGTTTCTGTAATGGCTATGATATCCCAGTCCTATGTTACTAACCATGGCCTGAGTTCATCTGCCTTCCCGGTTAGGCCTCTTGCATTGAAATAAATGCAGTTTAATTTGTCAGACCTATCTTGTTCTATGCTTTGTCCCTGCCTGCCCTGACTGTTTGACTCTTCTGTTCTCAACTGTATCAGATCGATCTCTTTCCTCACCATCTCCCTGGGTTCCAACCCTCCACCTTACTAGTTTAAATCCTCCCGAGCAGCTCTCTCTGCCAGTGCATTAGTCCCCTTCCAACTGAGGAGTGCAATCCGTCCTCTTGTACAAGTCACTTCTACCCCAGAAAAGATTCTAATGATCCAAAACGGTGAATCCTTCTGCCATACACCAGCTCCTCAGCCATGCATTCATCTGCTCTATCCTTCTATTCCTACCCTCACTAGCTCATAGCACTGGGAGTAATCCCGATATTATTACTCTTGAGGACCTCTTTTTAAAATTCCTGCCTTACTCTCTATATTCTCCTTCAGAATCTCATCCATTTCCCTTCCTATATCATTGATTCCAATGTGTACAATGGCCTCCCACTGGGTCCTCTTCCCCTTGAGGACTTTCTGCACCCTCTCTGGGGCATCCTTGATCCTGGCACCAGGGAAGCAACACATCATTCTGATGTTTCACTGCTGGCCACAGACCTGTCGGTGCTTCGGACTAGAGAATCCCCTAACACAATCGAACTCTTGGAACCGAACATACCCCTCATTGCATGAGAGCCAAATATTGATACCAGAAACCTGGCTGTTTGAGCTGCATTTCCTGAGAATCCATCACCCACTACATTTTCCAAAATAGCATACTTGTTTCAAATGGGGATAGCCACAGAAGACTCATGCACTACCTGCCTACCTTTCTTAGCTTTCCTGGAGTTAACTCATCTATGTGACTGTATCTGAGACTTTTCTCCCTTCCTATAACTGCCATCCATTACACCCCAATGCTCTTGTAAATTCCTCATAGCCTCTAACTGTCTCTCCAACTGATCCATTCAACCTGATTAGTTGGAAATCCCATTGCATTTATTGCAGATATAATCCTCAGTTAACATGTAAACTCTCCCTAAACTCCCACATCCGACAAGAAAAGCATATCACTCTACTAAAGCCCATTTTTGCTTCTTTCAATCTTAGACCCAGAAAAACAGCAGTCTTATTTCTCGACAAAACACTGCTTCAGTCTAACTTAATACTTAATATATTTTTAAGTTTCATTAAGAGACATATCTCAATAAAACATCATCAAGAACCAACCCACTTTACTAACTACTGCAGACTTACAATAAGGCCACACTTAAAATTATTCACTTTTCTGTTTCTGTGCTGTGACCTCTTCCATCAGGTTCCTCCAAGATCAGGTGTGAATTTCACTGTTTGTTAATTTTCCCAGATGCACTCCCATGTCCAGTAATACGCGAATTCAAACAACAAAGGTAGTAATGGTGCAGGCTCACTGCTGTGTCAGTTAGCAGTGTGTGTTTCTTTCCCTCTCATTCTTCTGCACTGACTGACCATGTGTGACTTTTTAAAATGCTGTTGTTTTGACTAATTTTTCTCCAAAGTTCCAAAACAATGCAACAGCATATAAAACAGTAATTGGTGTTCCTGAAATTTGAGGAAATCACCTCCAACACCTAAAATACCTCAAAAAAAAATAAAGAGCAGCCTATTACAGCCAGAAATTTTTCCCGTCCTCCATCTTGGATTACCCAGAATCCATGAGTACCTCAACTCAATCACATTAAACTGTTAGCATCACTTTGTAATAGTAGAAAGTGTCAGATTGAATTTAACATTGAAAAGTGGGAGATAACATTTTGGCAGAAAGGACAAGGAGAAACAAATGAGACAATTCTAAAGTGTGTGCAGGGACAGTCAGACGTTTTAAAAGAATTTAAAGTGGCAGTAATATTAATTATCAAAGCAAAGAGTGATCTGCAGTTTCAAACAAAGGTACAGAATACAAAAGCAGGAAAACTTACCAAATTTTCATAAATCTCTGCTTAGGCCATAATAGCATTGTGTTCAGTTCTGGTTATTATCCTTTAATATAGATGTGAGAATCCTTGAAAAGGTTAAGATAATTTGTTTTTACTGTTTCACAGGATGTGGACATTACTGGTTAAGCCAGCACTTAATGCCCATCTCTAATTGCCCAAGGTGATGGCGATGACATGCTTGTTTTGAACCACTACAGTCCATGTGCAGTAGGTATAGCTATAGCGATAGCGATTTTAGAAATGGAGTTCTAGAATTTTGATAGAGTGATAATGAAGGAACAAAATCCAGAATGGATACAGAGTTTGGTTGGAGAACCTGGATTGTTCTCCTAACAGCAAAGGAGATTGAGGAGAGATTTTATGGAGGTGTGCAAGTCTATGACAGACTTGCAGAGAGACAAAGTAAGGTTGTTTCCATTACGTCATTACCCAAAGACTTGGGGTGCAGATTGAAGATTCTAAACAAAACATGTAGGACTGATGCGAGGAAGAACTTTTTAATAAAGCTAATAGTTATGAATGGAACTGGAGACTAATTATCTCATTAAGGAAGTTAATTGCAGGATCACGGATAGATTTGATGAAATAGGGTTGGTTAAAGCGTTCAATGCAAATCCAACACTGACTCAATAGGCCAGATGTCATTTCCTACTCCACAACAACTCTTATAAAACTTAAAAAATCATATATCTGGATTACCTGTAAACTGAGTTCTCCTAATGTGACACCAACAGAGACTGGCCTCGAAGAATCAGTAATCTAAAAAAAAAACAATCTACAGTTATAAATCAACTTAATTACTTAACTGCATTAAGAATAATAAATGATAGTTGTACGAAGAAAGATTTACCGTCCTCACATACCATATACTAACCCTGAATTGAAGCTCTGTGATAACATACAATAATTGGAATCTATATAAAACTGGTAATAAAGCAATACTTTCAGCAAACAAATACACTTACAGCATCTTCATATCTCACATGAATGCTTGTTATTTTGATTTGCAGATTTTTAATAATCTGTGTTGCAAGCTTTTCCGCAAAGGAGTCCTTTTTCTCTTCTTTAGGTTTATCTTAAACAAGAATAAATAAAGTTAAAAATCACACAACACCAGGTTATAGTCCAACAGGTTTAATTGGAAGCACACTAGCTTTCGGAGCGACGCTCCTTCATCAGAAGAATAAATAAAAATGTCTGTCATTCTTCTTCAGAAAAAAAAAGTATAAAGTGCAAGCCAATTAACTAGGAGAAAGTAAAGCTTCTGATGCTGGAGATCAGAGTCGAAGAATGTGATACAGGAAAAGCACAGCTGGTCTGGCAGCATCTGAGGAGCAGGACAGTCAACGTTTCAAGCATAAGCTCTTCAATGAAGACCTTATGCTCAAAACATGGATTGTCCTGCTCCTCGGACGCTGCCTGACCGGCTTTGCTTTTCTAGCATCACACTCTTCGACGCAAGCCCATTAACTGACAAGCAATCCTGAGCTGTGGTTTTAGACAATTTTCTGAACATCAAGATTGCTCACAAATTAGAAGCTGCCCTAGAGAAGTCCTTCCATTAGTGAAATCAGAAGTCAGCCATACAGCTGAACAGGACACACCATTGTTGGCTTGGAATCTCAACGGTTTGACACAATGTTGTAAGGGGGCATTCATGCTCATGAACTACATGGCGTTTCATGCTGTGCCACCATAAGCACCTCACAGAGTCATAGTTGTTTCAATCAAGATACTCAAACTTGCACTGGCTGGTAAACAAGTTTTGCTCATCCCTCTTGGGAAGTTAAGAGTTACAAAAGGAGGTGAAATTCCATCACTCTTCTGAAACAGATTCAGGGATCTAATATCTCAGTCAGGTAATTGAGTATTACTGAAATATCATTGCCTTGAAAGTCAGCCCCATTAATATAAATCTGGCAAAATCACCCGTCACCAGATCTTACCTGCTTGGTTCCTGACAACCCTTTTTCCTCACTATCTGTGCTGTCACATTGCATAGTTTTAAACACATTTAACTGGAGTACGAAACCAAATAATAATCAAGCATCCTAAACCCTGCCCAAGCAAAGTTTTATCCAAGGTCTCTTGGGCTGCAAACCATCAAGAGTTTGTTTTGAAAACAAAAATCTGATCATATGCAGCTTTTCTTTTTGCTTAGTATGTTAATGATTTCATTTTGAATACAAGTAATGCTATAGTGCAACACCCAGGTAATTAGATATAATCCATTTAACATTTCTACTCATTCTTTGAGTCAAACACTTGACTATGTACCCGATGTGCTATTATAATGCCATTATCTACCACATGCTTTGACCAGTTAATCCACCTCAAAGCATCAGAAGAAATTCAAAGAAAAGTATCCCAAGAGTGCTGTTCAACACACAGCAGTTCTCCATTTCCCAATGTGAGCACAATTCCTCTCAAAGTGGCAATCACCTGTGAATGCAAACTGTACATGAGATCAGACTCCAAATGTACTGGGGAAGCACTTGGATGACATTTTGTTCATTTGTTTGCAGTAGCTATAGTCACCCCCTAACCCTAATGAGTATTTGTTTTTAAAACGCAATATCAATGATCTTTCTTCCCATAAGGAAACCACTTCCCAAAGAAAGTAATTATCATCCTATCACTGGAAATAGATAAGACTAGTGTTCAGATTATTTCCATTTCAAGGTTTTTTTTAAAATCAGTATAACCATTTCGGCAGAAAACACCGAGTTATTTCGTGCTACCCCTATAAATATTGGCAGAATACAGATAAAAGATCGAAGTAGAAGAGGCAGACTTGTATACAAGAATATGATCCATATCTTTACCTCGCCAACATCAACTCAGAGGCATCTTGCATAGACGAACTGTATCCAGTGGATGTACATGAATTCTAAGATAGTTCACTGAATGAACCATTATGTCTGCTTACACATATCCATTCTAGAGATTAAAAGATCCTTGACAGTTCCAGTGAAATTAAAGGGCAATAATTGATGTCAAAGTTATGGAAACCTCTAACTTCTGTAGCGGTCCATCCAGGTTCTCCATGTAGTTTGTGTGGATGCTTGTGTCATGTTTGGTCACTGCCACAGGTCACCACCAGGTACTTGCTTTTGTCAATTCTCCGAGTCCATTCCATATTTCATGGAACATGCTATGTTTACCACTTCTCTCCTATGCTAGACTGATTCCCAATCCAAATCTTTGGTCCAGGACGTAACACTGGCATTCTTCCGATACGGATTCATGCAGGATGTCACAGCATGTCCATCATTTTATCACTTCAAATTTTATTGACGTTGCTCGCCATATAAAGAATCCAAAAAACAATATGCATATACCAGGATTGGATAAAGTGTTTGACTTTGCTATAAACTCGTATTTCTGTCACGTTACTAAAGGGTTCTCTTCATGAATCCAGGAAACCTGTTTAGCATGGATGTTTTCTACTGAATGTGGAATCGCCATTGAAGATTGTTTTTAAAGTGAACTCCAAATGGACATGTATTTAACAGGTCCAGAAGCGAATTACACCCTTTAGGCTGTTAATTTATCCTGTTTGTTCCTGATTCACATGAAATCGCACTGTTTTGGTATTGAATGCCATTTCCCATTGGTTTTGCCATTTGTTCATTTTCAGAACTTCATCTTGCAGTGAATTCATAGAGATTTTGCTACTGCACAAACCATACAATCAATTGCACAGACAGTTGGGTTTTCAATTTTTGGAAAGGTCATTTAGAGAAGGTCAAGCCCCTCCCCAACCCCCGGTCCTGTTCCACGAGGTACTCCAAAAACTACAGCTCTGGGAGAGGATGGTACAGCATTCTTTGTTTCCCGTTAGTAAGGAAGTAGAGTGGACTGCTTGAAACAGAGCTCCAATAGAGTAATGAGAACATTCTGCTCTTACAGATGCCTGGACAGTCAAATACATGATCAGAGATAGGGTAAGAAACGGATTCTGTTCAAGTCTGCTCCTCTGAACTGGATTCAAATTCTTTGCTGGTGGACAGAATTCCAGAACAACTTTTCATCAAGGATCTGTGCACAACCACAACCCACTTTTCATCATGTGCTGAAAAGGAAGCAACAATCATCTGATGTCACTCAAGTCAAAGCAGCGAAAAGTGACTTTCCTAAAACTCGTGATCAAAGCAGTCACAATCTGCTGCTAAAATGCAATTAAATCAAATAGTTCACATGGATCTCAACTAGGCTTCCCTCTGTTAGGCCAATACGCACAAAAGCCACATGGAAACTAAACACCATGTATAAAGGCAGTCTGCATCTGGGGTGCATCTTTCCATCTGGATATATAAATGCGTTCCGCCTTCTTTCCAGAAGAAAGTTTTCCAGGGATTTATCCACCAATTCGTTTACAATCTCAAAAACTATTCGCCCTGGTAAGAACTTCCACTCTCAAAAATATGCAACTGAATTGCATGATCTGGCAGTTGCTCAAAACTGCCCTCAAGGATGGCAGATGACTGAATTAGTGCTAAAACACAAGGTAAACTAAATGTAAAATAACAAATCGTGTAAGGCAACAAGAATAAACTTATTGCCTGCCTGAAACCAAGTGTAGCTCAGCATAGGTGGGAAACATTCCCTCACCCAAGGGGAAAAAAGATTTCTACTTCTACATGTAATGGACTTGCACAATTTTCTCCCAGGCTTCTAATTTTGAAGATATTCCATTGTACAACGTACAAACACAAATGGAAATAAAATGTTTCACATACTTCAACTGCCTGCATGCAGACTCACTTCCAATATTGTTTCCTAAACATGCTTAAGTTAGCCACTGGATTTTCGTTTTGAGGTATTGATCAGGTTGCAAATTTCAGATCTGATCACAACCTGATGCCAATTAGGAAATAGATTTTGGACTCTGAAATAGTGAAGCTATTGCCGAGAACACATTTTATATGATCAACATGGTACAGACTAAGAATGCCTTCCGAACCAGAGAGGCAATTGCAACAATGAAGGCACAAAAACCATGGTCATAATGCCCTAAAAAAAAAAGAGAACAGACAAAAATACAAATTCCATCCAAGAAATTGAAATAACTCTGCCTAAAAGTTCTGGATATTGATGTAACATCACTATTGTTTAAGCATAACCAGATTCTCCATGTTCTCAGTGGAGAAACCTGAACGCCCCAAATTACTCAAGTTACCGAACTGACCCTGGTTTGACGCTAAATTTCATACTTCAATTCCATCATGAGTAAACATCTCTTTGAAACACTCTACCTTTGCATTCCTCCAACTCTGCAATCCAAGTTTTGATGAAATAGCTTATTTATGTCCATCCTGTTCATCATCTTCAAACAGTTCCCATCTTTACAGTTTTAAGTGGAAATGGTTGAGGAAAGACTAATTCACTTCTCCCAGTTTTGTACCAGATATATTTCACAAAAAACAAAAGAGGCTCCACATCAACAGATTACTGAGATATTGAAAGCTATTCCCATTGTTTCTTTTCTCCCTCCCCACAAAGCCCAAGCGTTTCCTTCAGCTGTCAAGTCAGTAATTTATATGCATTCACTCTTAAAATTCAATCGCATTCCCTAAACAAATAAGTTTAGCTTTCGGTTCCAGTTACCCAAAGAAGAATTTTGACCCACTCTACAACAATTGATTTGGTGCCACCTTCCACACAAACTACAGTTTAAATGAGTTAAACTTTACATTCAGTTCATCTAATTAGGAAGTAGCCATCTGAAACATGAACATATAATTAGGAGAACATACAGTTTATGGTGAAAAACAATTGATAAAGTTATTTTTCCTACACACAAGATTATTTAAAGAACGCAAGCAACCAGTGGTTTTAAAGCATTGGAATAAGAGCAAAAATCAATCAAGGATAAAATGCAAAGTGCATCATAAAATATTCATACATACCTTTGGAACGGACTTTGGAAGATTTCTTAAAATACTTTTTAGACTTTTTACGTTTACGTCCTTAGCAATGCAAGCAAGCAAGACATACAGAAAGAGGATAAAGTGATGTTAGTCAGAGCTAGAGACATGCAGCACTAGAAAATAACCACTGTGTTGGTTAGTAGTATCTTGTGTGAAGAAGAAATAAGAAAAGTGAAGGAACAATTTGAAAAGCTGAACAATGTGGTACAAACTCTACAATAAAACAAGCAACATTCATTTTCAAGTTCAAATGGATTCCCCCACAATGAATGCAAAAATAGTGTCAATTTTCACAACAGCTTTCATCACATGCAGCTCAAGGGGTGCAGGGAGACATAACAATACACTGGATTTAAAAACTCAAACACAGACTTAACAGGTTCTATTACATAATCTGCAAGTAATCTTAACCAAATTCTCAGTTTTGCTTTAAATTTAAAATCATTCGGCCCATTAAATACTGTATAGAGAAATTGTCAGCTGAATTAATTTTTTATCACAGGCTTAATTAATAGGTTACTTGTGCATTAAAAGAGCAAGTGACAACATAAGCAATAAACTGAGCAAAAACAGGAAACAGTAGTGGTGAGGATTTTTATTGAACTGGTGGAAGATCAGAGGACACCCGCTCCTTGGTAAGTAGTAATGATTTATATTTGGGTATATAGGGCACAATTTCAAAAATTGTAGAGGACTCAAAGCTTATAAGTATTGTAAACAGTAAGGATAACAATGAACCTCAAAAGATGATGGTGGAATGGGTGGACAAGTGGTAGATCAAAGTTAATACTGAGCAGTCTAAAGTGATTCACTGTACTAAGACAACCAAGCAATTCAATATAAACTAAAGGGTGTAATTCTCAACCAGATACTGGGAGCTATATCTGCATAAATCAGTGAAGATGAAAAAACAGTTTGAGAAATCAGTTCTTAAAGTACATGGAATGCACAGAGAAGTAAGGATATGATGAAAAACCCAGGTAAAACTCAAGTTCAGCCTCAAGTGGAGTAGTATGCAGAGTTCTGGACAGCACACGTTTGGAAGGATGTAGAAGAATGAGAAAGGGTGCAGAAGAGATGCATGAGAAAGAAACTCATCTCTGGAACCAGTTACATCAATAGAGTGGAAAGGCTGAGACGCTCCCTCCAGAGAAAAGAACAGGTGAAGACTTGATAGAGGTGGTCAAAGACATGAGGGTCTGAACAGAACACAAACCTTTCCCATTTGTGGGGGGATGGAGAAACACAGGATTACACTAAGATGATCGGCAGAAGAAGCAACTGTAACATCTGGAAGTTTCTAAAACACAGCATGTGGTCTCAATCCACAATACACTGCCTCAGCACATGGTGCGGGCAGGTTTAATTGCAGCTGTAAAAAGGAAACTGGATAATTGGTGAAGTAAAATTGCAAGGTTGTTGGGAAAAGCTAACAGGGCAAACTAGGGGAATTGCTCTTGCAGAAAACCTGCTCAGATATGACAGTCCAAGAGCTCTCCAGCTGTCTTGTAACTATTCTATGAAACTATACAAAGTGACTGTTACTTAAAGATTCATCCAGCTGCATTTCTTCAAATTATTTCCCTTATGGCACTCTCTCAATCCGGTCACGCCAGTTCTATCGAGGCTGTTATTTCTGTGTCTCCACTGTCTCAACCATTGGTAGGGCTGTAATTCAAGGGTTTTATATATTGAATAGCAGGCAATTCATTCTCCCATTTTTGAAGCTGACCAGTCACACTTCAATAACTAACTTCATGTGACAGCAGCAACCTTAAGGTTGAAGTAATACAAAGTACTTTTCAAAACCTTTCAATTTCCATGTACGCTTACTCAGTAAGACTAGCAAAAGCATATGGTTTATTTAGTTTCACTGTTATAAAAACATTGCTTCATTATTTACTGCAAGTTAAGACTAAAAAAAAATCATTTTGCCGTCTAGTCACTAAAACTTGCCATCTAGTTGCACAACAAAAAAAGATAAAGCCACCAGTCTTGCTGGACCACAAGCTGCTCTCTCAATAGAGCGCAACAACTTGTGGTGGTTTAACCAGAGGGTCAGCATGCCTTAGGTAAGGGAGAGGTTGAGGAACAGCAAACCTCAGCCAATGTGGGAACTGAACCCACGTTGTTAGCGTCATGCTGCATCACAAATGAGGTATCCTACCAACTGGACAAAGTACAGTATGGACAAGAAACACATCAGATCGGGTTCAGAAAAGTGAAATCTATTTAAATGGGTTTTATTTTTGTACAATGAAGCAGGAATCACAATAAAGCTTCTACCATTTAAATTGTCTGCTCAGTTCATATTTCAGTAATTTAATGTATTTCTTGCCCAAATTGTACTTCACCCAGTTGGCAGGGCAGCTCACTTGTGATGAGAATAGCGTTGTTCAAAGCTGACAAGATCCACAATCCTGACAGAATTTTTGCTGGCGGGTAAAACTAACTCTAGCCCAACATTTTTTTTTAAAACAAAAAGCAGAACATGCTGGAGAAACTCAGGTCTGGCAGTATCTGTGGAGACAAAACGGAGTTAACATTGAATCCTCTGACCCTTTCTTCAGAACTAGGAGATAAAAGAGAGCAATTTTTAAATTTAAATTTGAAGCAAAATATTTTCGACCAAAAGTTGTTTTTTAAAAAGTGCCATCTAATAAACACATTCATGTATAACACTTTCAAATTCATTTGAAAACTTGCCTCAAAAATAACTTATTTGAATTAAAATGTTGCTCTTTTTGCAATGTGAATTTTGAGATACTTTTAATACAGAAGCAAAAAAGTCATTTTCTCTCTTTAGATTAATAAATTTAACAACTGTGCAATAAGGCTCACTGTCAGATGTGCAATGTTCTCCTGGGCAGTTTACCATCACAACAAAATAAAAATGTTCTGTTGCCCATATTCTGGCTTACATTAAGTTATACTCATTCATCATCCACATGCTGAAGTTCCGATACTTCTGTTCCAGCACTATCGCACACTTAAGAATTCTCACACTTTGCTCAAATCCCTCCCACAATCCAAAGATGAATAGGTTCAGTGGATTTGATATGGGATATGCAGGATTAAAAGGGATAAGGTAGGAAGGTAGGTCTGGATGGGATTCTCTTTAGAGGGTCAGTCTGGACTCGATGGCCAAATGGCCTGCTTCCAGACTGTAGGGTATCTATGCTTCTATGAGATCGCCTTATTTCTCTCTTCCTTTGAAGGTTCTACTTGACACCAATCTCGCTATTCATATTCTTGGCGGTTGTGTCAGATTTTACCCAATTACGTTCCTGTTTAACTTAGTAAAATGCACAAAGGAGTTTAAGACAGCATAAAAATACAAGCTCTTGTATAGAGGAATGTATACAAAAATGCACAAGAATTGTGCATCTGTGTAAAACAGTTCACATTTAATGTCTGTAAACATTCACAAGGAATGGAATTAAGCCATGAAAGTACTCCACCATTCATTTAAAAACCAGCAAGATGAACTCAACTCTTCCCAAACAGGATATCATCCAACTCGACTGCAATGATCTATCCCAGCTTTGAAGACACACAACTGTCAAAATCATTTCCTTTTCATAAAGCCATATTGATTCTGCCTTACCATTATGTGATGTAAACACCCTTGGTGTCCCTTCCTTAATAATCAATTCCAGCATCTCCCCAACTGGCATCAGGACATTTTTCACATTAAGGTCACATTTGACGGAGTGTGGCATAAAGAAGCCATGGGGGAAACCAGCAATGGGAGATCAGGGGAAATTCTCTGCATGGATGGAGTCATACCTGACATAGGGAAGCTAGCTGGAGTTGTTGAAGGTCAGGTATCTCAACTCTTGGACATCTGTGCAGGCATTTGTTAGGGCCCTACGATCTCAAGCTGTTGTACTTCCACACACATTATCTACTGTGTCCGTTGCTCTTAATGTGGTCTCCTTTACATTGGGGAGACAGGACACCAACTTGCGGAACACTTCAAGGAATATCTTTGGGAGACACACACAAACCAAATCCACCCCACCGTCCTGAGGCTGAACTCAACTTCCCCCTCCCACTCCACCAAGGACATGCAAGTCCTTGGCCGTCTCCACCACCAAACTCAAGCCACCCAATGCCTGGAGGAAGAACACCTCATCTTCCACCTCTCCAATCACACGGGATCAATGGTGATTTCACCAGTTTCCTCATTTCCCCTGTCCCGACTTTATCCTCGATCCAACCCTCTAACTCAGTACCACCCTCTTGAACTGTCCATCTCCATTCCCAACTGTCTGTTTCACCATCCTATCACCATCACCATTCCCAGCTACCTTCCCCCAGCTCCAACCCCTCCCATTTACCTCTCCATCCGTTTGGGCCCTAACTCCCCATTCCAGATGAAGGGCTTATGCTCAAAACCTGCTCCTCGGATGCTGCCTGACCAGCTGTGCTTTTCCAGCACCATATTTTTTGACTCTGTTCTCCAGCAACTGCAGTCCTCACTTTCTCCCGTCAGGAATTGCAGCAGGACCTTGAGCAGCTGGGGAAGTAGGCTTGGAAGTGGCAAATATAGATAAGTGTGAGGTCTTGCACTTTGGGAAAGTCAAATCAGGGTTGGATTTTCATGGTGAGTGGTCGGGCCTTAAAGGAGTGCAGTGGAACATAGGGACCTTGGAGTTCAGGTGCACAGGTCTCTGAAAGTGGAGTCACAGGTAGACAGGGCTGTGAAGGTGGCTTTTGGCACACTGGACTTCATCAGTCAGGGCATTCAGTAGAGAAGTCGGGAAGTTGTATGGCATTTGTACAGGATGTTGGTGAGGCTGCAGTTGGAGTATTGTGTTCAGTTTTGGTCACCTTGTGATAGGAAGGATTTTATCAAACTGGAAAGAAAAAGTGTACAAGAAACTTACAAGAATGTTGCTTGGACTCAATGGTCCGAGTTACAGGAAGAGGTTGGATAAGCTGGAACTTTCTTTACAGCTCAAGAGGCTGGTGTGTGCGCATGCGTGGAGGGGGGGGGTGGGTGGGTGGAACCTTATAAAAGTGCAGAAGATCATGAGAGGCGTGGATAGCGCGACAGCACTTCATCTTTTTCCCCAGGGTTGGGAATCAAGGACTAGACGGCATCAGTTTAAGGTTAAAAGAGGAAAAAATAAAAGGGAACCAGAGGGCAACTTTTTTTTTTTAAAAACAGGCATTAGAATTCACAGGGTCAATAAGATTTGAGGTGAGCATGTGACTTAAAGATTGATGTGGATGAAACAGGTTCAAGTTCATGGGGCACTAATACCACATGAATTATGCTGAGACCAGAGTCCTGGTGAATTGCATAACTAGGACTGTGTCTAGGGATATTCAGTAATGAGTGCAGGAGTGCATTCAGTTGTAGGAAAAAGTGAAAGGTTGTGGGGAGAAGGAGATTCAGTATTAAAGTTCCCAGGACAAGTAACAGGACGGAATATGGAAAGGATCAGGAAGCTAACTTCAGGCAAAGCAGATAAGGGGACAACTATGGGACGGGGACTTGCAGTCATTGCAGGTGTGAAGGTGTTGTACTTAAATGTGCGCACTTTTCAAAGTAAGATAAATGAGCTTGTAGCACAGCTACAATTACAATGGAAATTGCTAGGTCCGATGTTGTTGATATCACAGAGACATGGCTACAAGGGGATCTGGGCTGGGAATGAAATATCTAAGAATAAGTGTCCTAGTTAAAGGACTGGCAGATGGGCAAAGGTAACAGGATTATCTTGTTAGTAATAAAAAATAAAAAATTAAAATCGATAAAGTAGCACTGAAGAGTCAAAATACATGGAATCTGCGTCAGTAGAGTTGAGGAATCCAAAGAAAAAAAACAAAGACCCTAATAGGTCTTGTTTACAGGTCTCCCAGCAGTAGTCAGGATATGGGAGGGTGGCGGAGAAAAATACTGAAGAGATAGTCAAGGCATGTAAGAAAAACACTATTACAATAATCATGAAGGACTTTATTATACAGGTGGATTGGGAAAATCAGATTTTTGGCTGATCTCAAGAAAGTGAATTTGTAGAATGTCTACAAAAAGGATTTTTGGAGCAATTTGTGGTCGAGCTGACTAGTGATTAGGCATTTCTGGATTTGGTGTGTAATGAGGCAGACAAGGAAGCCCTAGTGGACAGTGACCATCATATAATAAAATTCACCCTGCAATTTGAAGGGTATGAGCTGGAATTAGATGTAGCAATATTACAATTCAGTAAAGGTAATTGGAGAAGTGAGGATGAACTGGCCAGAGCAGATTGGGAAAGGAGCCGAGCAGGCAAGGTGGCACTGCAGCAATGGCAAGAGTTTCTGGGAATAATTCAGGAGGCATAGCAGAAATTCATTCCAACAGAGAAGCAGCATATTAAGGGGAGCACAGGCTACCACAGCTGACAAGGGAGGTTGGGACAGTATAAAAGGAAAAACAAAATGTTATGAATATTAATGGGAAGCGAGATGATTATGAAGCCTTTAAAAATGAGCAGAGTATAACTAAAAAAGCAATACGGGAGGAGAAGATCAAAGGAGAGGAAGCGAGTCACTAATATAAAAAAAAGCTAACCAAAAAGGTGAGGGGGAGACAACAGTGGACATTGTAACACTGGATAATGAGGCTGGAGAATTAGAATCGAATTAGAATCCCTACAGCGTGGACTGGCCCTTCAGCCCAACAAGTCCACATTGACCCTCCGAAGACCACCCAGACCCATTACCCTACCCAATATTTTACATTTCCCCTGGCTAATGTACCTAACCTACACATCCCTAAACACGATGGGCAATTTAGCTTGGCCAATTCACCTGACCTGCACACCTTTGGACTGTGGGAGGAAACCGGAGCACCCGGGGCAAACCCACGCAGACATGGGAAGAAAGTGCAAACTCCACACAGCCTGAGGCTTGATTCGAACCCAGGTCCCTGGCACCGAGAGGCAGCAGTGCTAATCACTGAGCCACCGTGCCGACCAGTAATAGTAGTACAGAGGTACAAAGAAATGACAGACGAACTGAATAGTACTTTGCATCGGTCTTCACAGTGAAACACATCAGCAGCATCTCAGAACTTCGAGAGTCAGGGAAAGAGGTAAGTGTAGTGGCCATCACTCAGGAGGTGCTGGTGGAAAAGGTAAAAGGTCAGAAAGTGGATAAATCACCCAGACTAGATGGACTACACTCAGAGTTCTGAAGGAAATAGCTGAAGACATTGAGGCATTGGTGGTGATCTTTCAGTAATCACTAGAGTCAGGAAGGCTTCCAGAGGATTGGAAAGTAGCGAATGTAACACCTGTTTAAAAAGGGAGGTAGTAAAGGTAGAAGGCAGGAAATTACTGGCCAGTTAGTCTGACCTCTAAAATCTTTGCAATGACAGAGTCTTTTACTAAGGATAAGATTGCAAGTATCTGGAAGTGCATGGTAAAATAGGGCTAAGTCAGAACTGCTTCGACAAGAGACCAGGCTGTTAGAATTCATTGAGGAGGAAATGAGCCAGTTACACAAATGACAGCAAGAGGACATAAGCTATTTGCATTTCCAGAATGCTTCTGGCAAGATGCCACACAGCAGGCTGCTAAATAAGATGGTGTTAGGGGCAAGTAACTGGCATGGATAGGGGATTGACTGGCAGATGGCAAAGAATGGGGAAACAGGGGTCTTCTTCAGGATGACAGCCGGTGACTAGTGGAGTCCTGCAGGAGTCCCTTTTGGGATCACACCTATTCACATTATACATTAACAATCTGGACAAAGAAACTGAAGGCATTATTGCTAAGTTTGCAGATGACACAAAGATAGGTGGAAATACTAACAAAAAGACTTAGGAGCCCTAGTTCAGTATTCTCTTCAGATTAACATGCAGGCAGTTAGGAAGGCAAATGCAATGTCATGATTTGGAGGTGTTGGTGTTGGACTGGGGTGTACAAAGTTAAAAATCACACAACACCAGATTATCGTCCAACAGGTTTAATTGGAAGCACTTGCTTACAGAGCGCCACTCCATCAGATGGTTGTGGAGTACACAATTGTAAGGCACAGAATTTCTAGCAAAAGTTTAGTGCGATGTAACTGAAATTATACATTGTCATGATCCATAATCTTTTTGGGATCTTTCCTGCTTGCCTGCATTTCTGTAGAAACTTGATGTCGGTGTTGATATGTGCGTTCTTCTTGGAAATCCTCTCCAACGGAAATGCAATGTCAGCATTCAGTTCAAGAGGGCTAGAATACAAGAGTAGGGATGTACTGCTGAGGCTGTATAAGGGTCTAGTCTGACTACATTTCGAATATTGAGTGTAGTTTCAGACCTCGTATATAAGGATGAATGCGCTGATGTTGTACAGAGTCCAGGGGAGTGATTGCAGGGATGTAGAACTAGTCATGAGTCGTTGTTTAAAAAAAAATTAAACAATAAATATGCAGACCTACAATTGTTAAAGAGCAGAGGGAAAAAATGCCTTGAAGTATTTATCCTAAATATTGTACTGCGTAGTTGTTGTTAGTTTGCATTGAAGAATGAATGATGTGCTGAAGAATACTGACTTTCTGCTGATATTAGTTGGAAATACATCAATACAGTCATACACTGAACAATAATCTTCACAAGTTAAGCTTATTTTCATCAAGGTTGAATGCCATCTGGGACAAACGAACGTAATAAACTTAAGATGCAGGTAATAAAAATTGAAGAATAGGAGGTAAAGAATACATTTTCAAAAATTGGAATTTAAAAGCATGAATCAGAAAAGGAGATGATATTTATTTTTCATTTCACTGGCTTTGAAGTACCCTCCAAGTATACGCAAGTTATTTCTCTTTTCTTGTTTGAGCTCTGAGGGTTCTGGGTTCATTTTTGCCAGTTAATCATGTCAAAGTAATCGTAGAGCTTAAACGCTAGGCAACACAAAACAAATAAAAAACCAATTTAGCAGACCAAGAGGTAGGTGAGAAGTTGGGGGTGGGAGGGAAGTGTTTGCAAAACTTTTACAGTGTGTGAGACAGCAATGTCATTGAAAACTCTGCTACATTTAACAAAAGCAAGCACAAGCAAAGCTAGGACTTGGAGCCAATGCTTGGAATGGGAGGTCAGACAACTGCAACACAAACATGGTGGGATCTCTAGAGGAACAGGGAGCCAATGGATTTTAGCAAAGACATGGATGAGCAGAAAATTAGATCGGTTTAAAAACTGGATAAAACTGTCATCAGTTTTATAAAACAAACTGAAGCCCGTATGAAGTGAAATATAGAAGGCAGCAAGGACAGTTTTGGGGAAGTCAATCATGAAAATCAATAACATGACAGTGGGAAGATGGAAATCAGAGTGCAATATGGTTTGTGGAAGTACATGAAAGAGATGTAAGAATGACACATTTAATAAAAGGAAAACAACATATACTCATTGCTGTACTATTAACAAAGTGAAATCTGCTGGTCCTTAATAAGCAGAGTTCATTGTGACTCCCATGATCTTTGAAATTACAAGTCAAACATTGTCACTAAACTCTTCTATATTCAAGTCAAGTCAAATTCAGGTCATCAAGAATTTTACTTCTTCAAACTTGGCAATTAACAGGCAGTCAATGACCATGAAGCACTGAAGATACTGGAGTGCCAGACTCACGAAATGCAATCCCATCTTTACACTGTGAAATTGAAACTAATTGCAACATCCCTTTCACTCTCCTGCTTTAAATGTCTGTAGACAGCGAAGTATCCCGCCAACTGATATTCGGGCAAAGATGCCTTTTCTCTCAGTTCATGAAGATCAATTTCACTCATAGCTTGAAATTTACAACTAATCCATCCCATCAGACGTGAACATTATGTATCCATCTAGAACTCTCTGGATTTGCTGATTTAAAGCAGTGCCCACAAAAATGCATGCCACTGCAGTGACCAAACTAACCATGCTCCAGATCCCACACTGAACAAAAGAGGTAAAGAATAAAAAGTTCTTCCACCACTTAAATTCTTAAATACAAACATTTACATTTCATATTTGGCAACTTAACACATTTCACTTCATAGAATATTGCATTCTTTTCAGTTGAAATTGGATTATTTCAAAAATAAATGAGAAAAGCTTCCATGACAAAACATGTTTATATACTTTTCGTCTCCCTTCTCAGAAGATATAACAGTTACTTCAAGTACAGCAAACATTGTTTTATCCGCAACTCTCGATAAACCAACACAATGTATATCAGAAATACTGGAAATTTACTGTATTACTGTGATCTACCGTGAAGTTTGAGTAGTCACTTGAGGGTGCCAGTGAGAAGGCTGTCAAAGTTTTAAGGCAGAGGCTGCAACACTATTTCAGCAATTTATGCTTCAAATGAAGTGTAACAATGCTGTGTTATACCCTTGCAATTACTTAGTGTATTTTTACATTGATCATATGCACCTAACACCATGGGCAATTTAGCATGGCCAATCCACCTGACCTGCACGTCTTTGGACCATGGGAGGAAAGCGGAGCACCCAGAGGAAACCCACACAGACACAGGGAGAATATGCAAACTCCACACAGACACAATCACCCAAAGTTGGAAGCGAACCCGGGTCCCTGGTGCTGTGAGCCACCATGCCGCCCCAGTTTCCTGTCTGGTCTTCCTCCCTTTTTAAACAGACCACATTAGCCATTTTCCAATCCTCTGGGATCCTCCGACTCCAGTGATCCCTAAAAGATTACCTCCAATGTCACCACAATCTCTTCAGCTATCTTCTCCAGAAACCTGGGATAGAGGCCATTTGATCCAGATCTCTTATCCACTTTCAGACCTTTAAGCTTTCCCATCACCTTCTACACTCAGCTCTACCCACAACTCTCGAAGTTGTGGTCTGCTACTGGTGTCTTCTACTGTGAAGACTGATACAAAGTACTATTCAGTTCTTCTACCATTTCTTAGCTACTCATTCCTACTTCTCCAGCTTCATTGTTCAGCAGGTCAACATCCACTCTTGCCCTCTTCACTTTTTAGCTATCTAAAACCTCTTGCAATCTTCTTTTATATTATAAGTAGCTTATCCCCATATTTCATGGTCTCATTTTTTTTAAAAATTATCCTCAGCTAGCTTTTAAAGGCTTCCTGATCCTCAGGTGTCCCACTCATCTTCCCCATATTTAAGCTTTCTCTTTGACTTTTTGCTGTCCCTGACTTCCTTTGTCAGCCATTATTGCCTCATCCTCCCCCTTGGTATGCTTCTTTTTCCTTGGAATGAATTTCTGCTGTGCTTCCCAAATTACCCCCACAAACTCCTGACATTGTTGCTCCACCATCTTCCCTACTAGGCTCCCCTTCCAGGAGAAAGTGAGGTCTGCAGACGCTGGAGATCAAAGCTGAAACTTTATTGCTGGAACAGCACAGCAGGTCAGGCAGCATCTAGGGAACAGAAGATTCGACGTTTCGGGCACATGCCTGATTCCTGAAGAAGGGCATGTGCCCGAAACGTCGAATCTTCTGTTCCCTAGATGCTGCCTGACCTGCTGTGCTGTTCCAGCAATAAAGTTCCCCTTCCAACCAACTCTGGCCAGCTCCTCGCTCATGTCTTTGTAGTTACCTTGAATGAATTATAATACCATTACATCAGATTCCAACTTCTCCCTCTAAACCATCAGGGTGAATTCTACTATACCATGGTCAATCCCCCCCCCAGGGGCTCCAGAGCCTGAAGCTCTCCAATCAAGTCTACCTTATTACACATCACCAAATCCAGAACTGCCTGTGCCTAATTGGCTCTACCATAAGCTGCTCTAAAAACCCAACTAGTAGACATTGCACAAGTTTGTTTTCTAGTGATCTGCTACCAACTTGATTTTCCCAGTTACTATCACTTTAAAAATATTATTTTGCTGTGGGTTTTTTTTTGAAGAGAGGTGTCAAACTGGCTACTGGAGATGTCCTAAGTAAACTACTTTGCAGGCCTTTAGGATTTTTTAACATGTTGGAACAATGGAAGCAGCTTGAATGGGAGTGGTCAGTTCTCACAGAGCAGGCTTTCTAGTTCTTTGTTAGCTTTAGCAGACAGCAGATGTTTGAGGCCCCAGAAGAGGTGGAAGCTTCAGTGAATGGCTCCTAACCGCTACTTTGTCTGAAATCACTCAATGTTGTTTCCCCCTGGATTGGAGAACTGCAGGTAAGGATTGGGGTCTAAAAACTTACCTTTTGGCCAACGGGTGTGTTTATGGGATGTTACTGCTAGGTGGCCTGTACACAACTCTCACTAGGGTCTGGTTTCCTTTACAGTTCCTCAACAATACCCACACAGATTCCACTCGGGACCCTTCAACTCCAGGGCAATGTGGACTTCACCAGTTTCCTCATTTCCCCTCCCCCCACCTTACCCCAGTTCCAACCTTCTAGCTCAGCACTGTCCCCATGACCTGTCCTACCTGCCTATCTCCCTTCCCACCTACCCAAAACGTTGATTTTCCTGCCCCTCGGATGCTGCCCGACCTGCTGTGCTTTTCCAGCACCACTCTGATCTAAATCCCACAGATTCTATGCCTTTCAATTCTTGTCACTTCTTGATATAGATTTAATTTCTTACTAACAAGGCAACCCATGCTCCCGCCCATCATTTCAACAGGAATATTGGATATTTAATTCACAGCCCTGATCCCCTTGCAGCCATGTCTGAGATTCGTACAACACTACCTTCCAACTTCAATCTGTGCTACAAGCTCATTTACCTTCTTTCATATTTAAATACGACACCATCAGACCTGTGTTGACTGCCCCCCTTCTCATAGTTGTCCACGTCTTTCTTTTTTATTCATTCACAGGATGAGGGCATTGCTGGCTATGCGGCATTTACTGCCCATCCCTAATTGCCCAGAGGGTGGTTAAGAGTCAACCACATTGCTGTGGGTCTGGAATCACATGCAAGAATGGCAGATTCCTTCCCTGAAGGATATTAGTGAACCAGATCGGTTTTTCCAACAATCGGCAATACATGGCCATTACATTCTTCGCTCCAGATATTTAATTTAAATTCCACCATCTCCTGTGGCAGGATTCAACTCGAGGTCCCCATAACGTTATCTGGTTCTCTCGATTAAGAGTCCAGCGATAATACCACTAGGCCATCGTCTCCTCTGCTGTGTCTGAAGTTAGATGTCCAAGTCTTTCCATACTCTGTCCTATCAATTTTTATGGAACTTGAATAAACTGAGTCCTCCCCATTGTTAGCTTTTTCCATAATTTTCCATGCAACCAGACCCACCATTTTTCACATTCGTTTTCACGAGATATCTGCGTGACACAAACTCCTTCAAGAAACCTGCAACTGAAAGATCTACAAACATGGTTTACGTCAACACACTAACTTCCAGGAAAATCAGCCACACTGGTTCTCCCAGCTTAATATTATGAGCCTGCCCATGTCGTTGCTCCTTTGCTTTACTATTTTTTTTAATAAATCTCCTTAGAGTAAGCCTAAGGCATATTCAAACTCACAATTAGAAAGCCGCTGTTCAGCCCTTCAAGCCTACTCCATTAATTGTTTTCATGGTTGATCTGATTGTGGCCTTAATGCAACTTTTCTGTATATCCCCGACAACTTCTGAACACTTTGTCAATCAAGAATGCAACTAATTCAGCCTGGAAAACACAGATACCACATCCACCACACTCTGGGAAAGAATTCCACAGACTAACAGCACTCAAAGTGTTTCCCCATTCTGAACCTGTGTCCTCCACAAATGAAAATATTCTTTCAGCATCCATCTGGTGAAATGCCTCAGGATCTTTTGTGTTTCAAAAGGACACCTCTTATTCTAATTGCTACACAGGCCCAAACTGTCCAACCTTTCCTCATAAGGTTACTTCTTCATCCCAGGAATTAGTTGAGTGAAGCTTCTCTGAACTGCTTCTAATCCACTGATATTCTTAAAACAACACGGTACTCGAGATGTGGTCTCACCAAAACCTTGAACAACCACAGCATTACAAGTTGACATTTTCCCACATTATACATACACTCAATATTTCTCCCCGCCAACTCACAATCACTGATGTCCTCTTCGTAACTTATTCCCTTGCCCATTTTGGCATCATGAGCAAATTTAGCAACCATATATTTAGTCCCTTCATCCCAGTCATTGATATGGTTTGGAGTTAGTTGAGCTATTAACAGTGAACCCTATGGGAGTCCATTCATGTCAACCTGTCAATCCCTTATTTCTAAAAGCTTTGGCAAACTCAACATTTTAGCTTGTGTTCAGATCTTCATGTATTTATTCTCAACCCTTGTCCAGACGCACTGACATTTTCTACTACTTCACTGGTTATAAACATTCACCTCGCTCACTTCACCACCCCCACAACTTGCCTGTTAAACCTCATTCCACTAGTTCACTGGGTTAGTTTAATGGTAAAATCCAAGTGTTGCGTGGGAAAATTCATGCAGTTTCTTTATAAAAAATTTTAAAAACATGTGTTGCCACAAAATAAGCTTTTGTTTTATTAATTTACATTAAATCACAAAACAGATGCAATATAATTATGCATTGAAGTACCTACCAGGTTTGGCGTCCTTATAAACATAGCTTTCCAAGGAAAGCAAGAACTCTCCTGAAGAGGCACCTTCATCCCAATACGCAGCAATAAGGATAAAATATTATACATGAAGACAACATTCGCAATTCAATAATGAGAACAAAAATCACTTCAACTAGATCTCCACATTTGAGCATGAAAACAATGTTGTATTAAATAAAATTCAACAGATAGTTCATCCTTCAAATATCTCACAATCCAAAGATGTGCAGCTCAGGTGAATTGGCCATGCTAAATTGCCCGTAGTGTTAGGTGCATTAGTCAGAGGGAAATGGGTCAGGGTGGATTACTCTTCAGAGGGTCGGTGTGGACTGGCTGGGCCGAAGGGCCTGTTTCCACACTGTGGAGAATCTAATCTATCCAACAATAATTGGAGAAATATATCAATCTTTCCCTTTGGATTTGCTGTTACGATCAACGTCATTGAGTCTTAAAGACAAGCAAGGCAACATAAATCACCTGCTGGAATTAAATGTATTTCTTCCAAGGTAGGATGCAACGATTGATCTGATCACACATTTAGGCCTGGCACCCCCGATCTTTAATTGGATAATAGTGAAGAGCCAATGATAGCTCTGACCTAGTATGAGTCACTGTTCAAGGAGAAAAGAGGATCAAGGACAAAAAGGAGTTAAAAACAGAGAGAGAAATTAGAAATACATTGGTCGAGGAATTAAATCTTGATTAACTTGTGAGCCTAAAACACAGATAGCTACAAAATTATTCTAAGTTCATGATAAAGTGGAGAAACAAAATGAAAAACAATATTTTGTAAGTTACAACTGTCTCAAAAACACATTTAAAAAAGATATAATTAACAATTCGTGCTAAATTAAAATAATCTATTGAATTAAATTGAAGTTCAGAAATTCCAAGCCATTAGAAGTTAGTTCATCATACATGCATAAAATCCATTCAAACTGCAAACCAGCACTCATCATCCAATATTCTCTACCACTTATGCAGATCAAAGACATTCATAAGGTCAACAGGATTTACCAACTGAACAAGAAAAAACAATACTTAAGCTACCTTACATATACAAAGCCATTTAAATTAAAAACCATCTAATAGAGAGAAGAAAATTTAATAAAATCCTTCTTGGGAGTATTCACAAATCAATCATTCAGTAATTTGAATTCAAATTATTTGACAGCACAAAAATCTATTTTGAAGATTCAGGAGTAAACTGGCACAACACAGAAACTAATCACACGTGCTTAGAACACCGTACAATCAAGCTAGATTTGTCTAACTACTTTGGAGAAATCGAGATCCAATTAATATCTATGTTGAATAGGTAACTAAGGAATTGCTTTATTATCAATCATAATGCAATTAGAAGTTACTTTCAAGAAAACTAGGAAATTAAGAAACATCATTTTACTTTCATCCAAAGGACAAGTTAATTTAACTAGATTATTCATGAGGGCAAACAAGGCAGCTGACTTTGTAAATTAAGAGAATTCATAGATGAACGTGACCGCCTCGTTATAAAATTAAGGTTCGGACTCAAGTACACTCAACTTTCCAATCTTTATCCTGAGGAAACAATCTAAAGACAGGATGAAAGGAATGAAGACCGTAAGAGCTGTGCTTCATCAATAAGATTGTAAAATATGTGTATTTGTTCCGTTCCTCCAACAGGAATACAAGACAGTCTGAACACCAACACGAAAAATTAACACTTCCTATTGCTGTACTGAGGCACTTTGAAAACAGAATGCTGGGCCACATCATGATCAAAAAACCTCTTTTGCAGGTATTTTTAGACTCAAGATAATAACATTTGTTCATCCTTGAGCAACCTAACTTACAGTCAACAGTTATACCATACAGCTCTTTAATCCGTCTACGTATTACGATACTATCTGTTTAATACAAGATACGGATTTCTAACATTAATATCCTAACACAGTCCCAGATAATGACAAGATAAGCAGCCTGGGTCAAGGGACAGAGAATGAAGAAAAAAATAAATTGAGATAGCACACCATCCATCTTTCATAAATGACTTAAACAAATTCCAGATTTGGAACATTTTATCTTTTATTTTCATTTTGATTTCTTGGAGGAAAAGAACGTGTTTTGCACCTACAATAACTTCCACAAGTTAGCTTTATGCTTCATTTGACATTTCCCTGCTAGTAGTACTGAGCCAAAACATTCTGCAAAATATTCAATGCATCTTTCTTCCTATTGCCATTCTACTTCTATCAATGTATTAACGTTACAGACAGGAGTTCAATCTTTCAAACTGTATGTCATTCAGTACCTCCCACAAGACGCCATTTATACTGACCCTTAAAAGCAGGAAAGTCTTTACTTTTAGTTGTGAACTAAATTCCCACTCTTAAACAACATTCCACAGCTTTCAGATCAATCATTCATACAGGAATTTTGTGCTGTCAAAGAGGTGGATTGTTTGTTCGTTCAATAGGACATACCCTAATAAACTCACTGTTAATTATTAAGGCATATGCTATACACATCAATTCCAAATATAGATTACATCTTTTGATGCAAGAGCAATTAGCCTGTACGTTTCTAGGTCAAAAGTGTGCCTTTTTCCTAAGCGCAAGTAGTGTTTACACACTGCTAACCTTTCAGAATGTCTCCACTTCCCAATTAATTTTCCAACACCTAAAGAACACATTTTCTCATTCCATTAGCAATTATACACAATGGCAGCTATCTGGAATAATTTTGCAGATAACATTGAGCATAACAAGGAGCTGCAGTCAACTATTGCACATTACTATACCTTCTGTTGGGCTATATTCTTGGTGAAATTTGTTTGATTTCTTTTACCACGAGAGTAGTGATTTCAACTGCAACCATCCAAAATGTGCCAGTTCCTCGATGTGCTCATGTTAGACACCCAGCCCTTCGCACAGTCTTTGAGTCTTTCACAATGAGAATTTGGGTATACTGCACTCCATAATCCAATACTACCTTGAGATGCTACCATAGATGGTTCACTCAAAACTCGAATACGAGCCAGACAACTGATCTTTACATTTCATGCATGCTGACACGACATCATGATATGTCAAAAGGCACAAAGTGGCAAAAAAACACTGCCGCCAAGTTGCCTTTTGTCCATCCCCACCTATCCTAGTCATTCTGTGACTATGGTTACATGATCCATTTAAGCTAATCACGAGCAGACCAACATCCCCCAGACCCTGAAGATATGGATGAATGCCATTCTTCTCTTGTATCCCTTCGATTCCTGACCTTTACCTAATGCTTGCTTCACCAAGCATTTCTGTTCAAATGAATAGTGTTTTCACAGATTGAGCACTGATCCCTTAAAAATCACCAAGTCACTGTGATACATTGTAGATGTTGTCACCTCAGGACCCTCAACTCCAAAGCAGAAGTAATCATTCTCTGCTCCCGAGACACTATCTCAGATGAAAAGGGTACCAAATTTCAGCACCTTCATGCTAAACAAGTTCAGGAAATAGCCAAAAATATTTAAAATGTTTCACTTAGCACTGAGAGTAACAAACAGTGGGATAAGTGCCTGAAAGTTTCAGCAAGTAATTGTGTTTTAGTTCAATCAGGTTTGAGCATCACCAAGTCACAGACAAAGGAGTGGGGTGTCAGGAAAGAACCCATCAGAATTTTCTTACTGGAGAAAGTGTGCAACTGTCCCAATTTTCTGAAAATTAAAATATAATAACCATTTCATCTAACACGGATCCCCACGTCACCTCCCTAATACTTAATCTATTCCCTTCTCAGCACAAATAAACCTATACCACGAACACAATTGGCAATTTTCACAAAAAAATGTTAAGCCATTAAGTAACTTGAAGGAACAAGTGTGTTAATAAAAAGGCTCCATTAGGACAAACAAAACTTTATAAAATTTCATGCAGCAATAAGCCACTTAAGTCTGTATAAATGTTTGGAGGATTCATTCAGCTAACTAGGGAGCACTTCACATGCCTAAGCACCAGCCAAGAAAAATAAGCTAATCGAACACTACATGCACTCAGCAACAGAAACTACTCAACATGTTCTGAGCGACACAGATCAAGACATTGAAAACTAGTTGGATGTTAAAATTCTGCATATTGGAAAACTATATTTGTGACTACATTATCCTTCATCATTAAATAGCTGCAGTTTATTGTACATATAAACAAGCCTGCATCTAAATGGAAGATGTTGACACTCATCCTGTCTGCACAATAAAGGAAGACAGTAAATGAATTGAAATGTGCGGAAAGCATAACCAAGCACTTTAACTTCCACACAAACCAGTCAACAGCTTGCATCACACCTCACTGCAATGGACAATTGAAAACTCAAGTCTGCAGTCTTGATATTGCTTTCTGTTAAGGTAAAACTCCTTTGTTACTCCAATATCACTGCCTATTTTAGTGCCAAGCCACAGCTATTCAACACAGGCAACAACAGGGATGCTCAACACATTCACAAAAGGAAACACACTCATCATTTTAAAAGCAACTACTTTTCAAGAAAATAGATTTTCATAGTTGGGACAACCAAACGTCAAAGAAAATTGTGTATGTTACTTGAAGGAAAATAAAAAGGTTTTACACACTTCTTGTAGTTGGTTAGGTACAACATTTTTGGGACAGATACAAAATAAATGCAACCTGCAAGTGAATTTTCAAAACCATGAATTGATTTTAAAACTTCACTGGCTTAAATATGCATGAAGAAAAAACAAATATTGCTCTGATTGAATCAAACACCTTAGCCGACCTTCCAAATTAAACTAAATTGATTTATATCCCTTTTCCTTCTGTAATGCCGGTATGGACTGAAAGCCTGACATCTGGCACAGATCATACAGCATAGAAACAGACCCTTTGGACCAACTAGTCCATGTTGACCAAGTTTCCCAAACTGAAGTCATTCCCATCTACCTGCATTTAGTCCATATTCCTCTAAACCTTTCTTGTTCATGTACTTATCCAAATGTCTTTTATAATGTTGTAACTGTACCTGCATCTACCACTTCCTCTGGTAGTTCAGTCCATATACGAACCACCGTCTGTGTAAAAGAAAAGTTGCCCCTCAAATCCCTTTTAAAGCTTTCCCCTCTCATATTAAAGATATGGCCCCTAGTTTTGAACCTTCCCATCCTAGGGAAAAGACCTTTGCTATCACCTTATCTATGCCCCTCTTGAATTTATAAACCTCTGTCAGGTCACGCCTCAACCTCTTATGCTTCAGGGCAAAAGGTCCCAGCATATCCAGACTATCCTTATAATAAACCCTCCAGTCCCACCAAAATCATGGCAAATCTTTTTTTAAACCCTCTCAAATTCAATAATACCATTCCTATAAGCACTGACCAAAACTGTGCATAGTACTCCCGACCCCAACAGTCTGGTGCATACAGTTCTCATTGAATAACTTCCCATTCAAATTCTGCCTGCTCAGGTTAATAATTCATTGCCGTTGTTTTCTCAGATGTACTGCACATTCTAATTCTCAATACTGGTTAATTTGATTCAGCAAAAAAAAACTTGTTTTAGTTTGTCATTTTTTAAAAAACTTTTTAAATGGTGCTTTGCGACAAATGATAGCCAAAAATACCGTTGACTTTCATCTTTCCAACACATGTTTATAGATTTGTTTGCTTGCTCATGGTTGAAGACCCCTCAACACTCAAGATTAAAGGCTACAAGCCAGAATACAATCATCAAAATCAAATTACATCCACTATGAACAACACCGTAAAGGCTAGCAGAGATTTCTCGCACAATTTCCATACCTTTCATTGCTGCTTTTTGCAATGCATCTTCAATTCGAAGTAGTTCTTTCTGTTTGTTCTCCTGCAGCTGTTTCTCTTCCTTTTCAGCATCGTACTGGATACCTGCAGGAACAAATAATCATTGTGAAGTTGTACAATGCATATACTGATTGCATTTTACCCACCTCTAGACCAAATAAACAGGAGTAAAAGGGCAAGTCAGACACAAATCCTGATAAGGGCTTATCCCCAAAACACTGATTCTCCTGCTTCTTGGGTGGTGCCTGACCGGCTGTGCTTTTCCAGCGCTACACTCTCGACTGGCATCTCCAGCATCTGCAGTGCTCACTTTCTCCAAGTCAGACACAAGTCTGTTTAAATGCAGTGATAAATGAGGTAGCATCACTAAACTCAAAATACAGTAATCTATGATCCTGCCCAGCTATTTGAACAAAGTCAAATCTGCTACTTTGCAGCAGGATACATGATAAAGAAAGTAATATTTGAAATACGAATGGTGGAAAGCGATCTTTAATAACCGCTGGGAATGCACAAAGGGAGGCGATCCTCAACTTATTACAACAAATGCTTCTAACTTTTCACTGACCTATAAACCAATTTCACAGATTTGGAACTGGTAATTCATCAGAACTCAAAAATTTGCTGAGAATTGTTAAAAGCAGTGGGCAATCAGTGGAGAATACAAGGAAAAAAGATTAATTCTTGTTATTTGATCATGAAAGGATACTTTTGGTTCCTAAATCAATTTGAAAAGCTAACTGTAACATTGAAAAATTCTCAGAGCAAACTATAACATCTGGACCAAAATTTGCATTCCCTGCCATATGTTTAAGATCAAATAGCTTATGATTTAAAGGAATAATGCTGAATGTATTTATTTGTAATTATTTTCTGGATAATAGGTCTGCACTAACCTTGGTAATATTATCTGGCACAGAAAATGGCTGTGCAAAGAGCTCTCCGTAGTTGATAAGGTAACACACAAGTCACAGGCACGCTCATTAAACAATTTAAAATTTATGAGCTGTTCATCTGGTGAATGATGACTCAGCCTGTCAGCACACAATGCAAACCTTTTTTTCAAATTTGATTCTCAGGTTCTTAACATCATGGCAAGAGCAACATTTGTTGCCCATCGCAAATTGGCTTCCTACAGGTGGCGGTGAGCAATCACTTTGAATTGCTGCAGCCCTTGTGGTGTTTGAAATAACTGGTGGAATAGGTGGTAACCACAACAGGCTATAGCCAATACATCGACAGTAGCTAGCTCAAATGCTGATAACAATGAATTTAAAAAACAGCATCCATCTCGCCTTCAATTAGATGCAGCACTGTTCAATAATAGTGCTCAGAGTGCTCAACAAAACCATGGCTACAGCTACAATTCCTATGAATCTAAATAAAAACAGGAATTGAAATCTCGCTCAAAGTGAAACTGAAAGGCACCCTTCAGCAGAAACTGAATGCAATCAGAGAACTGGAAACAGTTGCACAAAACAATTGATGATTATGAATTTTGCAATTCTGAATCCTACAAGCTGAAACCAATACCATAAATCACACCATTCCAGGATGAAACCTTAAAGGTACTGCACTATATTCAAAGGATATATGAATATTGAGGGGTCAGTTCAGGCAATTATTTCCAAAACAGCTGACCCCATGAGCACCATTCTGTTAAGTATTCTTTAATTCGGCTAGAGACACCAGTTAAGTAGATTAGGTTGGGTTCACAATCACAGCAGAATAGATTGTTCTATTTCATATTTCTCTTGTTCTATTTCATGTGACAGGTGTCTGCAAAACTACTTCAAAGGCTTTTGGTTCCTGGGATCTATGATTTCAGAGCAACTACCTTGACCCAAATATCCCAACGCTACTCCCACCCATCATTCTCTCCTCCCCCCCCTCCCACTCCAAAACCCAGCAAAAACAAAACTCCCTCATCCAATGTTGCTCTTTAAGAAGGGCAAAAAGAAAAACCAGGGAATTACAGATCAGTTAGCCTAACATCTATAATTGAGAAATTATTAGTTAATCAGAGAGAGAGCCAACATGTATTCACAACAGGCAGGTCATGCCTGACAAACTTCATTGAATCTTTCGAAGGTGACTGAGGTAGTGGACTGGGAATGTATATGGATGTTGTTTATATGGATTTACAGAAGGTATTTTATTAAATCTTTCACAAAGTGAGACTGTTAACGAAGATAGAAGTCCACAGAATTGAGGGCAAATTACTGACATAGCTGGGAAACTGGTTGGGTGGCAGGCAACAGATTGAGGGATAATGGGGAAGTACTCAAAATGGTAGGACGTCCCAGTCATGTCACACAAGGATCTCTGCAAACAGAGCCTCTATTCATATTATTTATTAACAACTCAGATAATGGAATAGAAAGTCAGATTTCCAAATCTGCTAACAGCACAGGCAGCATTGTAGACAGTTTAGATGATAGCATAAAATCACAAAGGGATGTTGATAGACTAAGTGAATGGGCAAAATTGTGGCACTCAATGTAAGCAACTGACAGATTATCAATTTTGGATTGAAAAAAGATTTGATTAGGGGACTTTCTAAATGGTACGAAGTTACTTACAGTGGATACTCAAAGAGACTTGTGTACACAGGTGCATACATCTTTAAGATGTCACAAAGAGGCAGAAAATAATCAGGAAAGCTAATGGGATGCTGGCCTTTATATCTAGATGACCAGAGTACATGGATGCACAGGTTATGCAGCAGTTATACAAAGCCTTAGTAGACCCCATTTGGAATAAGAGTGCAAATCTGGGCATCTTACCTTCAAAAAGATATACCGTATTGGACTTGGAGGGAATACACTGTAGTCCAAATGATAAGATATGAGGAGAGATAACACAAATTAAGTTTATTTTCTCTAGAATTTAGAAGGTTAAGGGGTGATCTGATTGAAGTCTTCAAGATAATAACAGGAAAAGACAGGGTAGATGAAGATAAACTATTTCCACTGGTTGGAGATTCTCGAACTAGAGGTATGGTCTAAAAATTAGGGCTAGGCTGTTTAAAAGAGACATAAGAAAGTACGTCTACACACAAAGGATGGTAGATGTTTGGAATAATCTACCACAAATCAGCTGTTAATTTTACATGTGATAGATAATATCTTTGCTCAACAAAAAAAAAGGGTTTTGGACCAAAGGCAGGTATATGGAGTTAGGCCACAGATGAGCCATAATCTCAGTGACTGGTAGAATAAGTTCAAGGGGCTGAATGTTCCTCTGCAAATTCAGAATGAAATTTTACCTGTGCTTACTTGGCATTTGAAATGGCAGATTCAGTGCCCAATGCAACAGCCCAGTTCGCCTATATGATTGGGCTGGCACTGGATATTAGTTAAGAGTTTATGCCAAATGAGAGGTATAGTGAACAAAGACAATGATATTGACTGGTTAAGAATCAATGTTCAGATCAGAAACAAGTTGGCTATTAGGTTTGCTTATAGATTCTGGCCCAACAATTCAAAGATCTCAGCCACAAGACAATAAAATCCAGATATAACCGCAAAGCTGGAAGTTGCAGACCTCATGCTTTACAAGGGCAGCAAGGGTCTGGATTAGTGGTGCTGGAAGAGCACAGCAGTTCAGGCAGCATCTAAGGAGCTTCGAAATAGACGTTTCGGGCAAAAGCCCTTCATCAGCAAGGGTCCACCGGACCATCCATCCTCCCTCTTCACAGGTCATCTGTAAAGCTGCACAGCACAGAGCTAACTGCTACAAATGTGTATGTTTAAGTAAACAATCACCACTCTCTATTTACCTCTGCCTTCAGGTATGTCAACTCTGAACAACTGATACTATAACAAAATGTTAATTTCAAGACTGTTATACGATGAGGCTTTAAATGATAGTCAGACACTGCTCAGCCTCTATTTCTTCTTTTCAGCCATCTTAAGTGTGAAATTTGATTGCAGCCTTACAATCACTTGCTAATACAATATCTGGATAGTTTCAAAATAAAAATCTTCCAAACAGATGGTTATAATTAAGCTTTGGCAAAGGGGTAGAAGATGAGGTTAACTTTCTACCTTTACAGTTCAAAAAGGGTTAATAGAATATGAACAAATTCAATCAAAATTGATCAAAGGTGACATTCAAAGTACTCTGGACTTGTATAAATATGACTGTACTTTGCTGCTTAGGACAAAGCTTTTACTGCGAAACAGTACGCAAGATAAACGCTAGAGTGCAATCTGGGCACCCATCTCTCTGTTTTCCCTGGAGCAGAGGCTGAGGGGTGACCTGATAGAGGTTTACAAAATTATGAGGGGCATGGATAGGGTAAATAGGCAAAGTCTTTTCCCTGGGGTGAGGGAGTCCAGAACTAGAGGGCATAGGTTTAGGGTGAGAAGGGAAAGATATAAATGAGACCCAAGGGGCGACTTTTTCACGCAGAGGATGGTACGTGTATGGAATGAGCTACCAGAGGAAGTGGTGAAGGCTGGTACAATTACAACATTTAAGAGGCATTTGGATTGGTATATGAATAGGAAGGGTTTGGAGGGATATGGGTAGGGTGCTGGCAGGTGGGACTAGATTGGGTTGGGATATCAGGTCGGCATGGATGGATTGGACCGAAGGGTCTGTTTCCATGCTGTACATCTCTATGACTCAATGCTGCTGCCAGTTGGATATTTAGACCCAGAGTCTGCAATCAGAAATCTGTGGTACACATCTCAAAAGAAAAATCAAGAAATTCATCAACCACAAGTATGACTTGTTGGATGGCAAGAAGCATTCAAAGAAAATCTTTAAAGTGGACAGAATTTGGTATATTAACTAATATTTGTTTAGTGGGTGCAGGAAAAGTGACCCCCTTTAGGTCAGAAGTCCAAATCAAGAATGTGTTAAAGGTTACTAAAGAAATACCTTTGCTCGAGACAAATGAACTCCATATGCAAGAATATAATTCCACAGATCTTTACCATGTGAAGGCCCAGGAGTGTGTCAAACCATACTGTAGAAGCAAATTACTGCTGGAATCTGTACTTAAAACAACAAATGCTGGAAATCACAATGATTCCGACAGCATCCATGGACAGAGTGCAAGCTAACATTGAGTCTAGATGACTCATCATCTAGACTCAAAACGTTAGCTTGCTATCTGTTCATGGATGCTGCCTGACCCACTGTGATCTCCAGCATTTGTTGTTTTCAGTGCGTCAGAACACGTCTGAACAGACGTATTTATAATTGAGTTTTACATTGGACTTTTGAGTGGGACACAAAAAGGACAACATGACGTTTCTTTGCATTCTCTATCTAGAGGAACGATTCACAAGACAATGGAATTCAGCAGACTGAAGCATTTGTAAAACGTGGCCCAACGACTAGCTCTGTTAAGCTCTGCACCCCTTTAAATACTTACCAGTCTGCGGTGCTTATCACGAGGGAGTGGGAGAAGAACATCTTTCTACCAGATTAGATAACTAGATTACTTCATCCTTTTAAACACAGCAGACAACACCAAAGTACTTCATATAGCAAGGGCGAGTAGGAAGTATATCTTCAAATATAGGGGCTTTGAGCCAAAATATTTTTATTCAGTAACCTTTAATTTTTTTTCCTTGAAAAAGAAGCGAAGATTGACTTGATTAAATTTTCAATGACTGATGCCCATCCAATAGAGTTATTTTGAAACAGAAAATCATCTTGAAAGGCTCAGCAGAATAAGGTTGGAGGCAGCCCATATGGACCATCACTGACAAACTCCCCAAGCACAATTTGAATCTGTGTGGCAGCTACATTGTAAATGAATGGGAGATGAAAACCGGGGAAAAGGGAGACAAAATAATGAACAAAATCTTTAATTATATGTGGCTACTGAAATAAAAATCCATTCAGATTCAGTAGAACATCAATAAAAGGCAAAGAAAGGAAGACTGTTGTGGGAGTTGGAAGTTAGTCATCTCTGCAGGAGTTTCTTCGGATAGTGTCCTGAACTCAACCACCTTCAGCTGTTTTATTAAGACTTTCCCTCTATCCTAAGGCCTGAAGTGGGGATGTTCACTGGTGATTGCACAATGTTCAGCACCATTCCGAACGTCTTAGATACTGAAGCAGTTCACGATCAAATGCAACAAGAACTGGATAACATCCAGGCCTGGGCTGATAAGTACCAAGTAACATTTGCACTACACAGATGTCAGGCAAGAGCTATCGCCAATAATATAGTATGTAACCAACCCCCGACATTCAATGGTGCTATCACCACCATTACCAACATCCTTGGGATAAATATTGACAGAAACTCAACTGGACCCACCACAAACAGTGGCACACACAAGCAGATCAGAGGTTCAGAACGCTGCAGTGATTAACTCCCCTCACGGTTCCACAAAGCCTGTTCACCATCTACAAGGCACAAGTCAGGAGTGTGATGGAATACTCCTCACTGGGTACAGCTCCAACAACACTCGAAGATTGACACCAACCTGGACAAAGCAGCCCACTTGACTAGCACATCCACAAATATCCACTCTCTCCACCACCAATGCTTACTAACAGCAGTGTACACTATATACAAGATGCACTGCAGAAATTCACTCAAGATCCTTCGACAACACCTTCCAAACACATGACCACTTCCACCTAGAAGGGCAAGGGCAGCAGATCACTTGGGAACATCACCACCCGCATGTTTCCCAAGCCACTCGCCAGCCTGACTTGGACATGTATCGCCGTTCCTTTGCTGTCGCTGAGTCAAAATCCTGAAATCCTCTAAGGACATTGCGGGTCAAACTACACACGTGGAATGCAGTGGTTTAAAAAGTCAGCTCACCACCACTTGCTCAAGGACAAGTGAAATAGACAGTAAGTAGTGGCCTGGCCAGCAACACCCATAACAGTGAATTTTAAAAAAGCAAAGACAGCTGTTCTATACTAAAAATGACAGCTGACTCATTGCACATGATTTAAGCAAAGGCGCCCAACTCACTGAAGTGACATAACTCTTCCTCTTTCTGGAACCAACAATCATACAAGCATTAACTTGGAGGGACTTTCAAAGACTCAATGTCTTGAAGCATCCTCCATCAATCCTTACCCAAAGTCATCAAAATACAATCGAAAAGGACATCATTACCAAGTATCTTTAATCAGAGAACCGACCCACTCTAAACTGTCCAACTTGAACTAACCATCCATCTGAGCTCTCAACAGTCGTGCCGTGATCAAACATTTATCAAAGTGAAGTCTCTTTTACCCAAGCAAAGGATCAAAGTGTTTTTCAAAAACACAGCCACAAACTACAAACAATTAAGCCTCATGGACATGGACTGTGGATTGGTACTGCAGTGACGAGGTCAAGTCAATTTAATTTCAATCCCACTGAACATTACGCAAAGTCAAATGTACTCCTGTCTTCATTTAATATGAACCACAAATTTCCTGTAAAGTCCCTTTCTCATTCCTCCAACTGAACAGCATGTCAAACTTATAAACTGGCATTCTACTGACTTCACTAGCATCTGGTCCCAACTTGAAACACTCTTCTCGCATTCCCATTCTAAATATTGCATTTGAGGAATTTTGCATGGCATTCTAACATAAAGCCCTGCCTTTCCAAGGAGGAACATTCTGAAGCTTGGCACTTTTTGGGGTGAAGAAACAAGGACCAGTGTGTGTAACGGAACAGCATACACACACACGCACACTTCTGCTCCAGCTTCAAACTCAGCTTCTCACAGATCCGCCACAACTTCCTCAGGGCAATTCAGGCGCTCTGCTCATCCCTTCACTGCTCACTGTCTGACCAATGCTCTCACCTTTAGCTCCTTCGCTTTGTCCTCCCATATTGAATCTCAGATAAAATGTCAAGTTAACACAAAGTGAAACCAAAAACTTGTATCAGTTTAATCAAGTTGAGCCTCTGATAAAAAAGGGAAATAAACAGGACAACAGGTTGCAGAGCCACTGGATTCATTCCATACATTAATCCCATTTTGATGGATTGTTTTATTAAAACAAAATAAGCCTTCTGTTCACTTGGCTTCAGTGCTGGGTTAGGAGCCTTCAGCAGCATCGTACTGCCCAAGCATTGCAACACAGGAGGAATAGGCCACTGAAGTAAATGCATCTTCCCACACTATCCTCCTGTTCTTTGATGTCTTTAATATCTAGAAATCCATCTGTCTTGAGCATATTCAATGACTGATATTCCACAGCTCTCTGGGGTCAAGAATTCAGAAAATTCACTATCCGCCCGATGAAGAAATTCTTCATTTCAGTCCTAAATAACTTTCCCCTTTTTTTGAATTTATGACCCCTGGCTCTAGAACACCCAGCCAGGAGGAAAGGAACACAATTCTGGAAAAAAAAACTATAATTCCTTCCCATGTACCAATGCTCATTTGGATGGGTATATGAATAGGAACGGTTTGGAGGGATATGGGCCGGGTGCTGGCAGGTGGAGCTAGATTGGGTTGGGACATCTGGTCGGCATGGACGGGTTGGACCAAAGGGTCTGTTTCCGTGTTGTACATCTCTATGACTCTGACTCTCTACATTCCTTTATGAAGTCAGAAAGAGATCCAAACTCTCCCAACACAATGGGTGAAACATTTAATTCTCACAGGGCATAGCAATCAAACTGCTTATGGATTATGTCTGGCTTAAGAAAAACAAATCTACTTGGATATTCACTATCGATCTTTTGATTTTTAATTTGCAACCAACATGGTGCTGTTCTGAAACACTATTTACTTGAAAACAAGTTTTACTTTAAGCCACTTTAACCTAGATCCTGTCTGTACAAGAACAATTAAAGAATTCCAAATAGTTTTTTTTGTGCATTTCATTCCTTTGATCCTAAGTAGACTTCCCTACTCTTGAGGATTATCCTGGAGTCTTCAGAAATTGAACATTAATCTCCAGGACACAGCTAGGAGTGACCAAGAGGAAAATAAAACATTGAGGCAGCTTCCTAAAAAAAAAGACATTTTCTAAACACTTCTGTTTGTGTATGCACTAAACATGGGTGGCTAAAAACATCCAATCAAGACCACACAGAGTACCGAGAGCAGGACTGAGCACCACCCCTTAGAAATAAGTTTGGCCCTGGAGAGAATTCAACTCAGGTTTACAAGGATGATAGCTGGACTTCTGTAGTGATGAGGAGAGATTAGGCAAATTAGGACTATAAATGCTGGAGATTTAGAGTCGAAAAGTGTGATGCCGGAAAAGCACAGCATGTCAAGCAGCATCCAAGGAGCAGCAGATTCGACGTTTCGGGCATAAGCCCTTCATCAGGAAAGGGTGGGGGGGGAGCTGTAAGATAAATAGGAGGGTGAGATGCAGGTGGCGGTGGGGGGGGGAAGAAAGGAGGAAGGTAGGTAGAAAGGCGATGGGTAGATGCAGGTGTTTCATACGAAAAAAGTACCTTTGATAGAGTGTTTTTTCTAATTTCTTTGTCAGCAAGATGATGGATGGGCAATTAGTTCTCCATGAGTTTCTTTCACAACAGCAGTTGCTCTCTGACCAAATTTATACCCCATAGACATCAGATCATCTCATTGAGTTTGAATTTGTTTTGCCAACATCAAACCAAACTCAATTGGGCATAATTTAAACTGATTGACAATTCAAATGTAACCATCAAAACAGCAACCAAAGCTCAGGTAGCCATTTCACAGCCAAAAGTTTCACATTTTCAAATTTTCCATTACACTCTGGAACTGCCATCTAGTCATACAATCTCTCAGTTCAGAACAGCATTCATTCTCTCAAAGGCACAGTACATGTTTTCAACTTCATAACAATACAGAGAGTAGTGTAGGTTTGGAACTCTTGCTCAAACCGCAGTCAATGCAAATTCAATTGTTAAACTTAATCCAAGATACACAAATTATTATTAAGCCTTGGGCCCTATCCCTTAACATCCTTGCTTAATAACAATGCGTATATCTTAGATACAGTTTAACAATTGAATTTGCATTGACTGCGGTTTGAGCAAGAGTTCCAAACCTACACTGCTCTCTGTATTGTTATGAAGTTGAAGGTATATGGAGTTAGACCACATATCAGTCATGACCTCAAGGAATGGTGGAACTGGCTTGAGGGGCCGAATGGCGGAACTGGCTTGAGGGGCTGAATGGCCTCCTCCTGCTCCTATGTTCCAAAATCACTTTGATCCATCACTGTAATAACTTATAATATCTCTACAACTTATGAACATCTAAGAAAAATCCTTGCTTTTCAAAACACATTAAAACATTCAATTTCAAATGATGCTCAGATTAGACTAATTGACAGGTCAACATTATAAATTAACATAAAATTAACAGCACTGTACTTACTTCCTTCTGGAACAACCAGAAGGTTCAATCCATCGAGAGTAGCAACCACGGCTTCACTGTACAGATTCTTCCAAGGGATCTTCAAAGTGAGCTTGTCTATAAATGAAATTAGCATAATACAAAACATGACACAGTATACTTAAAAATAAAATCATGAGGCTTTAAAGAGACTTAAAAAAGAATATTAACAGCTGACCTGGAAAACCTAGATGCTTTACTGCACAAAATCCCAAAACTTGAACATGTTTTTTCAAAAGGATAGAATTACAGAATTCCACAGCACAGAATGAGGCCATGTCTGTGTACATCTCTCAAAAGGCAGACCATATAACTGTTCTGGACTAGGCCGGACCACTCAAAACATTCTTAAGCAGGCAGCCCAGACCATAACTTAGCAATTTGTTTCGGTAAAAGTTAGCTAGGTTGACTACTAGATTTTAAAACAGACAAATATTTATTCAGAACATTACACAATGAAACACAAAGCACAGAATAAACAACCCCTACAGAACTCAGTCTATCCAAACTAGACTTCATTATGCTGATCTGAATATACACAACAGCCCCAATAAGCAAACTACCTTTAAAAACCAGTATGAATGGAATGCATGCTTACAGGTTGAAGTCGAAGGGCAGAAAAAGAGAGAGGGGGAGAGAGAGATTCCACACAATTCACTGTTGAACTCCTCACCACTTGGACTGAACTAAACTGCTCAGCTAGAGAGCTGACCAATCAATCCCCTTTCATAATACAGATCACTTCTAAAACATGACCACTTTGGCCTGAAGTCTCGTCTGTTTACATATAAACAGAAGGCCTCTCAAAATCCTTTTCATCTCTGTACCAAACCACTCTGATCGGAGCCCGGCCCGGTTTATTACCCCTCTGAAAAAAAAAAATCAAGGACAGAGTCTCCTTGAGTCAAGGAACAGCTTTTAGAAAAAAAAAGGGACTAGCTTTGTGACATAACATTCATTGCCCCTGCAATATACTCTAAGCAATACTTTTCAAATAAGTATCTAATGGAAATGAAAGGGGAGGGGGTTGGAAGAGAGAAAATGTTAATATTTAAATTAAAATAATTTTCCAAATCAATTAAAATCCAAACAAGCAGCAGTGGACACACCATTAATGCTGGCATTTAGCCTGTGAGTGAGTCACAGCATCAGATCTCAATCATTTTGACTCTGATCTTCAGTAAAAATCAGCTGGTGTCATTAACCCCTTCATTTACTATTCCATCAATGTCATAAACTGACATTGTTCACCTTTCAGAAAATACAACCCTTCGTCAAATCAGCAACTGGTTCTGTTTTTCCTCCTATAAATACCCTCTCTCTAGAAAGTGAATCTCAGTTCAGAACGAATTCAAGAAGTGGTTCGTAAAACACTCTCTTCTTGATTGGTCAACTCCTTCATAAATCGATTTGGTGTCACAGATCCCTTTATGCATTCCAATACAATGTACTCTTTGCATATTTACATTTCTGAATGCAAATTTGTAAAAACATGCATGAGACTATCAGCTCGTCATACCAGCACAGAAACAGACCCTTTGGTCCAACCAGTCCATGGCAACCATAATCCCAAACTAAACTAGTCCCACCTGCCTGCGCTTGGCCTATTTCCCTCCAAACATTTCTTATTCATGTACTTGTCCAAATGTCTTTTAAATGTTGTAACTGTACCCAGATCCACCACTTCCTCTGGAAGTTCACTGCACATGCAAACCACTGTGCAAAAACATTGTCCCTCATGTCTTCCTTTAAATCTTTGTCCCACCTTATAAATATGCCGCCAGTCTTGAAATGCCCCATCCGAGGGAAAGATACCTGCCCTTCCCCTTTATCAATAACCCTCATGATTTTATAAACCTCCATGAAGTCACCTCTCAACTTCCTACACATTAGTTAAAAAAATCCCAGCCTATCCAGCCTCTCCTTATAACTCAAACCCTTCATTGCCAACATCATCCTGGTAAACCTCTTCTGAATCCTCGCCAGCTTAATAATATCCTGCTTATAAGAGAGTGACCAGAACTTCACACTACTCCAAAAGATGTGGATGGCAGTTGCAGGGAGGGAGATAAACGGAAGACGCAGACAGGTAAATCTCCAGGAAATGCAGAGGGGGAGGCAGGTTGTGCAGGAGTATCCTGCAGCTATCCCCTTTTCAAACAATTATGCCGTTTTGTAAAATGTAGGTGGTGATGGACTCTCAGGGGAACCAGCACTAACAGCCAGGTTTCTGGTATCAAGACTGGTTCTTATGCAACGAGAGGTACATCAAGTTCCAAGCGATCGATTGTGATAGGGGAGACTGGTCAGAGACAAAGACAGAAGTTTCTGCACCCAAACAGCAAGACATCAGAATGGTGTGTTGCATCCCTGCAGCCAGGATCAAGGTTATCTCGGAGATGGTGCAGAATGTTCTCGGAAGGGCAGAGTGGCCAGCAGGAGGTCACTGTACATATTGGAACTAAAGACAAAATAATAAGGAATATAGGAAGTTCGGCAGGAATTTAAAAAGTAGATCCTCGATGGAAGAAATATCTGGATTACTCCTGGTGCCACAAGCTAGTGAGGATAGAATAGGAGGATAGAGCAGATGAATGCATGGCCGAGGAGTTGGTGCAGGGAGAATGATTCACGTTTTTGGATCATTGGAATGTCTTCTAAGATAGAAGTGACCTGTACAAGGCGGATGGATTGCACCTGAATTCGAAAGGGACTAATATACTGCAAGGACATTTGCTAGAGCCACTCAGGATGATTTAAACTAGTAATGTGGGGCGGGGGTTGTTATTGTTGAGGGGAACCAGCAGGGATAGTTAGAAAATACATCAATATGAGATGGGTACAGTTGACAAAAAAACAAGTCAGTCAGCACAGGCAGAAACAAAACAGAACAAGGAAGGACTGATAAATTAAACTGCATTTATTTCAATGCAAGAGGCCTAACAGGTAGATCAGGTGAACTCAGCATGGTTGGGAACATGGGACTGGGATATTATAGCAATTACAGAGACGTAGCTCAGGGATGGACTGGACTGGCAGCTTAATGCTCCAGGATACAAATGCTATAGAAAGGATGGGGGGGGGTGGTAGAGTATTCTGCATCAGTGTTTACTGCGGAGAAGAATATGGAAGCGAGAGAACGTGAGGAACTAAATAGGAACATCTTGAAAAACACACATTATAGGGAAGGGGGTGCTGGAAGTCTTAAAAACAAAGGTGGATAAATCCCCAGGACCTGATCAGGTGTACGTGGAACCCTGTGCAAACCTAGGGAAGTGATTGCTGGTCCCCTTGCTTAAATATTTGGATCATCGATAGTCACAAGAGAGATATCTGAAGACTGGAGGTTTGCTAACATGGTGCCACTATTTAAGAAAGCCGGTAAGAAGAAGCCAGGAAACTGTAGACAAATGAGCCTAACATCAATGGTGGGCAGGTTGTTGGAGGGAATCCTGAGGGACAGGATTTACATGCATTTGGAAAGGTAAGGATTGACTGGGAATAGTTAACATGGTTTTACGCATGGGAAATAGTGCCTCACTAACTCGATTGAGTTTTTTGAAGAATAAACAAAAAGGATCGATGACAGCAGAGCAGTGGACATGATCTATACAGACTTCAGTAAGACATTCGACAAAGCTCCTCAGGGTAGACTGGTTAGCAAAGTCGGATCACGTGGAATAGATGAAGAACTAGATATCTGGATACAGAACTGGCTCAAAGACAGAAGACAGAGGGTGGTGGAGGGTTGATTTTCCGACTGGAGCCTGTGGCGTGACACAAGGATCATTGTTGTGTCCATTGCTTTTCGTTCTTTTGTATAAAACGATTTGGATGTGAATATAGGAGGTACAGTTACCAAGTCTGCAGATGACACCAAAATTGGAAGTATAGTGGACAGGAAAGAAGGTTACCTCATAGTACAATGGGATCTTGATCAGATGGGCCAGTTGGCTGAGGAGTAGCAGATGGAGTTTGATTAAGATAAATGCGAGGTGCTCCATTTTGGAAAAGCAAATCTTAGCAGGACTAATACACTTAATGCTAAGGTCCTGGGGAGTGTTGTTCAACAAGGACTTATACACTTAATGGTAAGGTCCTTGGAGTGCAGGTTCATAGTTCCTTGAGAGTGAAGTTGCAAGTAGGTAGGTTAGTGAAGGTGGCTTTCGCATGCGTGCCTTAATTGGTCAATGCATTGAGCAAAGGAGTTGAAAGGTCATGTTGTGGCTGTACAGGACATTGGTTAGGTCACTATTGGAAAACTGCGTGCAATTCTGGTCTCACTGCCATAAGAAGGATGTTGTGAAACTTGAAAAATTGAGAAAAGATCTACAAGGAGGTTACCGGGATTGGAGGGCTTGAGCTATAAGGAAAGGCTGAATAGGCTGGGGCTATTTTGCCTTTTACAGGTTTATAAAATCATGAGGGGTAATGGAAAGGGTAAATAAAGGTCTTTCTCCCAGAGTGGGGGAGTCCAAAACTAGACAGCATAGGTTTTAAGGTGAAAGGAGAAAGATTTAAAAGGAGTAACTTTTTAAAATGCAGACGATGGGGTGTGTATGGATGAGCTGCCAGAGGAAGTGGTGGAGGTTGGTGCAACTACATTTTAAAAGGCATCTGGATGGGTATATGAATAGGAAGGGTTTAGAGGGCTATGGACCAAATGCTGGCAAATAGGACTAGATTTATTTAGAATGGACATGTTCGACTCAGGGAGCTGTTACTGCACTGAATATCTCTAGGACTCTGATTCTGTGTCCATATAGTTAATATGGATGTGGTTGATGATGTAAAAATGTTAACCTTTTCTTCAACTAAAAGATATCCATTTATAATAGCATGTCAGTTCAACACTTCAACATCCTGCTCTTCCAAGAGTGGGATAAGACCTGAGGTCTTCTGTCAGGAACAGTGACACTGTCTCACCATGTCGTCAACTCACCTCAAAACTGCTGAATATTTTAGGGTTCTACCCACTTCCTCTGCAGTTTAACTGACTGTCTGCATTGGAACATCATGCCACATGCTTCCTAACTTAATTCTACAAATGAATGCAAATTACCTCCTCCATATGCAATTTTAGTTGTTCATTGCCACAAGAGTACATCTTGACTTCCTTACTTGTAGGTGATAGTTACACCTGCCCCAAGAATGAATGAGGTAATTAAAATTTCCAAAGGTTTTTCAAAGTCCAAGCTCTATTTCCACAAGCATGAACTGGTATGAAATGGCATGCAGTACTGTACCAACATTTTCGTGCACATGAAAAGTCCAGCTCTGCAACATTCTTGCATCAAAATTAGATCAGCAAAATGCTTCAAATTTCTCTTCCTAAAATGAGACTGTATGTAGCCTGTGGGCATACAGCTCAATACTGGCAGGACTCAAATGGGGGAAGGCTAGTGTAGCAGTCTCCAAATGAAGACAATAACTGGTCTGATGTGATGTGGTCTGATGTGATCATCATCTAACCCCATCTGCCCTGATAAAACGTTGCTGAAGCCAGTACTTTTCTTGAACTGCCTCAAGTTCTATGTTGACAGCATTTGCTCAACGTTGTTAGCTGAAGTGTTCCCCAATGGTCATCCAGAGAAAATAAAGAAATGGGAATAGATTTGTCATTAGAATAATGTACAAATTGGAGAGAAACATGGAAGTAAGGTTGTCCCCCTGACAGTGCTTTCAGTCCTTTGCAGGTTATGGCAGGGGTGAAGTGCTATTGTTGTGACAATGAGTTGCCAATCATGTCGGGATTGCAGACCGAGCTTAGGTGACAAATACTAATCAAACAAGCCACTTTGTTACTGGTGTCCATCCAAGCAAGTGCCAAATCTTCCACTGTACACTCCACCAGGGTTGGAAAGGAAATCAAAATAGGAAAGGAAGTTAACTCTAAAATTCCAAACTGTCTGACTGAGGTCTACATTAAATTGTCTTTTCTGACAAAAACAGTTGAAAAACATGGGGGAGGAAAAAAAATGCATACCCATGTCCAGATTTAAGTGTCCATGAGGGAAAAAAGAAATCAGAAAGGAGCAAGGAACAATTCAAACAACCTGCCCTCCAGGTGTAGTGTATATCTTACATACGTCACTGAATATGACAATTCATAAAGTGATTAAATTGACAAATTACCATTGTATTAGTTTTTTTTCCTAAGCTCACCTCCTTCTTAAGCTACATAATACAACTTATTCTATCAAAAAAATGTTCACATGCTGAGCTCATCGAACAGCACTTCCAGCAATGAATTACTCACTGTCATCATTTGGTATGGAACAAATTTGGTGTTCAGCAGTACTTTACAAATAAGAAAGATTAATAAGCAATCTTCTACCTTGATAATGATCAAGCAATGAATGTTGTCTGAACACAAGGTTAAACCTCCTCTCTCTTGCTTTAGAAAGAAAAGGAATTTTTGACAGCTATCTAACAACCCTTTGCTAAGTTTTGTTTTCCTAACTGATGGATTAGTATTTCAGGCTGACACCGAGCTATAATTTATAGCATTATGGCAAATGATGCTGGTTCCACAGACTGTTTGCAGAATATTTCCTATTTTTCTCTTAGAAAACATCAACATCTTATTCCCACCCAATACTCATCAAAAGGCTCTTGACAGTACCACTCAATTTTGTTAATTCCAAATGAGTGAAATTTCATTAATAAAATACTAAATTACGTAGATATTAACAGTTGTATTTACAGCTGCCAAACAGCAAATAATATATAAACTATCAGTTCTTTAAATAGTAACTACTTATTTAGTCACACTTTCTTTAGGTAAGATCATTAATTGAAGTTTTGACGAAGTTGACACAGTAGTTACATAGCGAAAAACTCAGTTTCAGAGCAAAGCAAAACACAGCAGCTCAGTAATAGACAAAAACAAAGAACATACCTATCTGTCCAGCCTTGACTTTGAAAGGGACATCAAAATCATTCTGGTCGGGAAGAAGAATGGAAGAAATCACTTTAGCATAAAACACTCAAATGCATGTGATATTTGCAGATTTTCTACCAGATTATAAGCGAACACAAAAACCAAGATCAGTAAAATAATTCTGAAGCTGTATGAGCTGCAGACTGCCTGTACAATAGGCATGAGACAACCTCACTTAATTAGAAGTCATAATTATAAACAGCATTTCACCTGTGCAAACTTGTCAGGCAATAGTAAAAATAGAGAGTAGACAAGCAGGAGGCTGGAAGAACACAGCAAGCCAGGCAGCATCAGGAGGTGCAGAAGGCAAAGTTTCCAGTGTGACCCTTCTTCAGGTCTAAGGGTTACACCCAAAACATTGCCTTCTCCACCTCCTCATGCTGTCTGGCTTGCTGTGTTCTTCCAGCCTCCTGCTTGTCTACCTTGGATTCAAGCATCTAGTTTTGTTTTGTCTTGTCTCTAATAGTAAAAATGTGACCCAAGAACAGCTTTAAGATCTGAATTGTTTATTTGAGCCATAAAATGATCTTTTAAATATTGTGATTATTCTCCTGTAAGTGGATTTTCAATGTTTTCAAATTTATGTATTGATATTATGCATGTTACAGTTTTCATTCTCACCAAATTGCTCACAATCCAAACAGCTGCCTAAATGAACAGTCCCTTCACATGCACAGTCACCTTCCTTTTCAAAATAAAGTCTCCTGTTTTGCAAACTAACCTTGGGCTCTTCCTAACAGGCTTCAAATGTGTTATCACCCACCCTAAACATCCATATTATGACAGAGGTTTAATATAAAATTCCAAGTGAGGTTGTTTGAAGAGCAACTAAGGTCTTAAATCTAAACAAAGGAAAGCATGAAAGCACGAAGATGAAACTGACAGCGGTGGATAGGGAAACTATATTCGAAGGTTTTGTGGGAGACAGGCAATTGCTAATAGCTAAAAAACTAAAACACTTTATACACTATTTGCCATGTTTTTACATTAATTTTCTATCATAATATGGACATTATAAGGTGGGTGATGACACATTTGAGGACTGTGATAGGAAGAGCTGAAAATGTGTTGCTGGAAAAGCGCAGCAGGTTAGGCAGCATCCAAGGAGCAGGAGAATCGATGTTTCGGGTATGAGCCCTTCATCAGGAATCAGGATAGGAAGAGCAGTGTTAGCAAGAGCAGTAGAAATCAAGAACAGTATTAAAGGAATAGGCCGGCAATGTTGCCCAAAAACACATGCTTGAAGGTTAGGAGCATTTTAAAATTCTGCAAAGGTGGACCAAGGAAAAGGAAAAAAAAATGTAAAAGCTAATTTGCAAGGAACAGACTGCAGAGGCTTCCAAAAGTGGACAAGATGAGCAAAATAAACGTGGGTCCATGTACAAGCAAAGTCACAAAGATTTATAGTGGAGAATAATTAAACAGCAGAGACAATATTTTATGACTGTCTTCACAGGGGAAAAACACTAAAACTCCCAGATATAAGGGAGAATTTGTGGGCCTAATGAAAACACGGAACTGCAAGATATTAATCTTAAGTTTTTAAAAAACTGGAGACATTAATAGACAAAGTAGAAAAATGCCCTGGCATTGCAGAGTTTTGAAAGAGGTTGACTGTGCTCACTGACCAGCACAGTGGATGTGCTGATGGCCATCTTTCAAACTCAATTGACTTTGGAATGTCCACTCCACCCTCTCCTCCCTGACCTATCACCTTCATCTCCTCCCCCACTGACCTATTGTACTCTATGCTACTCTATCCCCACCCCCACCCTCCTCTAGCTTCTCTCTCCACACTTCAGGCTCTCTGCCTTTATTCCTGATGAAGGGCTTTTGCCCGAAACGTTGATTTTGCCTGTCCTCGGATGCTGCCTGAATTGCTGTGCTCTTCCAGCACCACTGATCCAGAATTTGGAATGGCTCCAGCAGACTGAAAATGGCAAATTTAACACCACTATTTCAGAAAGCAAGGACAAAAAAATGCTGGATACTACAGACCTGTTAGCCTAACATTAAGCATTGGGAAATTGTTAGAATCTACAATAAAATGTGTGCTAACAGGGCAGTCTAGAAAATAACAGAAGGATAAGGTAGAATCAACATAGATTGATGAATGGCAAAATCATGCTAAAGAACCCTGTTGTAGTCTTTTTTGAGAACATAAGCAGAATAGACTAGAGGGAATGGGTGGATGTGGTATATTTAGGTTTTCAGAAGCTTTTGAAAAAGGTTCAACACTTCAGTTGATGAAAAGTTGGAATGCTAGGACCGATGGGAATATACTGGCATGGATTGAAAACTACTTAATAGACAGAAAACATTAAGAATAAATGAATCATTTTCAAGTTGGCAGCCTAGAGCTAATGGGGTATCACAAGGATCAGTGCCCAGTTATTTATAATCTATGTTAATGGTTTAGATGCAGAGATTGGATGACACAAAATTAGGTGGAAGTAGGATTTGAAAGGAGAATACCGAGGCAGTTCAAGGGGAAATTCAATAGCAAGCAATTAAGACAAATAGTATGTTGGCCCTTATTACAAGAGAATTTGAGTATAGGAATAAAGGCAACTTACTGAGATGATATGAAGCCTTGGTGAGACCACACTTCAAGTACTGTGTAAAATTTTAAGCTCATTATCTAAAGGCAGACACACTTGCATACAGGGAATTCAATGAAGGTCACCAAACTAATTCCCAGAGTGGAGGGACTGTCTTAGTAGAAAAGATGAAACGTCTTGGACTCACAAGAGTCTTCCAGGGATTGACAGGGTAGATATTGGAAGAATGTTTCCCAAGGCTGGGACAGTTTCACAATAAGGGATAGCCATTTAGGATTGAGGCGAGGAGCTTTTGCTTCACTCAGACAGTTGTGGTTTTCCAAGATTCACAGTCTCAGGGAGCTGTGGTTGTTCCATCATTAAGTATATTCAAAACAGAGACTGACAGATTTGTTTAGAGAAAACTAGCTACAATGAGGTGAGAATGGATCTGGCCCAAATCAATTGGAATCAAAGGTTACCAGACATTTAATTTTCTTTAGAAGTGCTAGGGCACAGACAAGAGCACTCATGGAGATCAACAGTCATCTGTATGTGAAACCACAGGAGATCAGAGAGATACCATTCGACTATTTCACTTTAGTATTTAGTGTGGAGAAAGACATGGAAGCTAGGGAACTCAGAAAAAAAATTTATGTCTTGAAAACAGTCCACGTTACAGAAGTGGTGGTTTTGGATGTCTTTAAAAGCATAAAAGTTGGATAAATCTCCAGGCCCCAATCAAGTGTTTCCTAGGAGAATGTGGGAAGCTAGGGGAGAAACTGCGGGGCCCCAAGCAGAGAAATTTGTACAGCTAAGAGCGAGGGGCTTGAAGACTGGAAGGTTGCTAATGTTATGCCTTTATTTAAGAAAGGCTGCAAGGAGAAGACTGGGAACTATAGATCAGTGAGTCTGCCACCAGTAATGGGCAAGCCGTTGGAGGGAATTCTGAAATACAGAATTTGCATGCATTAAAAAGAGGCAAGGACTGATTAGGGATCATCAGTACGGCTTTGTGCATGGAAAATCGTTGTCTACATGGACTTTCGTCAGGCCTTTGACAAAGTTCTACATTGTAGATTGGTTAGTAAAGTTAGATCACATGGGATTCAGAGAGTTTGCCAATTGGATATAAAATTGGCTGGAGACAGATGGTGGTGGAGGAGGAGAGTTATTTTTCTAACCAGAGGCCTGTGACCAGCAGTGCGCCTCAAGGATCGGTGCTGGGTACACTGTTGTTTGGCATTTATATGAACGATTTGGATGACAATTTAGGAGGTATGGGTTAGCAAGTTTGCGGATAGCACCAAAATTGGTGGCACAGTCAACAGTGAAGAAGGTTTTTTAAGATTATAAAGGGATTTTGAACAATTAGACCAATGGGCCAAGGAATGGCAAATGGTGTTTCATTTCGATAAATGTGAGGTGTTTGGTAAACTGAACAAGGCCAGGACTCACATAGTTAATGGTGGGGCCCAGGGAGTGATGTTCAGAGAGACTCAGGGTTCAGGTACATAGTTCATTAAAAGTTGCACCACAGGTAGTCAGGGTGGTTAGAAGGCGAATGGCATACTTGCATTCATTGCCCAGACCATTGACTATAGGAATTGGGATGTCATGTTGCGACGTACAAGACATTGGTGAGGCCACTTTTGGCGTACGGTGTACAATTCAGGTTGCCCTGCTATAAAAAGGATATTATTAAAATTTGAGGGGATGCATTAAAGATTTTTAAAAATACTACCGGGACTGGACGGTTGAGTTGAGGGCAGGCTGGATAAGCTGGGACATTTTCCACTGGAGTGTAGGAGATTGAGGGGTGACCTTATAGAGGTATATAAAATCATGACGGATATCGATAAGGTGAATAGCAAAGATCGTTTCCCAAGCTAGGAGAGTCCAAAACAAATGGCATGGGTTTAAGGTGAAAGAAGAAAGTTTAAAGGAATCTGAGGGGCAACCATTTTCACACAGGGTGGTACATACATGGAATAACTTGCCAGAGGAAAAGGTACATGCAGGTACAGTTACAACATTTAAAAGACATTTGGTCAGGTACCTGAATAAGAAAGGTTCAAAAGGATATGAGCCAATTGCAAGCAAGTGGGACTAATTTAGTTTGGGAAACTTGATCGGTATGGACAAGTTAGACCAAAGGGTGTTTCCGTGCTGTAGGATTCTATAACTCTAAGTTATATACCCATGAAGTAGAAAGACAAGGCAAACACATACAGAACTTTGTGGATAAAAAAGGAGATTAATATCAAAGTGAACAAAGATCGATCTGTTTATGCCTACTGTCAGTCAGACAATACAACAGTGAATGAGGCTGAAGATAATCAGAGAAAGACATTTTAAAAAGTATACAAGACAGCATTAAAAAAAAGCTAATATAAAAAGAAAATAAAAATCTTTTCTGAACATATAAGTAAAAGGAATGGTTTAGATACAAGTCAAAAGAGGGATTTTCACTTTGAGGCTGTGGGCACAACTAAGGTATTAAATGAATACATTGCATCTGTCTTTACCAAGAAATGCCCCCCCAGTCATGGTGAAAGAGATAGTTTTTCAGGCATGAGCAGATTTTAAAATTGACAAGGTGAAGGTTTTGACTAGTCACCTTAACCTGCGTGGTGAGGAAGCTTCCAGAAATGATCATTTAAGACAAAAACTAATACTCACTTGAGCAAATATGAATAATTAAGTTAAGCCAGATTAAGGGCAAGTTATGTTTAACTAGACTGAATTATTCAGATAAATGAGAGAGAATGTGGATGCAGGTCATGCTGTTGACGTGGGTGAATGCAGACTTCCAAAAGGTATTTGATGAAGTGCACAAGAGACTAGTGAGAAAAATTAAAGCTCATGGAATAAAAGGGATAGCAGCAACATGGATATGAAATTGACCCAGCGGTAGGAAACAAAGAGTAGGGGGTGAATCAATGGTTTTTGAACTGGAGGAAAGTTTGCAGTGAAATTTCCTTCAGGTCAGTTTTGGAAGTTGGGTTCTTCCGGCTATTTACTAATGACTTAGGCCGACATATACAGGGCATAAGTTCAAAACGTGCAGGTAGTATGAAACTTGGAAGCAATGTGAATTGTGAAGACAATGGTTTAGAACTTTAAAGGCATTCAGATTGGTGAAATGGGCAGAAGTGACACATATAAGTTCATGCAGAGAAATGTGCTATGTTCCATTTCAGTAAGAGGAATGTTGTAACAGAAACAAAATAAAGGGTACAGCTCTAAAGCAAAGACAGAAGCAGAAGGGCCTAGATGCATATGTGCATAAATCATTAAAGGTGGTAGGACAAATTAAGAGCATAATTAATAAAGCACACCGTGTTATGGGCTTTATCAATATGGATTTGATGTGTTAAAACAAGCTCAGCCTCAACTAGAATACTGCATCCAATTCTGGGTACTGCACGTTATAAGACATTGTAAAGATGGCAGGGAAAAGAAAACTCAAGAATGATCCCAGGGATAAGGCAGGATAAAGGATCAACATGAGCCTGCCAACTCCAGGGAATCTCACTCCCCTTTACTCTTAACTAGAAACCGTCAACGTGCACAATCAGATAAGCAATATTTGCCAAAACAAAAATTAAGAGAAGCAAAGGTTAAGCATAAATTACTTACTAGAGCATTTTCTTTGATTTTCAAGTTATCAAGGACCACATTTCCTAAAAACAAAATAACATTCATTAGCACAATTCACAAACACTATAATTTACGTGATAGAAATCTTAAAATCAATGGCTGTCTATAATTATCCAAACATCCATGTTTATTTTTAAGTTTAATAAAAAACAAATAAAAAAGATTAACATGTGGCCAATGTTATGATAAAATTATCTTTAATAACCCTCAACTTTTAGACACAGCAGTTAAGTAAAGGTTAAAAAACAAAAATTCACAAAGGAAACCAAAACCACTAATTTAATCTACACAACCTACAAGTGACAACTCTTAAGAGTCAAGATACAAGTTACATAACAGTAGGTGCCTTGTTTCCACTTGATTTAATTAACGGGTGTCACCACTGATCAGAAATTGAACTGGACTAGCCATAGAAATACACTGCCTCCAAGAACAGGTCAGCAGCTGGGAATCCTCCAGCAAATAATTCATCTCCCACATCCACAAAGACTGTTCACTGTCTATAAAGCTCAAATTAGAAGTGTGATAGAATACTCTCCACTTTTCTGGATGACTCTACCTTCAGCGACACAAACTCAATATCATGCACAAAAAACCAGCCTGCTTGATTGACACCCACTTGAATCATACATCATCTGTCCCTCTTCCACTCACAGGGTGAGTTTGTAGGTGGCTGTACAGATCAATGTAGCTTCTGCAGGCTCTGTTACATTTGGGCAGAAGGTGGTCGTGGGAAGGGGTGGGCAAGGTGTTGGTGTGGCAGTACACTCCTGCTGTTTTAGCCTGGCTTTCACTTTCCCCCACAAGAGAGTCTCGTGGTGCTTGACCCCTTCCCGCATACAGTTCCTCCACTTTGGACTGTCTTGTCCAGTGATTCCCAGTGAATGCCACACTTTGCCAGTGAGGCACACTTCCTCTGGGAGGATATCACTGAGGCCAGTGAGGATATCACTGAGGCACACTTCCTCTGTCTGCTGTTTCAAAGTTGGAGTAGATCACCTGCTCGGGGAGTCTTGTGTCGTTCCGACAGACAACGTGCCCATCGTAGCCAATCAACAGTGGTCAGTGCCTCAATGCTCGTGATGTTGGCCTGGTGAAGGATGCTGATGTTGGTGCATCGTTCTTCCCAGCAGATCAACAGGATCTTGCACAGGCAGCTTTGGCGGTACTGCTCCAGCACCTTTAGGTGTTTGCTGTAGAGCCCACATCTCAGAGCCATACAGCAGGTGAGAACCACCGCAGCGCTGTATATCTGATCTCAGCTTCAGATCTAATGTTGTTGTTCTTGAACATTGTCCAAAACTGAAACAGCACCAGCAGTATCTACCGTTGTAAAATTGCAATGAAGCAACTCATCAACCCTCCTTCAATGACAATTTCCAAACTCTCCGTAACCTAGTCAAGAATAGAAGAGGCATGGGGACACGCCCACCGGCAGGATCTCAAGTCACACATTATCCTGATTTAAAACTATAATCATTATTCTTCAATATGCAGAAATCCAGAATTCCCTTCCTAATATTATTCTGGGGAGGGGGTGGTGAAGCAGCATGCAAATGTGGATTTGGGGAGTTGAAAGGGAAGACAATATGTCCTGGATAAATATGATGTATTGCATTTTTGTACAAAAAACAGGCTCATACAATCATTGGTAGCTACTTGGGTACTCTTGTAGAGCAGAGGGACCTGCAGATTTAGGTACATAATTCTTTGAAGTTTGCTTCACATTTTGACTGGGTGGTTAAAAACACATTTAGCATGCTTGTCTTCATTGCTCTGTCCTTTGTGTATAGGAGTTGGGGCATCATGTTGAAGTTGTACAGGACATTGGTGAGGCCTCTTCTGGAGTACTGTGTCCAGTTCTGGTTGCCCAATTATAGGAAGGATATTAAGCTTTACTCAGATGTCAGGTATGGAAGGTCTGAGTTATAAAGAAAAGCTGGATAGGCTAGAGCTCTTAACTGCAGCATCGCACCTTGAAAGGCAACCTTATAAAAGTTTATTACATTTATGAGGGCTACGGATAGAGTTAATGGTAGGTGTCTTTTCCCTAGGACGGGGATTTCAAGATTAGGGCAAATAGTTTTAAGGTGAGAGGAAAGAGATTTAAAAAAGACATGAGGGGAAAATCTTTTCCACAGAAAGTGGTGCATGTGTGGAATGAACTTCCTGAAAAAGTGATAGATGTGGACAAATTACAATGTTTAAAAGACATATGGATAGGTACATGAATGTGAAAGGTTAGACGGATGTACACCAGGAGGTGGTGGGTGGGACTAGTTTTGTTTGGGATTATGTCCAGGAGGGACAGGTTGGACCAAAGGCTCTGTTTCCTTGCTGTACGACTCGAGAACTCTGTCAAGGTGGCTCCTGGGCAGGGGGATCAATATGTCAAAGAGTATCAGCTAGGGGAGGTGGACAACAGGTCAGCCTTGTAATGGAGAGGCCAACACATCAACACAAGTCCTTGTTGGGTGGGAGGGTTGGGAGTGAGAACATCGAGGGTCATGTTGGGGGAAATATCAAGGAGGGTTGTTGGGATGGGGAATAACACCTTGAGGCATGTCTTGGGGGAAGACAGATCTTGGGAAGGGCAATACTGAACAGCAGTTGAGAGGACAGCCAGATATATGTTCAAGTATGTTCTAACACACCACAGGAGTTGACCAACAGCCAACCCAGAGACATGGGCATTATCACTACAACAAAAAACCCTTCACCTGAAGATGAAGAGTGGAGGCACGCAAGGAAGAGAGCACAAGAGGAGAAATATTTGGAGTAGATGGTACATGAAGTGGTATCAGAGGTATGAGAGAAAAGTTAAACAAAGATTTGATTTACAAAGAGTACATGGAAAGAAGGTATGACAGGTATGTGGGAAGAGATACCAGATGGAGTATAAAAGGACAGGGTCTTTGAAGAAGAGTTATATGTGGGCAGGAAATAAGGTGTACTTGGGACAGCGGGAGAACAATGGTATGCGGAGAGAGTACATGAGATAGAACATATGGAGAGAGGATTATTCACTAGAGATATATGGGGAAGCAACATGGGAGGAAGTGTGGTTAATCTGGAGGGTATATGAGGTGGCAAATAAGGGGTGGGGATTTTTGACAAAGGCTATGTAAGGGAAATAAATGAAGAAGGGTATACGAGAGAAAGAGCGGTACTTGGGGCGGGGAGGAGGAGGGTGGTGTACATGGT